>NW_022111320.1:38025364-38056733 GCF_000313985.2 Echinops telfairi
CCAATTCAGATATAATTTATAGAGTCGCAGGTATTGATTCTTAATCAGGACAAAGACAAATCAACTGGATGAGGGAGACCATCAGCTGGAGGTCCCAGTGGTGTCCAAAGATTGTGGAAACTCAGGCCTAAATGGGACAAACTGGCACAATCTCATGAGGGTGGCAGATGGATCCACCACCAGTTCCAGGCAGGACTAAAGCAGTGGGGAAGAGTTTACCAATGGAATGCAAGCACTCTTTCAGATGGAAAACTCACTTGACTGGTCTGAGGCACTCAGGTCTTCCTTCATGACCCCAAGTCCTATCAAGGCCATGTCCACCCAAGTCCTTGAGGGTAAAGTTGTGGGGAAATGGTAATAATCCACTTCAAACACACTCCGACTAAGGGCCAATGCTTTTTCACATTGCTTTGAAAAAGGTCAGAAAGAAAGAAATGGAGGCTGAACCTATCTGGAGATAGGGTTCCCAACAGATACCTTCCCCATAGCCAATGCTCAGAATTTAAGCTTGAATATAGATAAAGGCTTTACCCCAGATAACCACCATGGGGCATCCTTTCCAACTCATAGCAATTCTCTCGGACAGGAGTTCTCAACCTGTGGGTCGCGACCCCTTTGAGGATCCAACAACCCTTTCACAGGGGTCACCCGATTCATCACAGTAGCAAAATGACAGTGATGTTATGATTGGGGGTCACCACCGCATGAGGAGCTGTGTGAAAGGGCCGCGGCGTGAGGAAGGTGGAGAACCACTGCTCTCAGACATGGAAGAACTCCCCCGTCTTTTAAGACAGCAATGAGTTTGCTTGAGCTTATAGTCTCTGTGAACGCAGACTACACATCCTTCTCCCCCGGAGGAGCCAGTGGGTTCAGATCACTCACTGCTTGACTGGCCGCCAGATGCTTAACCACTGGACTCTCAGGGCTCTGCTGACATTCCATAGAACAACTCTTTGATTCACAGACGATTTTTCAAATGAATTCTTCATTTTGACAGGCAAGTGTTGTCTTCTTCAACATAATGAATGCATGAAGCCCTAAGATCTAAAAAGCAGGGGTGGGGCTCCTTTTTTTCTGTCACGGGTCATCTGGATATTTATAGCATCCTTCTCAGGCCATATTGGCCAAACATTTAATTAACTTGCCCCTAACTTGTCCGGAACGACTTCTCTTTGTTCAGGTCTGTATTGATGATTTCTCAGCCCTGATATGACCCTTGATCTGGACATCCCCCCTGCCTCTGTCTAATGTCCTAATGGTCTTATCATTCAGTTGTGCTAGGGTATCAGTGAATGGTGTGCTAGGTAAGAGGAAACTTAATTGACAACCCAACATAAAACCTTATATCATAGTCCTAAAGCAACTGAGATGAGTATGTACAGGTGTGTATGTGCACACAATGTATATATGGCTACTGGACTGTCTTTCACAGAAGTATCAACTCTATAACATAAATGATAAGCTGAACCACCCAACCAGTATCTATGAAAGTCAAGACATCTGGGTGAAGTTTCAGAAATTAAATTTAAATTAAGTTTAAAAGTCTCAGTTCCTTTCTCTGCAGATGCCACACATCTGGAAACAGCTGTGTCTCTCTATGTGTTCACAAGGTATTTTATCACTCATGTGGATTTCTCTCCTCATTTTTATGCTACTTATAGCTATTGAGTAGACAAAAGCTTATAGAGTGATGAACTATTGCCCCTGTAAATTACAATTTTTTCAAGTTAGCAGTCTGAATGAAAGAAATGAACACTGATCAATTGTGACAGAATGTCAAATGAACACCTGTAAGAAACATGTGGACCATTAGAGAGCTTTGTCTCCAAAGTGGGTTTATGTTAGCTGTCATGTACGTGAAATGCAAAACAAAGTCTGGTTAGCAGTACATTCCACACAGGCTGGAGGTAGGTGGTATCTACTGAGTTCTTTGTAAAATCCTAAATTAAGAATGTATTGGGATTAACTAAACCACTTGCTTGAACTGAAATTACACATTTATTTTATCTTTTTATGAATTTTAAACTCCTGAAGATGATTTCAAGTATTTTGGTATTCCAGTCTTGGGAAAAAGTAGATCCTTCTGCTCCTGTAAAGAGTTAAGTCTCTGAAACTAAACAGGCAGTTGTACCCTGTCCTATGGGGGAGCTATGAGTCAGCATCAACCTAATGGCAGTGAGCTTGGATTTGGGTTTGGTGGTCTGATCTTAGACCAACAATTCTGACAGTCCTCCAGGTCTCCCCTACCTACAGCCTAACACAATTATCTGCAATTTGAAAGCTAGGCACAGACATTCTTTGTCCTAGAAAAATCTTTCGTATACCTCATACCATCCAGTGTATCTATCTCCTATTGACCCACAGAAGGTTGTACATGTTGTACACCGATGCATGTGGGAATGCAATCTCAAACAGAGCCATTTATAGGCCTCCTAGGACTCTGTTAACACTGCCCTACTACCTATTATAGCTGTCTAGATTCCTGCTTGTTAATCTCATGGAATTGTAAGTTCATGGATGGATCATAGGCCTCTAGGACTCTGTTAACACTGCCCTACTATCTATTATAGCTGTCTAGATTCCTGCTTGTTAATCTCATGGAATTGTAAGTTCATGGATGGATCATAGGCCTTATAAACTTTTATCCTACATCATTTGGTATTTTTTAATCAGGCAGATCATCATAAGAATTCTATTAGCAGTCAAAGCTAACATACTCCAAAATATACAGTAAAAATTTCAATGAATATAGTCAATACCCTTTATTAATTGAACTAGAATACACTTAGCTACTTTTTAATACAAATCAAAGATATTAAGTAGTATAACTCAGAACTTGAATTTGTAACCAGGGGGTTGAGCATTTCCCAAAGAGAGCATGAAATTAAGTTGCTATTTTAATTATCATAATTGCATTCAGATTCATCATTAAATTACTGTGCTTCTTCAGTTTCTAATAAGAGTTGAGAGCACCCTTTAAAGCTCTATTGAGTCAGATTGACAATTTATCCAACTTTAAGTTGTGACATTGGTTTCAGGTTAAATTCAAGGCTAGAGATCATATTTAACTCGATGGGGTAGAAGTCTCTGCTAGTCTGCCAGTGCACAGCCCTATACTGCAGTTTTTCTTACTTTTGCTTTGTAACTGTTCTGATCAGTCACCCTCATACCAACAATGGATGCTTGGCCAATCTCTCAGGTAAAGATCACTATGCGGAATGTGCATAGCAGAAATGATTTTGACCCACCTACGACCTTATTTCACTTCTTATTCAATCCTCTGTTTTGCTGTTAACACTCGAAAATTAAATAAAGCCAAGGGGAAGTTAATACCTTGGTGTCATGTTGCCTATACAGTAAATGAATTTGTGGGAAGAAAATAAACTTCCCTAACCTTCTCTGAAATTGTCAGAGATATGGGAATCAGAGTCAAGAACTGGAGACTGTTTATTTCTCCATTTATTCAACCTTTCACAATAATAAGGTCTTACAGCAATGAAGTTGAAGATGCAGAAGAGAAATTTAACCCTCAAGGAATCTCCAATCTGCTTAAGAAAACAAGATTTGAACAGTAAAGAAAATCCAGAGTAGGAAATGATTTGCCAGGAGAACATAGCAAGTACAATGATGTGAAGATCTACAGCAATAATAATGACTTTTTGGGGTGGTGTTTGGATGTGTTGGGATGCAATCCACCTGGTCAGCAGTTCGAAACTACCAGTTTCTCCGAGGGAGAAAGACTGGGCTTTCTACTCCCATAAATAGTTACAGTCTCAGAGACCTAGAGGGGGTCACTATTAGTTAGTATTGACTGGATGGCAGTGAGTTTGTTCTGGTTTTCGGTTTTTCAAATAAAAGGAGGCAGACAGGGAGATGAATATGTTAAACTAATTTCAAGAATTTTTGAGCCTACAATAACTCCTTTGGTGCAATGTTTTGTTTAACTGCCATTTAGCTAGTGCTCAGCATTGGCCACTCATTAGATGTAGCCCTGTCCTGCAACACCATATTTCACTGGAAAGCACAGAACAAAAGGCAACAACGAGATACCTAGAAGCAAGAGCCCATAAAGAAGATGGATGAGGCATCTGACCTTATAAGATATTCTTCTCAATTGCCGGTAAACAAACCAGGCTCAGAGTTAAAGAATTTACCCACGATCAACAATATTTAATAAGATGAAAAATCCCTAGTTGGCGTAAATGGTTTGTACTCAGTTTGTAATCTACCCAGTGGCACCATGGCTGGATGGGGGTCGATCTTGGAGAAAGGCCAGGGCTCTGCTTCTGGAAAGATTACAGCCAAGACATGTCTCTGGAATGATTCTACTTCAAAACAGATAAGGGTTCCAAGTCACAATAGAACCAACAACAACAACATCTAAACTCACAAGAAGGGGCAAGATGGGAACTAACTGGGGGTCAATTCTGTTTATCCTTATTATTTACTGAGAGGCAACCACAATTTTAATTTTTAAAAGTCCTTGTCAGTCCCCAATTCTACCTTATAAATCCGGCTATACCAGAGCATGTACATAGGTACAGATAAGAACTGGAAGCACAGGGAATCCAGGACAGATAAATCCCTCACGACCAAGCGTAAGAATAGTGATACCAGGAGGGGAAGGGGAAGGTGGGAGGAGCAATGACGGACTGATCACAAGGATTTACATACAACCTCCTCCCAGGGTGACAGACCACAGAAAAGTGGGTGAAGGGATACATCAGTCAGTGTAAGACATGGAAAAAATAATAATTTATAAATTATCAAGGGTTGATGAGGAAGGGAGGGTGGAGGAAGGAGGGGGGAAAAATGAACTGATACCAAGGGCTCACATAGAGAAAGAATGTTTTGATGTACAACTGTGCTTGACACAGTGGATGGATGTATGGATTGTGATTAGAACTGTATGAGCCCCCAGTGAAAAATGATTTTAAAAAATCCTTCTTAGCACTAGCCAGCTTTGAGTTGCTAATTGACTATATCAGCTGATTACTCAAGCTGCTATCAGCTTGTAGGGTGCCATTAAGTCACTCCTGACCCATAGGGACTCCCACTTAGTCAATACATCTTGTTCAAGGTCTTCCTTTTCACAGATCCTTTTCATTAATTACTGAGTGTATTGATGACTCGGGATAGCTTCTGATATTTAGTGAAACCCCATACTTCTAAGCATGCTGCTGTCAATACTTGCCTTGGCGTATCAGCCTTTGGACCTGTAAAGAGAGTCATGTGTGTTTATCCATCATTTGTGCTCTTCACAAGTTTATTGTGGATTTCACCTGTGTGGAGCTGGTTCAAGAGGCAACCAAATTTTTGTTGGTCCACATTATGCCAGCAGGAATCATTCTGTTATAACTTTGTCCAAGAAAATAGTTTCACATATGACTGGGTCTCTCTGTGTCAAGCTTATTGTAGATAATTTAGAAGTTTCCCATTCCCCCATTCCCCCTTGATATTTCTGCTTCTATTTCATTTTTTTTAAATGCTTTCTATAAAATAGATTGCTGGAAGAACAATACTCAAGTCTCAAATACAATTTTTTAACCTCTATTTTTTGTGTGCAATCCAATATTAATTTTCTAATATGAGAATATGTTATCTGATGAAGATGTGTGGTTACGTTATGTAGAGGTTTGTTTCATGGATGCATCTATTATCCTGTGCCACTACAACATTTTAGCTCAGTATGTTTCCTGGTTAGTTGCTGTCCAGTCAGTTGTGACATCCCTTCAGAACAGAGTAGAACTGCTCCATAGGGTTTCAAGGTCATGACTTTTCTGAAGTGCCGGACCTGTCTCCTGAAGGGTATCTGGACGGTTTTGAAACATCGCTCTTTGTCAAGTAGTTGAGCACTTAACGTCTTGTACCACTTACGACTCTGTTCAATATAGAGTGATATTTAATTATAAAGCAATATAATCTAAAATTCAAAAGTCAAATTCCCCTATAACATGTGTTATTAACATATTAAGTAGGGAAAACACTTTAGTCTAAAATTTTCATTATGGCCTCAGAACACTATTACACATATTCACATATGTGTAAAGATGTAAATACGTTATTCTGAAACCCAGTTTTAACGTCTAAAAAAGTAAATATTCCAAAAGTGTATCGTTCTGACTATGGCTGTCAGAGCTAGGACAGAAAGCATAGTTGTTTCTTTCTTAGGAGTAATATCATAAATCTTCCAAATGCCAAAGATGGTGGGAAAATATCCTTATGAGTACTCTGAGCGTTTTTGTTGACTTTTGTGGCCCAGGAAGAGGGGAAACCCATCATCTTTAGAGATGACAGTATCTTTAAAAGCTTTTTGGTTTTAAGCGCCTTGCTCTATCAACAGTGATTGAACCAGTTTCTTATTTCAAGGTAACTTGAAATCTTAGCCAGATTATATGCCTGTGTGTAACAAAACCAATGTTCTAATAACTGTGTTTGAATCAATGTTAGAACGATTTTCTTCTCATGCTTATCAGATCCACTGAGTGGAAGTCTTTTCCTTTTAGAGTAATAATCAGTCATAAAACAGATTATTTTCATCTCTTTAATGATTATCTGTCATAATAATCTGTCGTTAAGACAGGAGAGTGAACAATTTCCAGTATTGTGCATTGCAGATTTATATTTAAGCCCAGGAGTAAGAAAGGAATCAAGCAAGACTTGCCTCTCAGATAGTCCTTCCTTTCGAAGCCACAAATCAAGCCCATTGGATTTGTGAGCATGTCACCTGATTACATTACACTGAAGGCTTCCTTGTGAATTTTTGCCTTCACTTATAAATATAAGAATGTTATTGCTTCACCTTATTAAAAATACCTTCCAATGTAGGATTTTCCAGTTTTATCCATCATTTTCTTATTACAGAAAGGAGAATAGAACGTTGAGTCCAGTATGTCTCACCACCTGGTATGGTCGATGAGCACCTTTTAGTCCTGTGCTTTTTATCCCATACTCAAGCCAACAGTCACATCAGGAAAATCAATTACTATCTATATAGCTAACTAGAATATGAATACTGACATAGTAAGTTACAAGATGATAAAAATCTAATAGGATAAGTTTTTAAAATATCATCCATTTGCCTAGTTTGAAATTCAGCATCCTTCATATAAAAAGGGCCAAATAGTCCCTAGTTAGCCTTTTCAAGTCTTATGTCATGTACTCTGTCCCAACTGCTGACCTCTCACATTGTGGTGTGAAACTACGTAAACCTAAGTGTGGCTTTGTTTTGGTAAAATTTTATTTACTAAAATAGATAACAGACTATATTTTGGTTTATGGGCTATATATATCTTGTCAGAGTTAGGCCTTCAAATATCTGTATGCGTAAAAAACTTGGTAGCATAAAATCCAAACAATCCTCAAAAAATAAATACTCATACATGTATTATTGCAGCTTCTAGTGCTTGAGAGGAAGTTGGTGACTTTTGGTACTCGGAAGTGGGGGTGATCTTCAGTGTGGTTGCAGTTACATGACAATTTACACTAGAAACATAGCCAGGCTGGAGCTATATTGTCTTTTATGAACTAGGCTTGAGAGTCACAAGACCTTTCCACCCAAATTTTGGTTGAAACAGGCACAATATCTTGCTTATGTTTAGAGAATTCACTTCCTGATGACAAAGTGTCAAACACATGGTATATGAAGCATATATGAGATGGGAGTTATTTCTATGTATATCTTTGGAGAAAGGTCTGTTAGTTACATAGTCTCATGTCAACTTGATGGTATTAATTATGAAGGGGTGGTGTCTAGCTTGTCAGTCAGATCATAGCCTGATGATATTTCCTTGTGGGCGGCCTTCTCATGAAGATTCTGGGAACTTCTTCTCATTCTCCCTGGAGGTGGAATACACTCTCTGCTTCACTTTCCTGTTGAGGAGCCATGTAGAGACCCCACGCCAGCATTGAGACACTTCCACCAGCATTGGATCCACAAGACTATTCACCCACCAGCTTGTGATCTTCCTGCATTCGGCATCATTGCATGTGCTATGTGAGTCTGAAGAGGAATTTATGGACTAGTATTGAACATATGGGCTAAGATCAAATTTATGGACTTGATCTGAACTAGACTTGGATGTGTTCTCAATATACAATTGCTCTTTGATATAAAGTGCTCACTTACAACCCATATGAGTGTCTCTAACACAGAGAGCTCATTAGCAACCTGTGATATGCAGATGACACACTTTGCTTGCTGAAAGTAAGGAGGATTTAAAGCACTTACTGATGAAGATCAAGGATTGCAGCCATCAGTATGGAATACATACAACTCAATATAAGGAAGACCAAAATCATTACAACTGGATCAATAGGTAACATCATAATAAATGGAGAAAAGATTGAAGTTGTCAAGGATTTTGTCTTGCTTCCCTCCACAATCAATGCTCATAGAAGCAGCAATCAGGAGATCAAAAGATGTATTGAATTAGGTAAATCTGCTGCACAAGGCCTCTTTAGAGAATTGAAAAGCAAGGATGTTATTTTGAGCACGAAGGTGTACCTGACCCAAGCCAGGGCATTTTCAATCTCCTCATATACATGTGAAAGTTGGATATTAAATAAGAAAGATGAAAGAAGAATCAGTGCTCTTGAATTATGGTGCTGACAAAGAATATTGTTAAGTATCATGGACTTCCAAAAGAATAAACAAATCTGTCTTGGAAGACTAACAGCCAGAAAGCTCCTTAGAAGCAAGGATAAGGAGACTTAGTTTCACATACTGGAACAATTTTTCAGGAGAGACCAGCCCATGGAAAAGGTAAAGTAGAGGCGCAGAGGGAACAATGGGTTCATACATCAGAATAAGTGTGAAGATGGCCCAGGGCCTGGTGGTGATTCAGTCTGCTCTTCATAGCGTCTCTCTGAGTGGGAATCAAGTCCACGGTACCTAACCACCACCAGCAGCATAACAACAACAACAAATCTTTGCAAAATACAATGTGAAAGAGTGGACTGGGAAGGCAGTAAAAGAATTGGCAGAGCAACAAGATATGGAGAAATTAGGGGAGGGACTTATTGGTAAGTACAGCTAAGGCAAGCAAGAACTCAAATTAAGTTAAGGTAACAAAACAGCAGATCTATCGGTCTGAGCAAAAGAAGTTTAGGGGCATATACCATATACCAAGAGTAAATAGCCTCATGCGGTCAGAGCAATTCATGATCCAAATCAGATAAGGATGGGATGAAGCTAGAAGTAGGCCCCCCAAACTATTAGACCCAGTTGTCCTTGGCACTGTGGCCACATCTGACCGAACCAGAGGATCAATCATCAACTTCTGGATCACGATTTTCTGTGATCTTTTTTGGAGGGTTAGAGCCCATCAAAGTCAGAAACAATTCCAGTTAGGGATGAGCCAAATACTTGAGCTTTGTTCATTGGAAAGGAAGACCACAGTGTTGACTGGTCAAGCTGAATCCTGACAGGTGTCACTCTATCAAAATATCACTGAAATTACTGCATCTCCTGGTTGGCTTGACATCATGGATCCCAAAATAGATGGAAATAGCCCTTCTGGGATGTTAATGAATGAGGAAAGTCTTTAAAACTCCATTCCCTCACTTCTCTCATGTTTGTGCTCAATAAGCCAGTCTCAGCATTAGAGCCCCCAGAAGAGCCCTTCAGAGCATGCACCTTGATACAAGAGCTCTCAGACATCTGTTGTGCCATTTTAATCTTCTCTTTGTTATACCGGCTTTCTTTGACTATGGGCCAAGTGTGTCTTTTTTGTTTTGGCTCTCTGGATTTAATGGCCCTACGAAAACTTGATAAGGTAGTCATAGGCGGTCTAGCTGAGTGTAACATCTTACATTCCATCTTTGGCCTTTCTGGGGGGGCTCCTTAAAGCCTATAGACCCTAAGATTTGCCACTCTGCAGCCATGGTCGGTGGGGCAGAGCCCTGTGAAATTCAGTTCTTGATTGTGCATGCACGCGCGCCCCTGTGTGTGTGTGCGCGCGCGCGCTCTTATCTCTCTATCGACTGCAAGAACAAAATGTCTTAGCAGTGTTTTAACAGGTTTCAGTCCATTAAAAGAAAGAGAGAGCATTAAGCGCATTCTTCAGCTTTTAACTGGTGAGCTTTCATCAGTTTATTAATAGACTAGCTGCAAATGTGCTTGTTACACGCTAGGGCTTCCAGCCGACTCCAGCAGCAATGGCAGCATCCTCTGGGACTGGAAATCCAATTCAAAGTCCTTCAGGTAATGCTTTTGGATGGCTTTGGAGAGATTAAACAACAGCCAAAAAAAGCCAAAACAAACGAACAAAAAAAAACACTGCTGAAACTTTCTTGAGAGCCAAAGCTGAATAGATTTATTCATGCTCTGAAAACCCTGGCCTAAGAAAACAGCCAAGATTGCAGGAGCAAAAAGCCCATTGCGTCCAAGTCTATTTCAACTGCAATCTCCTTAATGCCATTTCTGTCCTGTTTCTACAGAGCGGTAACACTGAACAAGCAGGAGGCTGAGAACCAGGATAATTGGGGGATGCTTTTTAAGTCTTGTCCAGAGAGCCAACTGCACTAGAACAAGGGTAGGAGTTTTGCCTTGATGGTAGCTGGGTAGAAGGTTCTGTTCTAGATATGTAGAGGCAGGCCAACACCGAAAAGGCAAAGGAATATTAGCTTCCCATGAAACTGGCCTCCCTCCTTCTTTATCATAATGATAACTTACTGTGTTTCCTTTTTTACCTTGACTGCCTGGAACATTAGCACATTTCTTATGAATAAATTACTCAATGGCCCTTGAAGTTAATGATAAGCAGGGAGGAATAGCTTGCTCATGCACAAAAGGGAAAGGGAGAAAAATATAGCTCATAAAATTCTGTCCCTTCATAGAGTTAAAGAATCATATAAAAGAAGCTTTTCAAGCTGGAGAGGTTATAATAATGTAAATTGGTAAGTTAATTATTAAAATGTAACACACACACACACACACACACACAAAATCTCCAATCACTTCCAGTGTAGCTGAGTGGCACCTCTTAAACAAGCCTGACTTAGAAATTAAAAATTCACATTTTAATCATAATAACAGCCTAAACAGCTAGAAAACTACGAGGCAGGCACACTAATGCTTCCACATGGATTAATTCATTGAATTCATGCAAAAATATAACCAAGGTTCTGAGTTATTCTTAATTAGTGGCTAAGGATACAAAACTAACAACAACAACAGAAAATTAATTCTGACTCAGTGACCCTGTAGCACAAGATAGGACTGCCCTTGTGAGTTTCTAAATCTTTATGGGACTAGATGACTTCTTTCTCCCATTGAATGGTTGGTTTTGAATTGCTGACCTGAGGTTAGCAGCCCTATGTGTAACCAACTACACCACCAGGGTCCCTTTATGAATAGAGGGGTTAAATCCTTGGCCAATGTCAAGTAGCATGCTGGAACCAGAACTAGATATGGCAGCTAAACCCCCAGAGGTCTGATCCTGAGTGTTAGGCATGTTGCCTCAAGTCTGCAAGGCTGTGAACCACCAATGTATGCTATAACTTCAAAACCCCACTGCTATTGACCTAATTAAAACTCATGGAGACCCTGCCTAGGTTTTTGTGGAGAATGTAAATCTTTACCAGAGGGCCTTCCAGCGACAGTGACGCAAGATGGCAGGCACCACGGGCTCGGGAGTAAAAGTCCCTCGCAATTTCCGACTGTTGGAAGAACTCGAAGAAGGCCAGAAAAGAGTAGGAGATGGCAGTTCGCTGGGGTCTAGAAGATGACGAAGACATGACACTTACAAGATGGACAGGGATGATAATTGGGCCTCCAAGAACAATTTATGAAAACCGGATATACAGCCTTAAAATAGAATGTGGACCTAAATACCCAGAAGCACCCCCCTTTGTAAGATTTGTCACAAAAATTAATATGAATGGAGTTAATAGTTCTAATGGAGTGGTGGACCCAAGAGCCATATCAGTGCTAGCAAAATGGCAGAATTCCTACAGCATCAAAGTTGTCCTGCAAGAGCTCCGGCCCTAATGATGTCTAAAGAAAATATGAACCTCCCTCAGCCGCCCGAAGGACAGTGTTACAGCAATTAATCACCAAGAAAACCACAGGCCCTCCCCTCCCCCATTCAATTTAAGCAGTCATTTTCCACGGTAGTACATTTTTTAGATAACGTCTTGTAGACCTCAAAGTACTGGACAGGAAGCTCCCATTCAAGGGCAAGTTATCTTAAGACACTGTACATGATACTAATGTTTTGTCCATTTGAAATATATAAGTTGTGCTCTAACAAAAAAAAAAAAAATCTTTACCAGAGTATTTAACTTCATCCTCGTTCCTGGAGAAGGGCTGGTTGGTTTTAATCACCAAACCTGCAGTTCCAGGCATGTTTGTGGTACAGTGATTGGGAGCAAATTTGATTCTCTTTCTTTAATCAGATGTTCTTCACTCTATTATAATAGAATGTTGTTTAATGTGTGCTTACAAATATGTGTGCATATCTATTTCCGCACTTTAAGCTTATCTACTTCATAGATACATTTTAATTTAAAATAATTTTCTCGGAAAATATGGGTTGCATTTCCTCACCTTTTAGGTGTGTCAAAAAGGCATGGGTGTGAGAGTGTGGAGAGTGATGGTATTGCATGTGTCTGAGCTCTTGTAACACGGACAGTGCTCATCAAATACCCATGTGTTCCCCTTCCTTTGAAAGCCCACTTGCATACTTGGATTCTCATAAGTATGATTATGAGCAAAGGAGATGGGTTGCAGACCACTGCATTTGCAGAGAAAATGAGCATGCGTGTAGGACCAGAGTGGTAAAGGAAGGCCCCCAATGTTTGTCATATAAGAAAATACTGTAGAACATACTGTAGGCATTTTGCCATGGTACAATGCTAACTCGCCTCAAATATGTAATGTGTCACCATGCAGGAGAATCAAAATTGTGTGCGGTTTGATATTAAGGTTGAAGTGAGTGACTGGCATTGTTATTTTGTGCCACAAAGTTGATTTCAACTCATAGTGGGCTTATTGGCCAGAAGAGCGCGCCCTCGTAGGAGTTCCCAGCCTATGATCTCTTCCTGGAATCTGGAAGCAGCACTCTCACCTCTTGCTGTGGTGCAGTTGGTGGGGGAGGGGGGGATTCCTCTCAATGACCTTTCCCTTCACAGCCAAATGGTTGGTTAACTATTATGCACCCAGGGCTCCTGGATAACATAACCATGGCTAATGGGTAAAAACTGCATATAAATCCAAATCAGTGTTGAAAAGGACTTAATTTGGATACCAAGTACTGGACTCTCCAACATGAGAGTAGATATATTTTTTTTTTAATGTGCTGTTAATTGTCTGCTAATTTCACTAAAATGGAAGCTCCTTTTCAGAGTAGGAATAGGGTGTCTGGCACCTGCTGCTTCAATCCCCTGACTATGGAGGGTGTCCAGCTTGGGACTGTGGTTGTACTCAATGGGATTTAAGGTCTATTCCAATCCATATATCTTCTGATTTTTATCTCTTTTACATTTAAGCTCTCTTGATGGCTAGAATCTTTTGTTTTTCACAGCACAGCTCTTCTGTAGGAAATGCAAGATGTTTGTTGTTGCAAAACCAGAAAGAAACATTGCAAGCATTTTTAAAAAGTCCTACCTGTTTGCAGGGGCATTTATCATCTTTTGATAACATGTCATCATGTTCAGAGAAATGGACAACGTGTACTCTGTAATCAGGAATGGAGGCAGTGGCATGACTGATGTGAGCCTTTATCTGGCATCATCATCAAATATGAGTCTCTGAAATATGTGTGTTTGAAAGGCTTGTGCTTGCCTTTATGACACTTGACTCCATTTCTTCATATGTAGCTATAAATTAATGCAGGAAGTGACACCTCATTTCAAGTTGGATGCTGAGATATATGCATGGTCAAGTCTTGATCATCAGTCAGATTAGCCGCGTTAGTCACTGAGCTTTCCTTCCACTCAGCCAGGCACTGGCTAGATTTGTGCCTCTCTAGATACATTTTTATTTCCCCCCAGTCAGCCTCAAAACTGACAGCTATGAAAGTAAAGCATTTGACCGCCCTGGGTCTGGTGGCTTCCTTGCTACCTAAAAGAATCCATTGTCATCAAGGAATTTTGAGTCTGGTTTCAGAGAAAAAAACCAAAGTAGAAATGAAGTATGCCTAAAGATATAAGGAAAATGGGGAAGCAAAATAGTGTGGTGGTGGAGGATGCTAAATGTAATTCTTGGGGCAAGGTAGACGAGCTGTGGAATCAGAATGGACATCTCTCATCTCTGTTTAGTAACTTTCTACATTTGTCAAATAATAAGGAGCCCCTGGGGGGCTGGCATAAAATGCTGGACTACTTAGTGTAAGGTTGGTTTGCAAGGTTTAAATTCAGTTCAACTCTAAGTTTGTGACAAGTCAAAATGGATTAGAGAGCACCTGGTTTGGATTGGGTTTGGGCTTTGGTCAAATAATAAACTGCAGTGAGGAGGATGATTAAGGTCCCATCACGATGCCTGTTACACAGCAGGTACTCTAAAATGGTAGCAAGGTCGCTATTCTGTTTACTATTGTGATCATTAGTATCACTGGGTTTTGCAATTTTGTAGCAGGAAAGTGATGCTAACCCCCAGGACTCTCCTAATAGGGACAAATCCTATAAAAAGCTGTCCTCTGTAAGAAGGAAGCCCTAGGGTGGAAGTGATAGATATCAAGTGCGAAAATGGTAGAGTGAACACAGTGTAGCCACCCACTGCCATCAAGGTGCTTTTGATTGAAATCTACCCTACAGGACAGAGTAAATAGCTCTTTGGGTTTCCAAGACTCTATACCTTGACTAGAGCAGACACTCTCCTTTCCTTCCATGGAGTAACTGTGGGTTCAAACAGCTGGACTGGCAGGTAGCTGCTTAGTGCAAAATCCACTATGCGACAAGGGCTCCTTGGACAACACCTGCCAGATGTTCAATGCCAGATAACTCTGGGCCTTTTGCATATTAGAAAGGTGAGAATAAATGTGCATTTGTTGCTGGTAGCCTTGATCAAATCTGTTTCTTTCTCCCAGTTTGCTCTACTTTTATGGTAAGCCTACCCTTCATAATAAAGAATATCCCTTTCATGCCCCAATAGGGATCAAAGCAAGCAATGTTTAGAATGAATCTTGCTGAGCAAGCTGATTATGGTAAAGACATGGCCCAGTAACACCCCAAATAGAAGAAACCCTAGAAATAAATCTAGTGACAAACAGGCCACAAGACCTTCTGATTCCAGAGAAGATAGACTACACTCATTCCACCCTACACTACTTGCTAATTACTGTTATCAATCCTGGACAAAATAGACCAACTATCAGAGAAATTTGAAGGTAGAGATAAATAAGGATAACACGAGACCCAGGAACTCGAGCTGGCCAAAGGGTAAGTTCTTTGGCAGTTTAAATTTTTGTTGTTGTTATAGAATTTTTGTTTTATTGACCTCCTACAAAAGCTATCCTGGATACTAGAACAGCCTGCGATGTAGAAATGATAAGAGGGTGACCCAGTAGGACCCAACCCTTTTGAACGTATCCTCACCACTATTGATGAAAAGAGGCCATGGTGTGCAATCATTAAGAGCTTGACTGCCAATGACAGGACGATGAGAACCCACCCAACCATTGAGAGGTGTGTGTAGAAGGGGGGGAGCAAAGGAGGGGGAAGTGGGGAGACCTGCCCTCTGCTTCCTAAGAGGAAGATTGTAAGATCTCGTGGGCAGTTTCACTGTGTCCTGTAAAGTTGTGATGAGTCAAGACATTGACAGCACAATATTTTCTATTCCTACATTTGATAGAGTTCTTAGATTCAGTACCTATAAAGAACAGTTCACATTCAAGGGTAGCATGGCAAATAATCCAATTAGACACTGGGAAAAGTTCAAAGGGCTGAAAACAGATATTTCACCAAAGAATGCATGATGGCAGATAAGCACATGAAAAGATATCAGTATGGTTGGCCTTGAGAGAAATGTAAATTAAGTCACAATGGGATACTATGGCTCAGTGACAAAAGAGACTAAAATAAAATAATGAGTACTGGCCCTACTAAGTGCTGATGAGGGAGAGCATGCGGAACATTTATTCTTTGTTGATGGAAATGCTAACGGGTAGAGCCATTCTGGAAAAGATAACTGTGTCACCATATGCCACCCAGGCTCTGGAGGGCACCACACCACCAGCACCCCTTCATCTATCCAAATCAATCAATAACTGACCCTGGGCCTCTCCCAGATCACTTTAGATAAAGCAGCGGCCTGTTTCACAGTGCAGTTTCCACTAAAGAATATTAGCAAGATATTCTCTAAAGCTTGGAGCCGAATGCAAAACCCCAAAGAGGAGATTCAGACAGGCCTCGTAGGATCCAGTATACCTTCTATACTGGGTAGTATCTCTTTCCCGTGTACATACTTTCATATTCGCCCAAGCACCATGCGACTCCCCTGCCCAACCACACTTCCTGTCGTTCACTTCCGGTTGTTTCCCAGTAAGGATAAGGCTGCCTGTCCCTCACCATCAGTGTATCCTCTGGAGGTCCCTTGCTCCTCTTCATGTGAGAAGCTTGTTCTTTTTGATTATTTTTACTCTTCTTCTTTTCTCTGACTATGAATATTGATCGATCAGTTCTCTAGATGTGTGAGGCTAGTATGATCATTTGATGCAACTATCTGCATCATATGATAGTTGTAATCTGCATAATATGACAGTGATGTTAACACAAAACGTATTTAAAAGGGAGATAGTTCTGATCTCTAGTGCTTGTAAATTTTACTGCCAGTTTTAAAAAGCAGACCAAAAGAAATCATAGGTGTGTTTAAATAGCAATAATTACCATAAATTCTGTTTACAGTAATACTGTCTGAGTACATTATGAAACATTTGGCATTGCTAATACATTTCTGTCAAGTAATATGAGATGGAGCTTTTGTAATGAATATTAGTGCAAGAGACAGCCATAAGTGAATCAAATTACAAAGGCATGTAAATGTATAATTAGCTGCAACTGCAAAATAGCCTTTCTTTATAGATTAAGTTCTTCTGATGCTAATACAGATTTGAGGTTCTAGGTAGTCATCAAGAGCCTGCTGAATACTAGTGAATGTTTATAAGTACTTTTCTAGTATTCTAAATTTTACACCAAAAGTCTTAAATAAGTTTGTCATACAAGGGAGTATTTGCATATCTGGATTTTTTTTTAATCCTTGCCTTTAAATAAGTGTTATTTTAAAGAAATCCCCTCCCTCTCATGGAGGTGATATACGTATTTTAAACCCAAAGATAGTTCCAGATGCATGTTCAGAGTATAAATTAAGTAAATAGTGCACTTTGTGTTCATTGAAGCTAGATGCTGTATAAATAAGATCATTAACACATCATTACATGTGTTAATTACACATGCTAAATTATGGATCAGAGAAGGAAAATTTCCACAAAAGTTACATAAAGCAAAAATGGTATCCTAGATGAAATTATACAGAGGTTTATGCATATCCTGCCTTAATATTAAACTTAGTCAGTTTACACTCTAGAATCATCAAAAGCTTTCAGTAAAAGAAATATCATCAATACTTCTAGGATACCATTCTGGTAAATACTTGAAAGTAATTTGTGGCTGTCCCTGTATCCTGCCACATAGTACTTTATTATTACGATGGCTTTAATTACGTATAAGCAACATGAGATCATCATATACATTCTAAATAATAGACACAGTTAAAAGGAAATACTTCCTGTAAGCCACCCTCCCCCCTTTTCCCCCTTAAAATCCTGCTACTGTATTAGAATCAAGGAAATGCTAAGGATAAAGTTCTCATCTCTCTTTCTACCCCGTCAGGCCATGTTCCTGGTTCCTGGGAGCCAGTGCTTTGTTTGGAGAACACTCCGGACTGACATCAGAGGAATTGTCCTCTCGGTCCTTCAGTGGCAATAACCAACACTAGGGCAGAATAATCCTACCTCACATATTTGACTGGGCCTGTATCACTCGGTTTGCACTAAGTCACGTTGCTAGAATAGCTGACTTCCAGATATCAGTGTGTTACAACAACGAACACATATCCCTTGCTATGACTCTGCCCAATATGACGTCATTTCTGGATAGAGTTTAATTAAACGTGTATCTGGGTATTGCTTAAGGCATGGGGGCAGAAAACCAGTGTGAAGCCACACAATACAGATTAAACTATTTACTTGAGGCTACATCATCATTGTCATTCACACTTTGTTAGCCAAAGTCAACCAATGGCAAGGCCTCATGGCCTTGGGGCAGAGATGCCTAGAATCCACAGGGAGACTTCAGGGAAAAGTTTTGACTATTATGAAAAATGTTACCATAACTTATATATTAAATATTTATGTAATGCATATTTGAGAGCATTGTATATGTGCTAAGGTTGTGCTAAGAAGCCCCGGTGGTGATGTCAGGGGCTGTAAGATCACATGTTCAAACTTGTTGGGTTTTTTTGTCTTGTTTGCTTTTAGTGGTTAAGCTTCGTGCTGGTAGCTTAATGAGAAAATGGCATCTATCGCATTGATTAAAATCATATACTGCCATCCCAGAAATGTCAGATTTTCATCTAAGAAATTCTCATTGGGGATGATGGAATAAAGAATGAGCCCAGGGCATGTGAATAGACATCCTCAGGGAGTCTGATGGATTCTCCTAAGGTGCCTCCACAGTATTCGCCGAGAAGGGACCATCACGGCTGCATGTGCGTCTTTTAGAAACGTAGGCTGGTGGGAGGTAGAGCCGACAGGTGGTGACTGTGAGTGTGTCTATTGGTTTCTGCTTATGCACCACAGACCCTGTACGATATAGAAATGCAAAGGCATGATGTGTTTTGGACACTCATCAGAGGAAATTGAGAGCACCTGTAGTGAGATAACCTATGAGCACACCCCTGACAGTGGGAACAAACATCCTTTTGGTTGGTGGGGACATTAGAATGCCGTGGATGGATAGGGGGATGGAATTGCCGAAGAGCTGACATAGGAAATTAAGGACTCAGAGTTTGATAGCTGGGAACCTGGGCAGCTGAGCCAACAGTCTCTGGGATGTTTCAGAGCTGTGGCTTGAAAATGAAAATAGATTAGGGAGATCTTTACTAAATCCCAACTATGGTGCTGTGTTAGTCTGGGTAGACTAGAGAAACAAATCCATATGGACACACATATGTGTTTAAGAAAGAGGTTTATATACAAGAGGAATTTAACATGGAGAAAACATCCCAGCCCAGTTCAGATCAAGTCCATAAGTCCGATATTAGCCCGTATGTCCAATATCAATATATAAAGTCCTCTTCAAACTCACGAAGCACATGTAATGAAGCCAAATGCAGGAGGATCACAAACCAGTGGATAGAAAGTCTTTGGGTCCAGTGGCGTTGTAAGCATCTCAGTGCTGGCAGGGGTCTCTCTGTGGCTTGTCTTCTGCAATGTCTCCCAGGGAGCAGGAGAGAGAGTATCTTCCCCCTCCAAGGAGGAAGTACTAGAATTCTCAGCAGAAGGCCATTCCCACACAGAAGTCTCATTGGCTATCTCCAGATTAGCACCCCAGACTCTACCCCTACACTCTTAATCCTTAAATTGACAGCAGATTAGGTGACCACCACAGTGCAATCATTATTCAGAATGCAGGGATATTTATAAGGAGATAAGAAATGAATAAACTGGGGAGGCGTTCAACTCGGGGCTATCAGGCCCAATACAGGAAGAGGTAAAAGACTGTGAGTCAGAGCATCTGGAATGAATTGTGCATGGGTATAAAAAGGAGACAGGTGACCGACACTGGTTATGAGTGTTTCCTTGAACTTTGCAAGTCCTGGGAAACAGAATTACACATGTGATTCTGCGTTCGGGAATACTTGTGTGTTTACCCAGAAACTCTTTCGTGGATGGGAAGAAATGAGAGCTGCTTGGCACTAGTTTTTGAGGAGAATTAGGTTCTCACAAAACTTAAATGAATGAGAGAAATAGATGGAGATATTCTGATTTAATTCTGACCTCATTCTAAAAAGAGTAGCGAGTCTCAGGTTAATGTCATTTTGGTGTATATACTACTGCAAATGCAAACATACACTCATATACACAACCTTCATGCTAAGCATGAGTACTTTAGAGACATAATTCAAATAAATACATGTACTACCTCCTACAGGAAGGAGGACATTAAGTTCAGTATCTTTTTAAAAAAACATTTCAATTTAAATGTGAGAGGAAATTCTAATTTTTAAAATCACCACTTTTAGTTAAAAATAAATTAGAGAAGCATTCCTTTGACGTAATCTTTTTCTATGGATTCCATTATCCGAGCTGCTTTATGGAGCTAGGAAGAACAATCATACAAAGACCATTCACTCCACATTTCTTTTCATTCTTTTGAAAAACAATGTAAAACTATATCCCCATATCATTTTATCTTTCTGTAAAATAAAATTATACAAAGTCCTTTGCTAACAGTTAAGGTAATACTTAAATTCAGTCTCGGATTGAGACTAAAGTGAATTTATTCTATGTTCACATTCCGTGTTTTGATAGTTTCATGGCTTGTAGCTTCTTTTGCCCAAACGAATAGTACTGTTTATAAGCCTAACACTGAGGTTCAGGATTAAGGAATGTTTACAGAGCCATGCTCAAATATTTTAACTGTTCTCTATCTCTCTATATACACGTGAGCAGCAGTTGCTGAGAAAGCAACATGCTTATATGGGTGTTGATTTCCGGGGCATGCAAAATGCATAGAGGTTGCACACAAGCCATATTTAAAAGATGGGCGCCTTTCCATATGTAATACACTGAAAATGAGTTTATATTCAGCCATAAGCCCCAAGATAAATGAAATCGATTTGTCTATCAATGGAGTGTACTTTAAATGTAAGCATCTATAAAATTGCAAACATTATTCCCCTGCCTTAAATTTGCTTCATATTAATGTAGGTCTGTGTCCGTTGTTTCCCTGAAGACAGATGTGAAAGAGTTCATGGGCCTAACATGTCTCAACGTGGGTGCTTCTTATTTTAAGCATATTGAAAAACCCTTTGGCTGATATGATAAATTAAGATATAATTATATATATTTTTGGAAAATTGCAATCAGGAGAGCCTTTTGGGGGGCTCTTTCTAATATCAGAGCTCTCCGCCTAAATTTATGTACTGATTTGTTAGCAGTAATGGATTTCTAATTTCCTAAAAGCAACAGTTCAATAGCGGACTATCAGAGATTTTTATATAATAGCATATTCATATTTTCTATAAGAAGTTATTTGAACATAAAAAATAGCAGTTTATTGGTATAGATTTGAGTATAGTATATATGAGTATAGTATTATACCAACAGTATCTTTGTCATTAAAACAGAACTATTCCAGAAATCATGGCATCATTGAGATGAACATTAAAATGGGGAAAACTACTGTTCAGGCATAATTTTGTGAGCAAAAAAAAAAGCCTACAGTTCAAATGGTAGAGACTCCTTCATGATCGTGAGAACAGAGAGACTTCAGGGAGGATTTTGATTAGGGAATGGGGTCTGTTTGACAGGGTATTCAAAAGTGTTATGCAAGTCCTTGTCTTATGATTTTAAATAGATGAACTATACTTCTAACATTAAAATTAATATGAGAGAAATGTCAGTGGTGGGAAAGCTTAAACTGTAAGGCGAAGGATGGTGGCAGGAAAAGGATGATTTCTGCATCTCTGATGTACAAGACCTAGTCTATTTGACCTTGAGAAAGTGATTTGAAATTCTGGGACCTTGCATTATCCTCAGCTGACAGGAGAGAATGAGGTCAGTTCATTTCTCAACTATTTATTTTTTGAGAACCTCTTCTAAGTCCGGAAACCTTGCGAGGTGCTCAGGAGATAGTGTTCAAAACAGACACACAGTACTTTCCTTATAGGATCTTTCAAAATCCCAAACTCACTGCCATCGAGTTGATCCCATCTCATAGAGACCCTACAGGGCAGCAAAGACCTGCCTCTCTGGATTTAAGTGATCCTAACTCTTTATGGGAGTGGAAGGACTCATTCTCCAGATAAGGGGCTGCTGACTGAAGAGAGCAGCCCAATGCTATGCCACAGGAGTTCTTAGTGTCTAAGTAATCTTCATGTTTCCTGAAAGTTGAACAATTATTTTGGGTCATTGGCCTGGCATTGGAAGTATCTTAGCTACTGTGGATGAAGACATCTAACCCATAAAAAAAGAGCCCTGGTTGTGTAGTGGCCATGTATTGGACAGCTAACTGTAAAGTCAGCCTTTGGAAGCCTCCAGCTACTCTACAAGAGACTCGATTTTCTTCCACTCAAGAATGGGAAACTCACAGTGGTAGTTCCACCCTGTCCCATAGGGTTTCGATGAGCCGGCATCGGCTCAATGACAACGAGCTAATCTGTGATCAATAGTAAGTAAAGAAAGAAGGTTGGATGTGTGGAAAGTTGTGCAACTCCAAGAAGCAACATTGCTGTATTAAAAATGAACAAACAACTACAAAATCATAGACAAAGCACTCTCCAAGGTTCCAGGTATACATTGCAAAGCAAATTGTGGAACTTACAATTTTGTTGGTGACCATATAATAAATAACATTATCTATGCATGCGTATGTATGTGAGAGAAAGATATATGTGTACTAATATATATGTCTGATGTACATGAACATAGGATAAACAAGGTTATATATGTATGTAAAGGTGTGTGTGAGAGAAGATGTACAAGTATTTCTATCCAATGTAATGTGATAGAAGTTTATTTGTTCTATAGAATAAAGTAAAAATAAGATGATTCATTTAGAGAAAATTGGCCAGTCTACTTTATACTGACAAAGCAAGGAAAGCATATCTTGTAGTTAATACATCTATCAAGAACTGAGAGATGATGGAAAGCCCAGAGGCCAACCTAGCCAAGAGAGAAAGTAAATGCAAAGACCATGACAAAAGAAAACGCTTGGTGTATTAGAAAATAGCATTATCAGACAGGGTTTCAGAGCAGAGCTTGGAATCAATTTTAGCAAGTTGGATAAAATTGCATTCCAATTCTCTAGGAAAACCAAAGTAATAAACTCTTAATTGCGCTTGCAGAAACTCTCCTGAGAGTTATGCTGTAGAATTGGGCCAACAAGGAGCCATTTCAAGTAAGAGGAAGACGTGGGAATCAGAACACACCTACACAGAGGAAAATTTTCCAGAGAAACACACTGTCTTGGACAGCACTAGCCAGAGTAAGGGGGATAAGGAAGAGACATAAATATAGCTTAACTTCCTCTTTCCAAACCAAATCTATTGCCATCAATTCAATTCCTTCTGTCCCAAAGGGTTCCTGCATCTGTAAGTCTTTAATGAGACATGTCATGTAATACCCAATACTAATCTGGATTCACTAGAATTGCTTAAGAAGCTCTGGTAGTACTGTTCTGCAGCATTGCAGCTACCGGGTCGGTAGTTTAAACCACCCATCCTTCCTTGGAGGACAATTGATGCTCTCTGCTCCCATCAAGACGTGGAGCTTTGGAAACCCTATGTAAGGGCTTTCTGAGTCAGAATTGACTCAATGGCAGTGGGTGAATTGGAACCACAAAGTAAAGCAACTAGTGGAGTCCTTATGAAAACAGAATGCAATGCTCTGCTCTCAGGCACCTTCTGACTTTTCACATCATGGTTTTGTTATAAACATCTGGAAGAAGTTGAGGCCCGATAATTCACTGAAGAATGTAACATGAGGTAAAATGTAAATGTCGCGGTCACAAGGTCTGTAAGATATCTCAAAATGACTCTATTACTAACCAGTTCTCATATCAACACAACATTTCTCCCTTAATGAAGCAAAATAATTTGGAAAAAGTAACATTTTGTTTCTTGGACCTTTGTATTTTATGAAATGGGAAGAATGATTATTCAGTTTTCTTTCAATGGGGAAAAATACACATGACCAGAAAATAGCAATTGATTTCATCTATCAGAGCTTTTCATGCTCAAAGTTATTCAGAAAGGCTCTGCAAATACACACAGCAATAAATCGTTTTCTCAATTGTATCAAACTAAAGAGTCTTAGGGGAAATGTTGCCCTAGATAGGGCAGATTGAATGAGGCAAAATTGATTTTAATAAAAATATTTTCATGTTTTAATTTGAAGGGTAAAGAGTGTTTTTATGTACTTTATCCTGTGGGAATTTCTGATTATTAGAAGGTTTCATATGATAGGTTAATTAACAAATATTTCCTCCATAAATAAAGCAGGTTGCGTTTTGTTGAAGTGAAATGAGTTGATTATTTGCTCTGGGCTTTTTAATGAGTGTTTCAGAGTGTATGAGGGGTTATGTATTCTTGTAACCTCTGCAGTATTAATGGACCATGAACTTTACCCATGAAAATATTATCCTTGTAAGAATATAGTCAACTAAAGAATGGTAAAAAAAAGTCCTAAGCGTAAGTGGGTTTGAGAGGAAGAGCGAGGATGATGTATTAGAAACAGAACTTTGAACAAATCCATTGTAATTCAATCCTTTGCTGAGAATTTTCCTTTTAACTGCACATGCACTGAATCAGATGGCACAGTGTCACCCAGTTTTTATAAGGTTCTTATACGTGTACACATACGAATCACATATGAATTTAGACCAGTTACTTATTATTAATCACATTAGCCCAGGTTAAAAGGTGGCATAGTGCTTAAGCGTTGGTTTACTAACGACAAGGTCAAGGGTCTAAAACCACCAACCGCTCAGTAGGGGAAAGAGTGTGGCTTTCTGCCCTTGTAAAGAATTAGAGGTTCAGAATCTCACAGGGCCAGTCCCACCCTGTCCTACCATGTCAGTAGGACTTGGCATTGATTCAATGTTACTGAGATTTTGAAAAAGAATCCTAACTCAGAACTCAGAAAAATTGTTGAGTGGTCCATCGACGACAGTAATTATAAAGGTTTCTTTCAGCAAGTCCTGTGAACTTCCTTGGCCTCCTAGGTTTTCATATTTAGATTGATAAAGTTAGCATACAAAACCTACCATCTAATCCTAGAGTTCAAGGATTTTAAGATTGAATATCTTACGAGTCTATATTGTCATTAACTGGGAATTAGGTAAAAACATGGTCGTGGAGTGCTATTTATTTTAATTTACTAATAGGTGGTTGTGGCTACACTGTGCTAAAAGAGAATTGTAGATTTTTTCCCCTAAGATACAAGTGTATAGAAGGATGAATAAGAAAGTGTTGCTATAAAATTATAGAAACCTTTATTAAATAAAATAATTAAAATTTGAAGCTATGGTTTCTCAACATAGCTTCCGTATATACTTCTGAAGGTGGTATTTCCATCTCTCTAATACTTTCCCCTAAGAATTGTGCACCCTTCGATTTGCACCATCTCAAAATGGCAGCGTTGGTGAACTTGAGGGGTTCAAACCACGTTCCTTTTAGAATGTTCTTTGGGTGGAGGGTGGCGGTATATCTGAAGAAGCAGGATAAGCTTGTAGGGTTCACAGGGTAAGTTTTCTCACAGAAATCTTCTTAAGACAGCCCTTTCTACTCCCCCCAAATTTAGAAACTTGTGTCTAGAACTTTAATATAGAAAATCCAAAGTAGGTACATTGTCATGACAGAAAACAGGTTTTCAGTACAATGTTTCTGGCCTTTACCTCATTAATGCACTCTTCAATTTTCTGAAAACTTCTTCACCATAAGATTTCCTGGTTGCCCTGTGTCCTTTGAAACTATCTAGGTGAGAATTTCTCTTTAAATTCCCCAAAATTGTCACCCAGCCCTCTGAGCTAACCTCTCTATTTTGAATTTAACCAGCCCACCAGATCCGCTTGGAAGCCGCTATTTTAATTGGGCCTTTTGGAAAAGTCAGCCTAAGATAAGTGTATCAGTGTTAGAACTTCCACTGCGCCCATCCACTGATTGTACAGACCTGCTTAAAGATGTCTTGTTTGGAATAAGAGCATGCGTATGTGAACTGGAATCCTAGTACAACAGTTTTTGGCTTACCCTTGCATAGGTAAAACCAATTATTTTGCAATCTATTTAGATTCAAGACAAACCCAGGCATGTCACAATAGAACTGTGATCTAAAAGTCATTGGTGGCTTTTCACCAGTGTCTTACCATGCATTTCTTCTAAAGTGCTGCTGTATCAACTTAAATGTCCAACATGTCACTTAGTAGAAGAGCTATTTACTCTATGTCCCCACCAGGTATTCTGTGTTCAGGAAACCTTAGCTCAGAGATGGCTAGAAATCGAGGATGGCCGTGCAAAAGCCATCACACCACAAAGAGGTCATTTCTTTAGCATTTTTCTTTTCTTTTTTTAATCTTACTATTGTGGGCTCATACAACTCTTATCATAATCCATGCAGACATCCACTGTGTCAAGCACATATGTACATTGTTGCCCTCACCATTCTCAAAACATTTGCTTCTACTTGAGCCCAGCATTTCGTTTTCCATTTTTATTTTTATCACTTTCATAGTCAACTCTAGAAAGTACTCTTTGTTTGCTGAATGATGTTTTCTTAACGTGGGGTCTGCCACGGTTCAGATCTGAGCTGTGAGAATAAGAAGCATTTTCTGACCAAGTGGTCAGGAACCCATTTCTGTGTGGTCTTCTCGGGGAAAATGAAGACAGGCAGTGTTGTGTGCATGTGAAAAGGATGCCTTTGGATAGGGAGTCTAAGATACAGTATTGTGAAGTTTCATACAAGGTTTACGTGTAAGCTTGTGGTTATGTGTTCTTAGCTGTGTTTACCCTGGCAGCTTTATAGAAACGTGGGGATATAGTAGCAGAACATAGGCACCCTCATCATGCTTTAGGAAAGTACAAGTGATGCTGGACCAAGCATGGCGAAGCTTGGCAGCTGCCTGCTGTCTTCGAGCCACGTAGGCAATTACTTAGTGTCCACTACGTGTTTGTTGAAGGATTTGGTCTCTGCAGTGCTGTACCCCACATAGCTAAGAAATAGAGAAATCCAGGAGATATTCCCAGACCCTTGATTACACAATGAAGCGCCACTTTAGGAGGGCAAAGTGCTGTAAAAACTCAGAGGACACGCGGCAAGCGAAGGTCTGAGAGGAAAACAAACTGTTTGCTAGCTGATATGTCTTCCATTTTATCCCACTTTGAAATCAACACATTCCATTAATAGCTGTATTCTCAGTCCTCTTACCCATCAATTTTGTCTTAATGCACCTGCTTTGTGGAGTACTTTGTAAGAAAGGAGAGATTGCTTTGAATATCCAGACACAAAACAATTACAGTGTTTTTTCTCCCCTCTCTAAGTCTTCTTTGCCTGGTTGTTTAATACCTGGTGTTCCATTTTCATAATTCTTTTTTGAGCTTTAAGTGGTCATGTCCATCTCAAATTATTTATTACACTAAAATAAGGTGGGGGGGGTGCTTAAAAACCTTTCTTAGGTAATTAAAGTTCCTTCCATCTGTGTAACCATAAAAGAGTAAAAGGAATTTAAGCATCAGTGGAACTACTTGGAATAAAAACAAATGAAAAAACGTTCTCCAGAATGTAAATCTAAAGCTCCTGTCTTTATTTTGACATGTGTTCACTGCATATTTATATGATGCTGTTGTTAGCTGCCATTAAGTGAGTCCCCACTCGAGGTGATCCCATTTGTGCAAGGTAGACCTGCTCCATAGGGGGTTTTGAGGCTGTGACCTTTCAGAACCTGATTGCCAGGCTTGTCACTTCTGGGTGAGTTTGAACCACCAACCTTTAGTCCAATACTTGAGCACTTGACTGTAGTCACAGCTCATAAAACAAAATCCCACTAAGGTTTCATATGATAGGTTAATTAACAAATATTTCCTCCATAAATAAAGCAGGTTGCAAGTCAGGTACAACATGCTTATGTTTTATTGTAGTGTTGCTGAGTGTCAAGTTCATTCTGGCTCATACCAACCCTATGCACAATAGAATGAAATACTACCCTATCCTGAACCATCTCCTCACAATTGTTATGTTTGAGCACGTTGTTGCAGACTCTGTGACAATCCATCTCAGTGAGAGTCTTCTTCCGATAGAAAGCAATGTGCACTAAAAATGAGGTTGAAAAGTGTTCTGTGTGCCTGGGGTCAGCTGGAGGTGTGAACTCAGCATGTGGAAGGGTAAAGGGAAGGTCACGGTGAGATCCCAGTTAAGCCATGCTGATTTCTTCAAATTCATGTCAAGTTCCCTCATGCCCATTCTAGTCAATTCCTCCCCAATAGAGGCAACCATTGTTGTTGGGCTTTCTGTCACAGTAGATGCTTTGCATTTACTAGAATATAATACAAATGAAATCATACAGTGCAGTACGTATTTTTTCCCATATTTTACTTTTGAAGTCTATCAGTGAATTGTAGTCCATTCTAAGAATATACAAACAGGCCTGGGTTATTAACAAGTTTCATTTTTAGTGGGTTTTAAGTAAAATGTGTACAAAAATTAGAAGAGTTAGGTACCATTTATATTTAGTGTCAGTTATTCAAATGTTTGCTTTAGTATACCTCTCTATGTATAACAACATTAAATAAATGCTTCCAGATACAAACAACTTTAGTAGCACAGTAATAATAATTGGAGGGAGATGTCGGGCAGTGTAAAAATAATAATCATTTATACATTATTAAGGGTTCATGAGGGAGGGAGGAGAGGGAAGGAGGAGAAAAACTGATGCGCTGATACCAAGGGCTCAAGTAGAAAAGCAAATGTTTTGAGAATGATGATGGCAACAAATGTGTAAATGTGCTGGACACAATGGATGTATGGATGGATTGTGAGAAGCATTGTATGAGCCCCCATTAAAATGATTTGAAAATAATAATTGTTTTAGTGGATGCTGCAAAATAGTACTGCTTGTTACTTTACACCTCATTTTATACCTCAAATTTTTAATGTAATGGACTTTCTGTGAATTTGTACTTTCATATGGGTCGCAAGTCAATCAAAGGTTCATTACTCAAAACTCACTGCCACTGATTTGATGCTCACTGCCATTGGGACCACTTAGGACTGAATAGAACAGCTCTTGTTGGTTTTCCAAGACGGTAACTCTTTAAGGGAGTCCAAAACCTTAGCAGGGAGATTCTTGGTTTCAAACTTCTAACCTTGCATTAGCTGCTCAATGCATAACCTACTTGGCCACCAGGGCTGCCATTTTCCTGTTGATGAATATTTTTGTCATTTTCACTTAGTTGCTATTATGAATAAAACTACTTGGAACAACATATTTTCATTTATTTTGATAAATTCCTGGAAAAGGCATTTCTGTCACCTGGTTTTGTTAGGCGCTCTTGAGTCAGTTCCTACTTTTAGGGACCTCACACAACAGACTGAAACTCCTCCTGCTCCTGGAATATCCCCCCCCTTCTTCCTAGGCCCGAGCCCATCACTGCAGCAACTGCGTCAATGCATCCAGTTGAGGGCCTCATGTTTCAGCTCCCTCTGCTTTACCAGCCTTTCTCCCAAGACTGGTCTTTTCTGACGTGCCTAAAGTACATTAGAGGAACATTCTGACTATATTTCTTCCAAGACAGAATTGTCGTTTCTTCTGGAAATCCATGGTACTATCAACATCCTTAGGCAGCATCATAATTCAAATACATCAATTCTTCTTTGGTCTTCTTTATTCAATGTTCAACTTTCACATGTATATGAGGCAATTGATAATACCGTGGCTTAGGTCAGATGCACCTAGTTCTCAAAGTATCATCGTTGCTTTTCAACACTTCTAAGAGGTCTTGGGCAGTAGTTTTACCCAATATAATGCATCATTTGCTCTCTTGACTGATGCTTCCGTGAGCATGGATTGCGGAGCCAAGCAAGACAAAATTCCTGACAACCTCGTTCTCTTCTGTTTATCAGTATGTTACCTATTGGTCCAGGGGTGAGGATTCTTATTTTCTTTACTTTAGCATTTCTCCCATTCGCCTTATCTCTTGTATAGTTAAGAGTCCATTTCGGATTCTCTCCTGACATTCACCTTGACCTTTTCTTGTTCTTTTAATGCCCTTTTCCTTTCTTCGTGTGTGATGTTCTTGCTGTCAACACATAGCTCATCAGTTCCTGTTATTTGTGTTCAGTGGTCAGATCTCTTCTTGAGATGTTTTTGAAAGTTCGGTGGGCGATTTTTCATATGCATATCCAGGTTGAAGTTGAAGAAAATTACAAGTCCACAAAAGCCAAAATATGACCTTGAGTATATCCCACCAGTCACCATGAGATACCATGCTAATTAGAAAGACTAAATATAAAAGACACGATTTCATATATTGCCAAAGAAAAGGAACAACCAAAACTCATGTGGTTTCTGGGAGTGTAACTTGGTACAATCGCTTTGGAGGACAGACTGTTTCCTACTATAAATTAACCCAAATCAAACTCACTGACATCAAACTGAGTCCAATTCATCCTGGCCCGAGAGGGTAGAGTAGAATTGCCCCTGTGGGTTTCCAAGACTATAAATATTTACGGAGGCAGACAGTTTGACTTTTCTCCCTCAGAGTAGCCAGTGGCTTCAGAAGGTGAACCTTGTGGTTCGCTGCTCAGCATCTAACACACCAAGCTACCAGGGCCCCTTTTTCCTGCATAGGTTACTGCCCACGTGGCCGTCTGCAGATGTAATACACAGATATCAAATTGACTACATATGTGGGAAGAGACAATAGAGAAGCCCAGTTGGTTGTTGTTATTGTTGCTAGATGGTCCCCATCAAGTAAGTTACCACCAATAATGGCCCTTTGCACCCAGAACGAAACACTGCACCATCTTCACAATGGTGCCTATGGCTGAGCCTCTTGTTAAAGCCATGATGCCAGTTTGTCCCCCTGAAGGCCTTCCCCTTTTTCACAGCCTCTCCATGTTACTAAGTATGGTGTCCTTCGCCAGGGACTGGTGTCTCCTGAAAATATGTCCAAAGCGTGTAATACAAAGTTTTGCCATCCTTGCCCCCAAGAAGCACTCTGGCCATACTTCTTCCAACACTGATTGACAGCTTTGTCCTTTAGCAGTCCATGGCACTTTGAATATTCTTCTCAGCACCATAATTCAAATGGACCAATTATTTAGTCTTCTTTATTCAATACCCAATTTTCATATGCAGATGAGACAGTGGAAAATACCATGGCTTGGGTCAGGGGCACCTCCGTCCTCAAAGTAACATCCTTGATTTTCAACACTCTAAAAAGGTCTTGTGCAGCAGATTTACCTAATGCAACACATATTTTGATCTTGACTGCTGCTTCCATAAGGATTGATTGTGGATCCAACCAAGACAAAATCCTTGACAACTTCAATCGTTCCTCCATTTATCATGATGTTTTTGATTGGTCCTGTTGTGAGGACTTTGGTCGTCTTTACTTTTAGTCATAATTCATACTGAAGGTTATAATCCTTGATCA
>NW_022111320.1:38058222-38059488 GCF_000313985.2 Echinops telfairi
GGGGGTGTGTGTGCAATTTATTTTTTTGGTGGCTGTAAATAATCGGGTATTTGTCTATCTCTATTTTTCACAATAAGGTAGTTTTGGAGACTTTGAGTTAAAAATATGGCATAAACATATTAACTTTGGGCTGCAGCTTCTAACAGTTGTGGCTTTAAAATGCAATCTTGGAGCCTACTCTATTTGGGGAAGCATTGGCTGCTCTAGTTTCAGTAACTGGTATAAGATGCCAGAAAGAGGAGGAAAAACAACAAAAGGACCATTTACATGTCTGAGGTTCTGTGTGCTAGGTGGGTGGAGCTTTTGTGTGCATGTCCTATGTGTTTACGAAAGAGAATGAAAGGTAAAGACGTCATTCGTCATTATCATGTAATTCCATTTTTCCACAAACGTGTGGAATATGTTTTCGTATATATGATATTTTAATATGAACTATTCATACATTAACTTGAAGATATATTTGCTTCAAATTAGTAGATTCACTGTGGGATAACCATGTAAAAGAAAGGCTTTTCTTTTCCATTTGGGAATGTACATTATATAGTTTACCAAAAAACAAAAAGGAAGAAAATTGATATAATATGATTTTACATTAATCTTTCCAGTCATTGATTATAAAATTATGCTGAAATCTCTGCCATTACATTCATAAAGTCCTTCTTCGTGCAGTTGAAACATTGCTTTGGCAAAAGGCCCTAGAAATACTATAATCAGTAAAATATTGGCTTCCAAGAGAGATCTCTGTACATTTAGGGTTTATTGTAACTTTGCATCCTTTGGTTAAATTTAGTACAGTATTTACTAATAAACTAATGTACAGTATTTATCTCAGAGGATCTCCCTTCACTTCATTGCTTTGTTTAATTCGTTGTATATATATATGTGATAGAGCCAAGCTTTGGCAAATAAATTAGCCTGGGACATATACTCTTGTTTCTGGTTACATACGAATGTTAGACCAAATAGTATTTTGGAGATTAGATTATATGACAGTTGTCACTGAGAAACAGGGGTCCCCGATCTGACCAGGTTGCTCCTGATGCTGAGAAGTTGGAGCCGGCTGCAGCATGCGGAAATAGGTCATGGTTTCCTCTCTGAAGGTGTCTGTCATGGGTGATAAACAAATAGCCTGAGAGCAGAGAGCACGGCTTTCAAGGGCAGATATGAAGGGATTGTACTGATGCTCCCATCCATCCCTTGAAACAGCTTGGAGGAAATCTATCAGAACCACTGCGGGTCCCCGCCCTGGATTTCTGAGCTCACTCT
>NW_022111320.1:38061320-38063102 GCF_000313985.2 Echinops telfairi
TACCATATGCTGGGTGCCTACTTTTAGCTATTATGCTATGAACTAGAAAGTCACATGGAGTCCCTAAGGCAGAACTGATGGGCTCAGAGGCTAAACATACATCGACACGATTGCATTTGTCCACATTTGCAACTGCAAGCAACCACCTTCCTCACACCAACAGTGTGAGTGAGCACACACGCGGGAGACGTGTTCAAGTCCTTTGCATGAGCCTTTGAAACACACCACTGCATGTTGCCACGGCATGATTTCAACTGGCTAGAGAGGCTTAATTAGTTGCCGTGCAAATTTGAAGGCAATTAAGTTCCTATTTAACATTTGGCCCAAAATGAATCAATAACCCTAGAAAATTATGAAAGGCAGGGAGTTGTCTTGCATTTTGGATTGTTTTCTCTCCTCATGCTCTTAAGATACCATTCATGAGGGGCTAAGGTGCCCAGTGCTCTTGGGCTGCACTCAGGGTCTGTGCCTTCAGGTGACTTAAACGGTTAGAACTTTTGTTCCTGCACTAAACGACAGAGAGAGGCAAACAGAGTTTCTGGTTTTACTTTAAAGAATTTTATAAGAATGGGTACTTGCCAATGCATTTAGCAAATCGTACAGTGCTAAACTAACCCTGCCTATTATTTAAAGCACTTAGTATTTTTGTATGACAGGGGAAAAAGGATTGAGTCTTAAAGAAGTAATCATGAATCCAAGTGCTCTAATTAATTTTTCTTTTCGTTGTAAAAAGTGTTTTACATCAGGAGAAATTATCTTTGAAAGAACAAATTTTGAGACTACATCTGTATTACGTAACTGTTCAACTTTCTCCCCTTATTTTTCTAGTAGATAGAAGGGATATAAAAGATTGCTCTTTCTTATAAACAGCACAGAGAACACAGACACAAACACTTGTGTGTTTTGTTCAGGACTTATTTCTTGTAATTCAATCTCAAATGTTCATAATTACAATTTAAATTCTAAGCTGTGTGCCATGTAATATTTTAATGAAAAATAGACATTGTTGTCCCTATTGATGTACACAATTAAAAACCATATGCTAAAGCTTTATGTGGATTCCCAGACAATTAATATAATTTGGTATAAGCAAAGTCAAATGCTAAAAACTCAATTTCCACCAATTGCCTGCTCACACTCTGCCCTAGTTCTCACTTGATCTGATCACGGGGAAATAGTTAAATCTAAGGAGAGAGCATTGGGAGGGGTTATCTGAAATTCAGCGAAATATAGAAAGTAAAGCAAGCTGCTCCTAATTTGCATCAGTCATTCTTGCAAGCCAGGCACAGGGCACTGAACTATATCTAAATTGCATTTTGTCTAGCATTGCACAGAAAAGAGATGGTGCTTCTGCAAGCATCTGAGCATGAAACTGAGGTTGAGGCTGCATCTTTTGGGAATCCTTATGTAAACAACATCAAGAGAAACAGAAACATGAGAGCAGGTTTAGCATTCAGGGTAAAAGCAGTGAGTGTTGAGAGAATTTGACCGGTGATTTAACTGTGACCAATGATGTTCATGATGGGGTCCATGCTTGTTGCGGTCTCGATCGTGAAGCAATAGCATGGGAGATTGTAAGAGGCGCGGCTAAGACCAGGACTGAGTTTTACTATCCTGGACGGATGACACAACTTACTTGCTGGGAATGGTGAAGAGACCTGGGTGCACTGACTGAGGAAAATCAGGGTGGATTGTACTTCAACATAAAACAAAAACAGACAAACAATTCACGCCGTTGAGTTAATTCTAATTCATAGAGATCCTGTAGGACAGAGTAGAAGT
>NW_022111320.1:38063877-38065569 GCF_000313985.2 Echinops telfairi
TTATATATTATTGTTATTTCACGTCTCACACTGTCTGTTGTCTCCCTTCACCCACATTTCTGTTATTCATCCCCTTTAGGGGGGTACTATATATCCAACCTTCCCATGGGTTCCCTTGTCTTCACTAGTTTTCCTTTCACCTCTTTTTAGTTCATTAAAGTTGTGTCCTGTTTTTCTTTAGCATTTGAGCCTATTTCCCTTCTGGATATAGCCATCCATTCTTCCTAATATAGCAGAATCGAAAGAGGAAAAAAACCCTGGCAATCGTACTTTCATATGATTCTCAGCATACCTTTCTAAATCCAGAAAATCATTTTCTACATACACACTCTCTTATTTAGGGACTGGCCTTGGGAAGACTACTGGTATTTCTTAAAACAATTTATTTTAATATCTTAGACAAATCTGTGGATCTTAGAACCGAAGCTTCTGTAAACATCTTTTTTGTTATTTCAGAGAAATATACCATATTAGAGTTGGACGAAATCTTCAACCTCTCTGTAAGCTGCTGAGCTCGTTAGCTATTTGCATTAAGCCTAGCCAAACCGGAGTCACTGTGGTCGAGCAATTCTGACTTACAGTGACCCTAAGGGAGAGACACAGCGCCATAGGACTTCTTAGGCTCTGCATCTCTAGGGAAGCAAATGGCCACCATTTTCAAGTCGCTAACTTTCTGGTTAATAGTCACATGTTTTAACAAACACTGAGCAACCAGGGATCCTTCATCTTCCAGGAACTCGAAATACAGAACAACATGAGTATGTGCACTATGGGCAGTGGGTTGCTAACCTGCAGGTAGCTGGTTCAAACCCACCTGCTAGTACTCTTCAGCAAGGCGGGGTGGGGAGGGAGTGGGGGGTTTAACTTATTTGTTCTGGTAAATATGTTCAGTCTCAGAAACTGCGCGTTTGTCATGCTGAACCAGAATTCCTTTGATAGCAGTGGGTTGGGGTTTGGTTTCTGACTATGTTGCAGGGTTTACATTTTCTTGGCCAAATGTTTGGGTCATTTTGTAATTATTTAGGGTTTCATTTTGAGAGAGTGCAATAATATTTCCAATGAGTGAGTCATATAAACGTCGTGATGATCCAAATAAGGGTTCATAAAATGAGACTGATAGTTGTTAGTCTATGCAGAGACAGCAACTCTGTATCATGTAATTTTTTAAACAAATTTTTTAAACAATATCAAAATATAATTGACCTACAAGTAGTGGACAAAGCAGTCTTTGTCTCATTTTGAGTGATGCATTATCTATGATTTTGAGTACACATCTATGATTTTTGTCAAATACATCTTGTGACACTGATTGAAGATTTCTTTGACATTCAAAATTCATAAATCATCATATCTGGTGGACCTTTTCCATGAGCAATTCAGACATATTAGCAGAATATATCCTTCACTAGAGATAGATTATGAGGCCTTTAAAGATTGAAAGAGAAGAATTTTATCCAAAGCCTATAGATTGCTTCACCATATCAATCCATTTAGATTAACCAATAAAAATCCCCTTTATCTCCTTCCCCTGTGACCCTTCTGTAAAGGTAGGTCCAGTGGCCTACAGATGGTCTCCACTCCATACTCCCCCTCATCCACAATGATATGATTTTTGTTCTAGGTCTTTGATGCCAGATACCTGTTCCTATCGACACCTTGTGATCACACAGGCTGGTATGCTTCTTCCATGTG
>NW_022111320.1:38066612-38078058 GCF_000313985.2 Echinops telfairi
ATACATTTCCAAGAGAACAGCCCCAGAGGTAAACCTGTAGGCTGAAAATAACCTAACCCTGTCACCTCCTAGTCTTAGGCCATGTCCTTGTATACCCCTGGACCTGTCTTCTCAGTCAGCTTGCCTCCTGACTCTGGCTTCTCTCCCAAGCTCTGTGAATTGACCTAACTGTGGTCTTAACTGCTTGGCAACAGTTTTCCACACCAGGCTCAGAGATGGTGTCTCCTCGTGCTTGCCTTGTTCACACGGCCTTTTGACTGAACATATCCTAGACTACTTGCCTTTAAGCCCTGGCTTCCTCCCCAAGCAATCGGAGCTTGCTGGTTAAGGATACCAGGAAAACTATTCACACGTGTGCCCTCAGGCTTTTTCGTCTCAGACTTCAAGGGAACTGAGTGTCGCTTTAAAATTAGTTTACAGTGAATAAGAGTCATAAAAAAGAAACTATTCTTTCCTAAGAAAATGAATCCATTTAGAAAATGGATCTCTAAAGCAATTTATCCAAAGAAGATGCTGACCCTTAATTGCAATTTTCACAATTGAGTTTATATTAAAAATAGAAATAGTGATATATGAATATAGTTATACTGTTATATATCCTAAATAAAATGATTTTCAAAGACAGAACTTTTTCTTAAAGACTTGATGGCTAAGAGTTGATTTTTAAAGTTATTTATCTAAACTAATGGCACAATTTAGCACTCCTGCTCATATTGCATGGATTTTAATGTGGTGTTCAGCTGTAACTCAGGAAACATGATTCCAAAGGCTAAAATGGAATAGAAATGCCAGCATCTTGGGAGTGGGATTAGATTTCTATCCCTTTGTAGCTATAAAAAATATTTATCATTCTACAGATGAGAAAGGCTAGATCTACTAACAACATATTTGAAATTAATTCTTAGATGTTAAGTCTTTTATTAAAATGCCTCTACCTTAATAAAATAGATTAATTTTAAAATATTGAACTAAATCTTGATTGACAGAGCTAACATGAGAAAGTCACTTTTACTTTTTATGAATATGTAATCCAAGTAAATAGTGAAAATTGCAGTTGTTACTTAATGTCAAAATAACCAGTCTCTTAAGTGAGGCCTAAAGAATATCAAAATAGTAAGTCTATATTTTATAGGGGAGGGAGAGATTTGAATTTATTTTTTGAGCGGGGCTAATGTAGGGTGCAATGATAAAATCATAATGAATGTGTTCTCAGGGGAGAAGGAAGAACTCACGGTGTGGTCAAATTCTGTGAAAGACACAGTCTACTATGTAGTTTAGAATTTCTGGAACTGTAATAGTTTAGGGAAATGATGATTTTATCTCTGGAATTTCCTTAAAAATATGCTTTATATCTATATATTCTATATGTAAATATATATATATATATATGGTAAAAAATTTAATTCCGTTTTATTGACACATATATAGTTCAATAGTTTAAATATATTGCAGAGTTGTATAGTCATCACTACAATTAATTTTAGCACATTTTCTTCTTACTGTACTCACTAAGATTCACCACCCCACCTCTCCTGCCATGTCCCTAAGAAAATCTGAATCCAGTTACTGAGTTTTATATCAATAAAGACATAAAAATGAAAAGGGAAAACACCAAACCAACAAGAAAATTAAAAAATAAAACAGAAAGACTTTAGTTGAAAAACAGTCAACAATAATAAAACTAGAACAAATTTAAAATGGGTCAGAGGGAGAACCAAAGATATGGTGTTAAATTTTACCATAGAGGGAATTCACCAGAGGATTAATTGTGGGGACCCTGAAAATGGGCTTGGGGGTTTCAATGTCCTTCATAGCTTTCTGTAAACTGGATGCTCAGAATTTAATCTGTAATACTGTTTCCTCCTCTAATCTTGGATTTTATTGTTTACAATCCTTGGGTCACACAGACTGATGTGCTTCTCCAATGTAGACTTAGCTGTCAACTCACTTTGATGGCTGTTTATTTTAAATCAAGCCTTTAAGACCCCACTCTCCTTCCAATAGCCACAGGCCATCTGGTTTCTTCATCACACTTTAACCTTCAATGATCTCTCCAAGAGGACAGTTATCAAATAAGACCATGTTACAAGAACCAAGTGTTCTTGGACTAGAGCTACAACCAAATGCCAGCTTATGTATGTCCCTGGTCCACGTTAGAAGCATCATCATTCTTTCATTGGAGAACATTATAGATCATTCCCATTGGACATTTGGTTTTTCTATAATGATATAGTATCATTAATCTAGCCAGTGTTACAGAATTTGAAAAGTTGTTTAGAAAAGTATACATGTATAGGGCAGCTTTTTAGACCAAAATACACAGATTGCTGACCTGCACAGATCAAAACCTCAAGTGACTGGACACTATTTACACAATAAGGATTGGAGATAGGGCACCGCGTTCAACAACACTCATTCACAAAGGCAGAACTACGCCCGATGGACATGGCATGAGGAAGTAAAAGAGGACGCACGATAGCAAATATATGGTAACCCTGAGCAACGTTCACTGGGCAACCTCAAATCAAGCGTTCCAAGCCAAAATCCAACAGTTTCCAAATGTATGACCTTGGGATCACAACCATCTGTTTTTTCTCACACTAGAACGTTTCAGCCTTAAATCCAGGGGAGTCTTTCAGTTCCTTTAATCTGTTAGAAGTGAGTTTAATGTAAAGTTCAGTTCACTTACTGGGGTTTCAAAATTGGGCATGTGGTATGGTCTATGAAGAATATGGCACACATTGAAAGGACTGAGTCTAAAGCCCTGGGTGTCTGTGGCGTACAACTTGAGTCACCAAGGGCTGGATAGAAGCTAAGTCAAAAGCACCGTAGTGGGAACATACTACCAGGCATAGTCTCCTCTTGAGGGTCATATATATTAAGCATTTTCCCAGGGGCAGGTGGCTCCACTTGGTTTAGCCATCAACAGAGATACAACCACCTTTTCAAAGACAGCCCTTGCCTCTGAACTTAAATCTGAAAATAAATTAATCACTATGTCAGGTAACATGCCATGTTGTTTAAATTTTGTGACAATCTAGCTTATAATTGAAATGGAATCCTCAGCAGTTACTTAAAAGTTGTCGGTTGAAAATAAATAATATGTTTTCTCCATATTTGAAGGACCTTTTCCCCCTTTATATTTTCCTGATCGTTACCAACCCTTAATTCCCCTTAATTTATGCAATGGAGTTCACACCTCGAAAACTCCATCCCTCAGTCTCCTGAAAGATGAAGGAAACAAGCCCTTTAATCTTGATGTCTGAGTAATGGATTGTGGCAAATGAATATCAGTTATATCATGATATCTTTCTGGTGATTAAAAGAGTTTCTTCTGCATAATCTATGAAACACTAACACGGTACTGAAAAATGCTAAGTAATTCTTGCCCTTACAATAAAATGTCCAAGGCCAGATGGGATAATGTTCTACCTTACATCCACACTAAATATTTTGCTATTGTGCTATCCTTTATGAGAGCTTGTTTTCTTCCAGACAGATTCAGGGAACAGTGACAAAAAGAAAGGAGAGCTGGCAATTAATATTTCACTTTATATGGGCTGCCTATAAGATTCCAGACCACGGATTTCTATCCCAAATGGCTAGCTGTGATTACCTTCACATTCTGAATTGTCTACATGTTCTAAATTCACAAATTCACAGGCACTTTGTATATAATTTTGATTAGTAATAGCTTTCAGGATTCATGCTGTATTATGTCATAATTTTATTTTTAATTATGAAACTCAAGACATAAAGCTAGCCCTTGTAACCTGAAGCATTTGGGCAAAAGATACAGATACCACCGAAGACAATTACAAAACCCAAAACAAACCATACCTTGTCTTTTTGCCAGATTTCAAACCAAGTCATTGGTGTTGTTTTAATACAGGTCTTCTCATAAACAACTGGGAACAGTTACTGCAGTAGCACTCCTCCTACACCCTACTGTGAAAAATTTTGGAACAGAACTACCATTCATGGATTTTTAAATAGTTGTTTTCTTCTTCCTTACAGAAGGGGGGAAAAATCCCAACTTTATTACAAACCTGAAAAGACAGCGTCCTAATCTAGTGGCATCCAAGTAACTTAAAATAGCTTTAGAGTAAATTGATTTTCTCTTCCTCTCCTTTCTCTTTGTAATCTGTATCAGAAAGTTCACAAATTCTGACAAAACCCATCCATTCTTCTTGGTTCTTATCAAGTCTTCCAGCCCTTGCTGGGGTACAGTGGCCAGACTCACTCAATTACTATCCTAGGCCTCGCAATCTGCCTTCTAATTAACTTAGTTTTTGATTGTTTTACCTTTGGATTAACTTACTTTGGGAGGGGAGAAACTGTGCTTTAAACAGAAAGTCTTGCTAGTAAAATGGAAAATGAATTCCCTTAGAAATATATGAAATTAAAATTAGGAAAAGGAGTCTATATTCTTCAAAAGAATGCATGGTTCAAGTGCTAAAGGGAAAGCCAAGCCCCAACCTGTGCCTTGCCATAAGAAACGTGTTCCAGCCTCCTCCACTGATTACAGGTGTCTCTGAAAGTGAATCCTCCAAGACAAATATGTGTTTGTTTAGGTGAAGTCTACAATGTCTTTAAAAGATCTGTTTTCTACTTATGTTCTCATTTCTATCTTAAGATGGCCATCTTATTCCAGTTTACCTGGGACTTTCTCTCTTGTACTTGAAAGGCCCATGTTCCAGGAAATCCTTCAGTCGTGGGCCAACTTGAACTTGGGTCATCCAACCTCTCAGGTGTCTTTTATTACATTATTGACTTACATTTAAATAATATTCAGCTTTACAGCTGAGGACAATTCACTTGAAAAAGAAACTAATGGACAGTTCTGCCAGGGTTAGTTTTTGAATTGTAGTAGCCAGACTAGCTGAACTGGACAACTGAGTAGACATGCCAGTTCTCAGGTCTCACTCCAGATCTACAGAATCAGAGTCTCTGAGGATTGCACAGAGCGATGTGCATCTTCTCAAGTCCTCCAGTTAATTCTGGTCTATAGGAGCCTTCAGAACCAGAGTGGGTTCCAACGACTGAGCTTCTCATTAGCAGCCCAGCACAGCCCACTCTAAGGATTACAGCCTAGAAAACCTTAGGGTATTGTTCTTAACAGTTCTACAGGGTTGATTTGCCACTAAAACAACTCTACGACATACAACAACAATTTTACCAAAGTAGGTAGGCTTTTCTGCTGTGACATCATCAGAGTGGATTTAAATTGACCATCTTCCTTTTAAATTGTACAAAAGTATGCCACCAGTGACCTCATTTATTGAACCAGCTTATTATAATTTCTCACATAATCATTGTTCATTGGCCTGCTTTGCTGGTTTATAGCCCTTGTCTTCTCTGATTGGCATTTGGGTATGTGCAGAAAGTCCTGTTCAAACTATGGAGGTCCATTTGACGACCAGGGCATAGGATGTGGAGATATAACGTAGATCTCAGCGTTGGGTTGGCACATTTTGGGCTCCTGCCCGACTCTTGTTGAGCCAATTATGTTTGATGAAGCTCCAGACTTGGCCTGATTATCTTAGCTCTCCTGCTTTTCACAAAATGCCAGTCCCAAGTAAGTCTTCTTTGACTTGGGACTGATCACTCCCCCTTTCCCACGTCTTCTATGACAATTGTATAGGCTGACAATCAGATTCTATATTCTTAGACCCTCAAATTTGAACTGTGTTGTCGGTGTTGTTACGTGTTACATGGTGTCAGTTCCCACTCAGAGCGACCTTATGAACAGCAGCATGGAACATGGGTGGTTCTGTGCCATCCTCACCACTGAGGAGCTCATAGTTGCAGCCACTGTGCCAAAGCATCTCCTGAGGGCCGTCCTCTTTTTCGCTGCCTCTACTTTACCAAACGTAGTATCCTTCTCTCCTGAAAACATGTCCAAATTATGTGAGAAGTCTTGCCATCTTTCCCTCCAAGGGCAACCAGGCTGTACTTCTTTTAAGATAGATTTGTTTGTTCTTTTGGCGGCTCACGGTACTTTCAATATCCTTTGCCAGTACCATAATTCACATACATCTGTTCTTGCGTCTTCTTTATTCAGTGTCGAACTTTTACATGTATATAAGGCAATTGAAAGTACCATGGCTTGGGTCAGGTGCACCTACTTACTCAAGGTAACATCTGTGCTTTTCAACACGTTAAAGTGGTCTGTGCCCAATGCTGTGTGCCCTTTGATCTCTTGACTTCTGACTTGATGAATATGGATTGTGGAGCAAAGCGAGATGCAATATTTGACAACTTCAATCGTTTCTCCATTTATCATTGTTACTTATTGGTCCAGTTGTAAGGATCTTGGTTTTCTATACATTGCATTGTAATCTACACTAAAGGCTGTAATCCTTGATTTTCACCAGCAAGTGCTTTAAATCATTCTTACTTTTAGCAAAAAAGGTTTTGTTATCTGCCAATCACAGGCTATTGATAAGCCTTCCTCCAAACCATGAAGACTTCCTCATATAGTCCAACTTCTCATGATTATTTGCTCAGTATTAAGATTGAATAAGTATGATGGGAGGATACAATCCTGACACACACCTTTCCTGGTTTTAGACCATGTGCTTTTTCCCGTTTGCATAACTGCCTCCTCCTGATCCATGTATAGGTTCTGCCTGAGTATTATGGAGTGTTCTGAAATTCCTATCCTTCTTAAATCTATCCATAGTTTGTTTAAATCCAAACAGTTAAATGCCATTGCATAGTCAGTAAAACACAAGTAAACATCTTTCTGGTATTCTCAGCTGTCAGCCAAGGTCCCTCTGACATCAGCTATGATATCCAAAAATACATGACTTCTTCTATATCCAGCCTAAAGTTTTACCAGCCCCCAGAGAAAGTACTACCATAATTGTTGTTGGGTGATCTTCAGCAATTTTACTTGCATGTGATAGCAATAATATTCTTCTATAATTTGTGCTTTCTGTTGGGTCCACTTTCTTTGGAATGGGTACAAATAGGGATCTCTTCCGGTCAGTTTGCCAAGAAGCTGTGAGTGCTTCCTGCGTTTTATCAGCTGGTTAAAACATGTCGATTGGTATTCCATTGATTCCTAGAGCCTTGTTTTCAGCTAATGCTTTCCGGGCAGCGGGACTTCTTCCTTCAGCACTGTTGGTTCTTGCTCATATAATACCTCTTGAAATGTTTGAATGTTGCATGATTCTTTTTTATACAGTCTGTACTCTGGCCATCTTCTTTTGATACTTTCTGCATCATTCAATATCTTGCCCAGAGAATCTTTCAATAATGCAACTGGAGACGTGAATTTTTTTCTTGAGTTCTTTCCATTTAAGATATGCTGAGCATCTTCCTCCACTTTAGTTTTCAAACTCTAGGTCTTTCCTCCAGTTAATTATAATATTTGAACTTGTCTTCTCTAGATACTCTTCAGATGTTCTATTCAGCTATTTCTCCATGTGCCTCAGCTATTCTATGATCAAGAGCAAGTTTGAGAGTCTCTTCTGATATCCATTTTGATCTTTCTTTCCTGTCTCTTTAATGACCTTTTTGGTTCTCCATGCATGGTGTTCTCGATGTCCTCCCATAGAACATCATGTCTTCTTCATTAATGTTCAAGGCATAAAATCTGTCCTTCAATGTTCGCAAAAGTCTGGTGGGATATACTCATGGTTGTATTTTGGCTCTCGGGGTATTTGTTGTACATTCATGTTGAAATAGAAAAAAGTTACATCGGAGCAGTTAATGGTCTATTCCTTAGTCAGCTCCTGGCTTGGTTTGAACTTTGGACACTGAGCTTGCCCATTCTCTTTTCTTACAGATATAATCCATTTTTTTTGTTGTTGAAAACGGTATTTGCTATGTCGAATTTATTGATCTTGCAAAATCCTGTCATGTTACCTCCAGTTTTGTTTTTAACACCAAGGTTGCATTTCCAACTACCATTCCTTACTCTTTCCAACTTTTTGTTCCAAATCCTCATAATTATCAGTTCATCTTCATTGCATGTTTTCTCAATTTCAGACTGAGGACTATGGTAGAGTTCTTCTGTTTCTTCATCACTAGCTTTCATGATTGGTTTGTAAATTTTAAAAATTGTAACGATTCTTTTTTCTGAATGAGCTCTAACAGACAGCCTTGTACTTCAATATGGATCTTGGAAAACCTCCTTTTTGACAATAACTGCATTTTCATTTTTCTTGATTGTGCCATTCCTGGCATAGTAAACCACATGATTTTCTGATTCAAAATGGTCAATACTGGTCCATTTCAGCCCACTAATGTCTAAGACATTGATCTTTTTGCATTCCATTTCATTTTTGATGGCTTCCATTGTTCCTAAATTCATACTCCATACATTCCAAGTTCTGATTATCAATAGATTTTTGCAGCTGTTCTCATTTTGAATCTTGCCCCATCAAAAGTCTCAAAGGCATTATTCTCACAGATTTTACCACATCTAGATCATTATAATAAACTCTCCTTTGAGAATACAGCTAGTCCTCAGTCATATTTTGAATGATTTCCACCCCAAGGGACTCATTTTCTGGCACTACCTTTGACAACATTCTGCTTTGATTTATTCAGACATCGTTTAAATGTTATCCCTAAGGTGTTCTAAGACTGTAACTCCTTACAGAGTACAAAACCTCATCTTTCTCCAGAGTGGCTGGTAGTTTCGAACTACTGACTTTGAGCTAACAGCCCAACTTTTAATCTACTATACCACCAGGGCTCCTTGTCTTAACAATGTGTGGAATTTATTGACACTACATTGTTGTGTCGAGAGGTTATTTTACCAAGTGATGTATCTGGGAGAAATGATTGTGTAAAATTTTTGTTTCTTTGGGCTTCTGTCAGCAAGTTTTGTTAAGTATATTTACTGTTTCCTCTGTACACTTGGGAAGATGCAGTGAATACACTATTTTCAGGTGCAACAGAGTTCCAGTATGCATCCTTAACTTAGTCATGACCACGGGTACAGGTAAGGACCACATACATTTCTTGTCCAGTTTTCCTCAACAATCCTTTGTCCAAGACCAGTTGTAAAACACAGGACAGTCTTCAAAAGTTCATGGAAGTCCCCTCTATCTTGATTTGATTCTGTGACCCAGAGAACATTACGCTAAGTGAAATTAGCCAATCACAAAAGGACACATATGATATGAGACCACTGCTATTGGGAGAAAACAAAGTTAAGGATTTTTTTTTAAACCAGAGGGAAGAGACTTTGGAGTTTGTCAAGTGGTGGGGAAGACAGGGAGGACAGACAAAGCAGTAGGCACGACTATTGCGCAGTGCTCACTCGGATGCAATGGAAGACAGCGGTCTACAGATGGCAGAAGAGAAACCAGGGCACGGGTGAAGAGCAAGCTATTATGGGGATTGATGAGCGGTTTAAACTGTTGTGTGCAAAGATCTGAAATGTACAACTCGCCTAAGTTACAATTTTTAAAAGAGATACAAAACTCTTGAAAAATGTATATTAGACTATGGATTTCAATTTTTAAAATATATCTGCTTAGATAGCCATTTTCATGATTTGGAAAGATCAAATTGAAACAAAAGCAGCTATACTATTTCTGGTGTCAAGGTAAACACCCATTTGTAAGTCATGTTAGCCTCTTCCCTCTGGTTTTGAGGCATGGAACACAACTCATATTTACCTCTTCCATGATTTCCATTTGTTTACTAAACACACTAAAAATTTTTATGAAACCAAATATTACAAACAAATAAAGAGGTATTGAGTTTTGGTGATCTGTGATATGTGGAGTCCTCACAAATGGACTGGTTTTGGGTCCCATAGTGTTAGTTACATGGACTACAGGCAGTCAGTGGTGACCATGTGTGATTATTCTGTGTGTGTCATGAAGCCACTTTTTATACTTCAGCACATCAGCATATTTAAGAAGCAGCTGCTGTTCTCACATTTTAGCAAGCTGGGGTGAGACTTCAGTTCACACAAGAAAAGATAAAATAAGTCAGCTCTAATTTTGAGTCTTCTATCTACAAGAAAACATGATGAGCATCTTTGGATCATAAAACTTATTCTTGCTACTGTTAATAACTAAATCAGGTCCCCCTCCCCCTCACATGGGATAAGATCTGTAAATGGTGAAATACTTGTCCTCTTAATACCATGTTACGTAGAGACTACCTCTTTGTATTAATCAGAGTTCAAGAGGTTGGCGTTTCCTGGAAATTTTTCTTATGCTTGATGATTTTTTTTAAAAAGGTTTTACACTGTTTTTATACAAAGATGATGGCTTCAAACGGGCCACTGACTCCTGACATGTTTTCTTTCATTTTCAACTAACGGCCAGTTGTACAAAGGATTAGCTATCTGTGTTGAGGCCAGAGCCACATAGTGACAGTTGTAATACTGAATATTTGCTACAGGGCACTGGCACATCAATGGCACAGAAAGACGTGCCTATGTTCTTTTGTTTCCCCCGTGGATCCTGACCCACATATTGTTCCATAGTCCAATCACATCAAACAGTATGGTACAATCACTGCCACCATATGATTAGCTCTTATTCAGTATCTTTTAAAGTCGATTATTTAAGATGTTATCCTCAAGCATCCCTAATAAATCATGACTGTTTCAAATTAGTTGGAGGGGATGAAATGAATTATCTTAAGAAAAAATAACTTTTAACAATTAAAAATAATAAAGAACATTTCTTCTGAGCCATACTGCTGGAGTTCAAATCATTTCTTTACCTCAATGATCATGGCCATCCATCCAGTCATTATTTTCATTTGGTAACCTTTTTCAAGGTCCGATTTCATGCCAAATATAGGTATAAAATATATCAGTGAACAGAAGAGATTAAGTATGATTGAGTTGCTTGTTATTATTATTTCAGGCATTATGAAAACTATAGGAAATTATTTTGCCCTTCCATGTATGACCTGCAGTGGTTTCACAGGGACCTTGCACAGCATTGGCACTCAATGCAGTATGTGACACTGAGCTGGGGGTCTACAAACAGAAAATCCAGTTTAAATCCCCTTTTCTGCTCTGGAACATTATGGGACCTTTATCAAGATTTCCTGAAATGTACTGAAAATTCTCTATCAACAACCAAGAAGGCTCATACTTTAAATTCATGGAAATCCCTTGTGATGCTGATCCTACAAAGTACTGAGATGATACTACTGTGTGCTTGTTTTACTCATGGTATTTTATTCATGGCTAGGCAAGAAATATGGGTTTGGGAGAGGTAGCCCATGGATGTTAAGCAGCATCTTCATCACATCATATCAAGGGTTCATATCATCGATGTGATCACTGATTTGATATTCCATTTTAATGGGTTGGATAAGAATTATAAGTAATTAACAGTTTAAGGTATATTAAGAGAAATTGCTTTTGTACGTATGTGATTCTTCTGTACAATTAATGATTCTGTTTGAATACAGCATAATCGTTTATATTTTATATTTTTACTTTGAAATTTAA
>NW_022111320.1:38078211-38084881 GCF_000313985.2 Echinops telfairi
TTTATTAAAAAAGTTTAAAATATATAAATATTTATATATATATTTACCTTACCATTTAGTTTAAAAGCAAAACACCTCCTTGATATCTTGTTATAAATGAGTAGTCATCCCCCATTCATTGAGTCAAATCTGTCTATTAAATTTCAAGTAAAAATTGAGCTGCTTATATATCAGTGGGCTACAACATCGGAGGGCTTGAGTTGAGCATTTGGATGTTAATTCCTTTAAGTCTATCTCATGCTTGGGACTTGCTTTTCAGAGATGTTAATACTTTACTAACCCCAGGGCATAGACAATTTGATGTCTTTAATCTGGTGGCACGTTTAGTATAAATATACATTATTCTCTGAGATCATAAAGGAGAATAAGTTAGCTGGCATGGGGATTGGAAGATTTATTTATTCTATACTTTTGTTAGCAAATTTCACTGTAAATAGAAAAATTAGTTTAGGATAACCATGCCATGTACACTTTCTAGTTCAAACCATAAAATAAGCATTGTCAGTCAGGGGAGGAGTTGTTGGAATAAGGTATTCTTACCATGATAGATTTCAATGAAATATGCACCGCTTACTCAGGCTCCCCTGTGGGGTTGCATGTTTTAAACATTAATATCATATTTATCCTTGTCACTCCCCATAGAACTGTTTGTGAGAATAGTTTAGTGGTTTTGGCATTTTATGATTATGATCTTGCTTGGAAAATCATAGTCATATAGATGAGAGTGTTATTCACAACGTTTTGTGTTTTCTCCCAAATCTTGGATTTGTTTATTCCATGAAATTCTTTGCTCCTGCTTGTGAAATACTACTTTCATGATCTTAGGACTTTTACTTAATTTCCCATTTTCGCAGGTTGTTCAAAGGTAAAATGAAATTATGTAAAGCACTTAGTAATTTACCTGACCATTTGATAATTATACACAAGCACATATATGTAAGCAATTGTTCCTGTTTTATGGGGGGCAATGGAAAATGAGGGAGCCACCTTTAAAATAGTCTTTTTGTATGTGTGCAATTTCTGGATTCTCAGAGATACTTTCTGGCTATTAATTGGCATTTTTAGACTGGTCCCTTCGTGGTCAGTTATAAATTAATCAGGAATCAGGCTTGTCAGCATTCAAGTGGACACATGTATTATAGAAGAATGTGGTATTTGAGTAGTTTTAGTTGTATTTTATTCCTTACAGCCAGTATATATATTTTTTCATGATTGCTAAATGTTTTACGTGAGACTGCAGGATACTTACTTGATCTTAGTCACCAAATAAGTGACCACTAGTGTGTAAAGTGTCAGGCAAATGTAATAAGATCCTGATGAATCATCTTATAAAATAGCCCTCAACAACAGCCCATTTCTCTTCTTATCGACTAGAGTGCTTGATGGGTGTGTGTGGGGGGCGGGGGGTGTCTCACTTATATTTCCTACTCTATCCCTTCATAAAAGGAGACACCTTGATGATAAGGGCTAAGAGAATTAAGCCCTCAAGCAAACAAACACATTGTATTGCAGGGAGTCCACTGCTCTTGATACCCACTGCCCAGCCCACTTTTTCCTGAAGTTTTTAATGTGGCCTTAAGAGTAAGGAACCCTTGTGGTGTCCTGGTTATGTGCTAGGCTACACTCTGCAAGGTCCTGCGTTCGAAACCACCAGCCACTCCACCAGAGAAAGATGGAGCTTTTTAGACTCATCAATAGTTAATAGTCATGGAAGCTCTCAGGTGTTAGTTCTTCCTTGACCTTGAAGTTTGTTCTGAGTCGGCATCGACTCAATGGCAATGAGTTTGAGTTTTTATAGCAGCATGTGGGATGAGAAACAGTTCTGAGCACACCAGTAGCTCAGAAAGGCAACCTAGAAATATTTTTGAACATGAATTCAAGAACTTATCTCTCTCACACAGAGAGAGAGAGAAATAAGTGTAGCTAGGACATGAGCATAGAACTTATTTTCAATCTATGTTTTGTAAATGGCAAACATTTCTAATAGCATGCCCCGTGTGTGCTCATGGGAAGGTAATGCTGGGCCATTTCACAGTGGAGGGTGAGCTCTCCAGATTTAGAGTCAGACTTCGGAGCCAACAGACTGGTAAGGTGAGCCGGACCCTCACTTTCCTGGTCATCAGACCCAAACTCGGGAAAGGATGTGACATTAACGTAGTGACAACAGTATGGGGATGGTTGTGATGTTCATACTCCGCTTGCAACCCCCCGGCACAGTCAGGGACAATGCACGCATTTTGTAAATGTGCTCGACTCGAATTTTGCTTATTTGGATGCTGATGTACCTGACGCTAAATATGCAACTTTGTAAATAAGGACGATGACTTCGTGAATTCCTGATCTGGGTAAAGCCACATGGCGTTGGGTTACATTTAATCTGTACAAATACATACAAATAGATCAGAAACTTTTTTTCAATTAAATATTGAAAGAAAATTGAGAGGCAAGTAATAAACTATCTTAAATATATGTATCCTCTTTTAATTTTTAAAAGTCATCAATGTAGAAATATATATATCGAGAGAGAGTATAGTGCATTATAAATATTATTCAATCCCTTTGTTTGCAAGAAAAACCTGTGGATGCATTTAAAGTATATGTGTAACTAGAACATGAACATAGAAGTGTATTTTCTCAGATGGCCTGAATGTTTGGTCTGTAAATATCCTCATGGAATGATGGACACACATCGTTGACAAGCAGTAATTGGTGGCTGCTCTTATCATTATTAGCAGGATATAATGCTACATTTCCAAATAGGGAACGATAAAACCATTGGATTTTTTTTCTCTTCTTTCTTATGCTGTTTTTGAATGCAGACAGTACTGCAGGGACACCAGCAATATCAACGACAACTGTGGAAATCCGCAAAAGCAGTGTTCTGACAACAGAGATCCCCTCAAAAGTGGAGAAAAGCCCCACGACAGCCGCTGGCAATAGCGCGTGCCCTTCCACAGAGACTGAAGAAGAAAAGGCAAAGCGGCTGCTGTACTGTTCGCTGTGCAAGGTGGCCGTCAACTCCGCCTCGCAGCTGGAGGCGCACAACAGCGGTGAGACGCACTGATTTCTTTCCTCTCTCAACGGCGCTGCAATGATCGGACTCCGAATCCATGCGATCTTTGGCAGCAGGGGGACAGAGGGGTGGCAGAAAACTAGCAATTATTACTTGGAATTCATTAACCATTAAAAGATAAAAACGACAGCAGAACGTTATTTACGGTGGGGGGAGCAGGGCATAGGAGAGGTTTCTGGAGTTTACAGTCCAAGTTATGTCTGAGGGTGTGTGTGTGTGTTTATGAAACATTATGGGAGATCGAGTGAACATAATACAAAGATATAAGTTCTGTATGCATTGACTTGTAAATGAAGTTTCCTACAGCCGTGCCCATAATATAGTTGCAAAATGTGGTGGCATCGCTCCACGGACTATTGGTGAGCGTCCCTTGGTTGTGGTTTGTGTACCAACTACCATTGTCTGGGTCCATGAGACCTGATTCATGCAAATTTAACAAGTGCCTACTCTTTGCGGCCACTGAGTGATGATATCTGTAGGTCATCTTTTATTTACTCTTCCTGATAACCTAGATATACTATTTTCATTTCATTTTTGAGAAGGCACATGACAAATTAAATGAAAGCTATGATTCAAACCCATGTTGGTCTGACTTGAACATTAACACTTTAATAAAGCATAACGGAAGTATGGTTAAGCCAGGATGAAATGCTTTCCCTAAATATGTTAGCCCTACCCAGCTGTCCATTCTCCATCTCTCTTTCTTATATTACCGATATATACATATGTCCTTTATTATATCCAACATTTTGGCATAAGATCAATTTCTCTCTCAAAGATTGGGTTCATTGCCAGAAGTCCGTCAGCAATTACACCAGAAAAAGGATCCGTTGTAAATCATACCCTGAGTTAATATTGCAGCTGTACATTGACTGAGTCAGGGGCCAATCCCTGTGGGCTACACTGGTTAAGTACTGACGCCAACACTCTACGGGAGCAATTGCAGATGGAGAACAATTTTTTTCAGCATCTAGCTTCCTCCTGCTTAAAGCATTGTTTGCAGTCAGGGAAAGTTCATGAGTTCAAGAGTGAAGAAATAAAGAAAAGCTGCTGGCCTTAAGCCAATGATAGATCTGCCACGGATTTCCTCAATAGATTTTCCCTGAAGTAAGATCCTTAGGAGGTCAGAAACCTCAGTTGGCACCCACTGATGTTTTAAGTCTACTTGACCATTCTGCATAGTGACACAGAAACTGCCACTCTTAGGCTTATATTTGACAGATAACAAAACTATGCCCTTTGAGGCAGAGGTTTCTTTATCAAGAATTTGGACGCCATTCTTACTTCTAATCAGAAACTTCTGAATAAGACGTAAATGAGGAGTTATTGGTTGTAGCACACACCAGGCCAACTTTTTTCTTGTTTGGATTTGATGGGTTTGGGAATTACAAGTACTTATGAGGCTTTTAACTATAGATTCACCTGCAGATTCTGATTTATTGGATCTGAGGCCTGGGAAATGGTAGTTTGGGGAGATTAAAAAAAAAAAAAAGAAGAATCTCAGATTTGTGTAACAATTCTCATGATGGCATCTGAGGTTTTAAGGAATTGAGTGGTTGTGTATTAGTCTGGGTACATTCATATGTCTTTATTGGCCAGGTTGGCACAATAAACTAACTACCTCAGTTTGTTAACTTTACTTGAATTCCTTGATAGGTGACATTGTTCACCCCCATCTTTCAGCCTACTTGGGGACTAGAACACTCCCCTGCTTTCCAACCTGGAGATAGCCGCACATCTGCCGTTTCCATTACAAGGAGCCCTGGTGGTGTAGTGGTTACACATGGGTCTACTAACTACAAGGTCAGCAGTTTGAAACCACCATCCTCTCCTAGGAAGAAAGCTGCAACTTTCGCTTACCCGAAGAGAGGTACAACCTCGGAAATAGGCTGCTGAGTTGGAATCAACTCAATGGCAGTGAGATTGGTTTATGGTGCCCCTCAAGATGTCCTGGGAGGATAATGGGTCAGCACTTGGACAGAGCTAACTGCAAGGTCAGCATTTCAATCCCATTGGTTGTTCCTGAGGATAAGCTAAAGGTCTCTGCACCCATACAGGGGTACAGAGAGCCAAAAGAACAGCTCTACCTTGTCCTCCAGAGTCACTGAGTCAGAATGGACTTAGCAGCAATGAGTTGGCTTAGTGGTTCTCTTCCTGCATTAGAGAACCTGTGTGTGTGTGGGGGGGGGCGGCATGGTGGAGAATACTCACCCCATGGTCCCTAGCTTACTTCTTATTTAAGACCCTACCCTAGTCTTTCGCTACTGAGCACTGTAGGACAGAAAGTGGCAAAGTAGCAGCAGCAATGTGCATGTGGATGTTCCTTTGACTGCGTCTTGCTCACAGTGTTTGATCCCTGTTTTCTCTCCCTTTCAGTGTCGGGTGGCTCACTGTGTCTGGGACTTCCTCTAAAACTAAGATGAATATACTTGAAAAATCCTTCCTGTATCCAAGCAGCTGCCTCTTGCACATTCTTCTATGTTTTCTCCCTTAGGGTCCAATAGGGTGAAACTAGTGGAGCAAGTGTAGAACAAAGACGCTCCATGTATGTTCACACATCTGTCCCAAAATAGGTGTTTTCGTTCTAGTGTTGGACACCGGAGCATGATGGCATGTTTTCTTTAGATTCCCTTCGAAGCATTCTCTGGTGAAAGCCTCTGAGTGCACATGGCTTTTTTTTAGGAAGCAAAAGAAACCAGCAAAGGGAGTGGAAAAGTGAATCGAGGAAAGAAGGCAGCCAGTGTAGGATGCAGCATTTATCCAGTGACCACTGTGGAGGGCTGCAGGGCAATCCTACTGAGGAAACGATGGGAGGTGCATCCCCATGTGATCTCACCCAAGAGGAGATACTGAGTCAGATTATTTAAATATTAACTGCCATCACCTCACATCAGTCCTTGGTGCAGGAGCGCTCTTGAGGACTTTATTTCCCTAGCCTTTCTGTCCTGCTGCTTAAATGGCAGAGAGGGCTTGGATAGCCAGACAAAGCCAGTGGAAAGTCAGTTTGAACTTGGATTGTAAGGACTAAATGTTTCAGGGAATCTGGACAGAGAACTAATAGTTCTCATGTTAGACATGTGCTCTTGAAAACTATATTAGCAACGGCTCCTGTAAAACAAACCACTCCACTTCCCAAGTCGTCTTAGAAATGCTATCACACAGGAGATTTGCTGTAAGAGATTTATCCATGTGGCAGAATTAACCTAGGATGTGACATATCCCTTTTACAGAATCAGAAAACAAGGTTTAACCATTCATTCACCAAAATATATGTGTACCAAACCCTCGAGAACTAGTATTGAACAGGATAAGTGGGCTTTTTCAGTCCAGGGAGGAAGGTATTAGACTTGAAAAAATTGTGCAAAATAAATAAATGACAAAAGACTGGTGGGTGCAATGGAGTTTAAGTCAACCAGTGAATGACCAGAAGTAAACCAACATATGAGAATTGGGGACAAAGAGGTTCCAGGTAGCTGCAAGACATGATGTCGAAGTCTCATAGTAGCAGTGATGTAGAACAAGGGCTGAGAAGCAAAGGGAAGTGGGCAAAGGACAAAAGAATATGAAATAAGTTTGGGTCAGATATTGGGAAATTTG
>NW_022111320.1:38086023-38087910 GCF_000313985.2 Echinops telfairi
TTATCACTAAAAGAATTTAGAGGTGCCAGATTATCTTACTGGAAAACACAGAGACATTTCTTTAGTCCATCACATTGTACCTTTTCAATTTTTTCTTTAAACGCATGCCGGCCCACCAGCGTCCACTCCCCCCCGCCCCTCCGTATTCTCTTCTCCTCCAGTATAACTTACACAAACTTACAAAGATATCGCCATTTGCTATGATACTGGGTCCTTCTTTCCAGGATGCCATGTTTGAAGTAACATTTTGATCAGAAGAAACCACACGGCAGGGTGGCAAGAATTTTTCTTGCATTTTAAGAGTAATTCTAAATGATGGTTTCTCCCTTTGAAACACATACAGAGCATTTTGTCTATGGGATTATGTTGCTTGTGGGATGCCAACAATCTTTCAAAACATGTTTTCCTGTTAATCTTGGAAAATGCATTCTTAATCCTCGAGAGCTGACTACAAACACGTTTAGGGATTACAACCTCCATTAAACACGACCTGTAGCACGGTACAGTGGAGCAGATGGAAAGTTGTCAGACTCGATTCCAACCCTTAGGTTTGCAAATACATTTCTTTGTGAGCCTGGTCAGGTCATTTGCCCTCTTTGGGCTGCCATTTTATTCTCTTTTTACAACAGAGTGAAAAGGTCACATGGTAACTTGTTAGGATAAACATTCTGTCACGTTAACTATAGCCAACGCTGCTTCTGGCATTATGCAGGATTCAATTGTGTGATTCAATTTGCTTTCTCTTTTTTTTTCACTAAGCTGTTATCGTTTGCAGCAAAATTGATATTTCATAGCATGGAAAGTGACAGAATTTGAACAGGGGTTTTCTTCCTTTCCCTTTTATTGAATTTGGGAAGAGGAAAATCTCTTAGGTAGACCAGAGGTTTCTCAAGACGGTGGAAGGTTTCCTAAAACGTCTTAAATTTCAGGTGATCTGGAAGCTCTCTGCTGGATTGGTGGGTTATTTCCTGGGCCGCTCTCTGTAAGGTCAGTAGTTCAAATAGTAAAGAGTTAAAAGTCTGAGAAACCGGACGGGGAGAGGCAGACGATACTATTTCTGCTTAAACCCACAGGGGTAGTCTCCTCTGTCCTCTCGTGTCATTGTGAGCCAGAAGCAGCTCGATGGCTAGTGAGACACGAATATGACAAGAGACCTCTTTCTTCAAATCATTTCTCCCAAACATTTTACTAGGTAATGCTTATAAACCAATTTTGAGGATTTCTTCTATCTTACTGGGGGGAAATGGTGAAATATATTCTGAACAAAATTTATGATTAATTTGAACAGTTTTCAAAACATAGTAACATTTGATCATTTCTGCTAAGCTCCTGTCCATCTTTGATACCCAAGACAAAGTTTATCCTATTCAACTTGCGACACATCAATATCCAGGAAAGAGCAGGTTGAAATGATGGATGCTACGCCATTTTTGAATACTTAGGCATTTCAAAACCCTTGCCTTAATAGCAACAAGATTGTCAATGCAACGAGGAGGGGGGAAAAGAAGATAATTGACTAAAACAACACACGAAAGTGCCAAGAATAATCCTTAAGCTAATCAGTACATGCATTGCAGCATTTCAATGGAGAATATCATCTCCTTTACTACAACCAAAGTCTCTGAGGCCAAGCATCTATTAAGCTTGTCAACCTTCCAGAGGCAAATCCTGACTCCTGACCGCAATCGTTCTAGAGCCTGTGTTCCCGGTTACAAATCATAACAAAACAAGATCAGTGTTTGTTCACCAATCTCGATGAATATCTCATAAATCAGCTAATGTTCATTGATAGCTACTATATATCAAGGATTGCGCATTTAGTTCTGAACAAAACTCAGTCATTGTTTTCTGGAGACCCACATCTAATTTGTGATTCTGTGTTCAAGA
>NW_022111320.1:38089226-38093428 GCF_000313985.2 Echinops telfairi
GCCATCTAGCCCTGAAGCAACAAAGCCCACATGGAAGCAGCATACCAACATGTGTGATCAATCATGAAGGGCCAAAGGGACCAGGCTTCAAACACCAAAGGTGGGGGGGGGAATCATATCCTCATCAATGAGGGTGGTGCGTGATAGAGACCCAGTGCCCATCTTTAGACAACTGGCCTTATCTTTTTTGTGTCCCAGAGATTATCTGCCAGTCTGATCACAACAGCTTCTCGGGTGAAGGTAGGCCTCAATTTGATTGAAAATAAGGCTTTCCTCACACAATCCTGCTGTTGCACATTCTTTAAATTTTCTATCAGTAACAGAAAGAAATCTGCTGGGCTGCATGTGCCATGCAGGACATGTCTGAGCTCTGCAGTGGCACTGTGTAATATACAGCAGACACTAGCCTGATGTGGCGACTGAAATATCAATTTTAAATGAAATTTAAAGAAAAACAATAGAAAAATCCAGTTCCTCAGTTAGCAGAGTGGAATTCCAAGTGTTTAAGAGCTGTTCGTGGCTCATGGCTACCATCCTGGATTGTACAGACAGACACATTTCCATCGTCACAGATGTGTTTCTTCTCCAGTGCTGCCACAGTTCATGAATAAGGCAGTGGATCGATAGTGGGTGATGTGGAGTTGATTATCCTGCTAAATGAATTGAACATACCTGGAAGCAGTTAAAACCCAGAAAGTAAACCCAGAGCCACTTGGTTGCTTTTGACTCCAAGCGACCCTAGGTAGTGTTTCCTGGCTGTAAAACTTTCCTGGACCAAACCACACCCATCCTTCTCCCCTGGAACATCTGGCGGATTTGATTGCCAACCGTGTGGTTAGCAGGCCAACACTGACCCCACAGCACCATGAGGACTCATTGGACTGAGCTATGTCACATGTGGGGAACTCTCCCTGACTAACCACTGGAAGGAGTGACCAGAGACTTGCAGTTGCATTTTCCTACAGAGTGTACTCTTACATAATGAACACGCGCACACCCTACTGACGCCAAATAGAAAGTCATGAATGGTTAGAACATTTATAGACGTTTGCACATGCAGCTGTATCCTGACTGAGAATGTTGACTGTGAACTTGTGAGGTGAGGAGGTTTTTCCCTTCACTTTATACCATTCCATACCCTGAATCTTCTACCAAGAGTATATATTACTTTTATTTAAAATTTTTTTGTACCAAAGTGACAAGAAGGAAACCCTTTTAAAAGTAACTAAGCACCATATCTCAGTTACACTACAGAAGAGTGATTAATTTGTCCCTCACTGTTTGTGGAGTAGTTGGCTCTTTAAGTGTCCGAGCGGGGAAGGGATAGGAAGGCAGGCTGTATTGCCCAGGCTTTCAAGGCCTCGGTGAGAAGAGAACACAGCTTCTCCTAGGGATTATTAGATGAATGCATACAGTAGTTCTTCCCTTGCCTGAGAATTGGGGTATTTTGTCTGAAAGAGGCTTTCTAGAAGCCTCATTTTCTTTTCATGCTGGGATTTCAAGGGTCGCTGCTCTATTGGTTCCACGTGTTTATCTCCCCACCTAACTCTGTGATTTGTTCTGCCCTGATGGTCCCCCCCGCCTGCAGACCTCTGCCCTGGATTTCCTGTGGTCCCCCAATCCACCCTGTCATCCCACCCCAACTTCAGAGTTCTCCTTCTCTAGCCCTTTCTGATGCTAACATGACACTTCTTTTTCCCTCCACTTTAGAAGGTAAAAAAAACGTTTGACTTGTATTTACTTTTACTTCCACGAATGAAATGTAGACACATAATCAGTGAATCAGCAAATGACTGTCAACTAGGAAGCTAGAATACTAGTACAAGCTTTCGTTTCTCTTGGTCAGCACACCATGGAAGCATGGTGGTTGCTTAATAATTATCACTATACTTATGAAATAGCCCAAGCGTCCACCTCTGAGACAAAGTGTAGATGTAAGTGGCCTGAAAAATAGACACCCTATTTTCACTCAAATAGCACACGCCTTACACTTTTCTTGCATACCGCATGGCTCTCTTGTCTGTTAGCTTCCTGTGTGCACTACTCTACAGATAAGGGAAGACTATTATAAGGTGAATATGATATTCAGAGATGAAGGATTGAGAACATGGAGCCTTCTGATATGAATTATATGTTCCAAATGTATATCTATATTCAAGATAACTTCACTTCCTTCCAAAGCCAAGTTCACTACCACTGAGTCAACCCTGACTCACAGAAACTCTGTGGGCTAGAACAGATCTGTGCTTATGGGTTTCAAGACTGTAACTTTTACAGGAGTAAAAGCTTCATCTTTTTTTTTCTGAGGAATGACGGGTTATTTCAAACTGCTGACCTTGTGGTTAGCAGCCCAACATGTAACCACAACCCCACCAGGGCTTCCTTAAGATATAAAAATCTAGACGGAAATGCCATCTATTGACTATTGTCAATTAGGGCATCACACACACAGACACAACGGCAACAAACCCTCCTTTACACTCTGCTGCTTGTTTGGTGTCCAACTAGTTTCTCGTTCATTTCTTTCTAAGTGGGGTCATCAAAACCTGTCACTGAGAAGGCAATCAATAAGCACGGGTGCTGACGTGGGCTTGTTAAGGGTCTAGCTTAACCTAAGTGAATGAATGCCATCTAATGGACTTTGAAGACACTTGTGTTTAAGAGAATGAAATTATTTCACAGAAACCATATTTCACAGGCCATATGAGGATGGGGTTACCTACAAAGCAAATCCCTTTGAAATTCTTTTGTGAGGCTCAGAAGGTAATTTGACAGGTGGGATCAAGAGATGTAAAAATAGTCCTATAACACCATTTATGAAAATCTATCCTAAAGAAACAATAAAAACTGTGATAAGAGACTCGAGGAGTAGGATGTTCATTAAAACATAATTATATAGGGAATAAAAGGAAATAATGCAAATGTCTGGTAATAGGCAAATGGTTAAATATAGCATATACATATACTGTAAACCTATATTATGTTGTCATTAAAAATTACATGCATTTCTAACTATATACATAGTTCCACGGGAATTTTTATGCAGATCCACTTCAATTAAGTTAGTCAATGTTTTAAAATGCACATATACAAATAGAAAAAGAAAACAAATAATGACTGGTATATGATAGTCACATTAATCTTTGATCTGTATTATAATATTTGAAAAATGTATATGTTTTTTGCTTGCTTTTATTCCTCTTCACCACTTTCCTAAAGTACATGATTTATTTAATTCTTAAAAAGTTATCTTCCAATTTTCTTGCTCACCTCCCTCAATTTTATGCCAGCATCTAACTTCAAAACCTTTAAAAAAAATAAGAAAATGTAAGACCATGAAGATTAAAGGGAAAGGCTAACAACTCCTTCCACTGATAACAATTTGATTTTTATAGATATTAATTTTCTCTCAACTGCCATATAGCTGATTATGACTCATAGCAGCCTCATTGGACAGAGGAGAACTGCCGCTGGTGGGTGCCGATGACTTCCAATCTCTACAGGAGTAGACAATCTTAACTTTCTTCCATGGAGCAGCCGGTGGGTCCAAACCATTGACTTTGCGGTTATCACCAAAATGTCTTACCCACTACACACCCAGAGCTCCTTGTATAGATATTATACAATATCTGTACAATATCTATACAATACTATAACTAAGGTCACAGGCCTGGAGGTAACCAAAGAGAGACAAAATGGGAACAAAAGCAGTATTTCGTAGAGCATTGTGATTTGCTGTATTTTAAAGTATGGTTGGGGTATGGTTTCTCACTTCAGAAATTGTGAGCTTTCACATAAAGATCACAGTCAGTGTCAGCTTTTTAAAAGGGAAAGGAAGGAAGTAGGCCCTTGACTTCTCTCCTATTGTCTCCAGAGCAGATGAGTCACAAAGTGTGAAGGTACATGTGTGACTGACGCGCTGCGTGACCACAGAGCAAGGCCCGAGCCCTGCGAGCTGTTGAAAACAGAGGTGAAACCCCTGTCGCTCAGTCACAGACGTTCTAGAGCACGTGGCTCCTGGTACCATGCCAGAAATAAAAGAACATTCCAGAAAAAAGGACAATTTGTGAAAGTGCAAATTAAAATCTAACTTGAGAAAATACTATTTTTAACAGAACAGAATATCAAAAGTGCAGGGAGGGATCTAAAACTACTGGGTGGCACAGTGATGGAAGCATTTGTTTGTTAACCTAAAGTTGGAT
>NW_022111320.1:38093620-38120546 GCF_000313985.2 Echinops telfairi
CTACCTGCCAGCCAATTCATGTAGCTTCTGTATAGGCAAGCGACTTCAAACCTCAGTCTCAATTTGTTATCTAATGCCACCACACGCATAGGGCATCTGTGAGATGCAAATAAAGGACAGCATGGCAAAGTATGAGAGATCATAATGTGAGCTCTCTTAATTATCATTATTTTATGACAAATGCACATTTCTTTCTTAATAGTGTAAATGTCTAACAGTTAAGGAACTAGACCATGTCCCCCTTAATTTTAGCAATATTTGAAGGGAAATTCAGACACCTTTTATTATCTATTGAGGCTTTAAAATCTTATAATAACAGTCTAATCACTATTGAATTATAACTAACAATCAGCTACCAAATGGGGTTATATTATAGACAAGTTTTACCCTGTCTGATGAGGAACAGCAACCCAGAGCCAAAGCCAGGAGTTGTGCTTCTATTTCAGTTTTTTCCTCCCCTAAATTTTGCTATATATTTAGCCATATGTATAATGATGACACATATAATGTATAGACACATATATAATGTATGATGTGTCTATATGCTTGTGTGTGAGTGTGTGTGTGTGTATAACATACATGGTGGGTATATGTTATTCTATTTTTCCTAGAGTTTCGGTGGAGATTTTACACTAAAATAATCCTGCAGCACAGTTACAATCTCGGAAACCCACAGCAGGGTGACTATGAGTCACCATTGCCTTAATGGCAGTCAGTTTGCTGAGGTGAAGAGCCAAATGATTTGTTAGGAACATTAGCATTTCTTAAATGTTTGTATGTAGATAAGGGAACTATTTAAAACTCACTCAGTTTGTTAAAGAAATTTGAATAAATCTACATGCATACATATTATAAATATATATATGCATGTACATATATATAAATATACATACATACACAAGAAGGTGTGACTAAAGTATTTCTATAAAGCAATAAAATGTTTATAAAACATAATATTAAAATATGAAGTACTGTTTCTTGGCAAACCCTTCCTCTAGGTTCATAGATTTCTGAAGGCCATGTTTTTATTTCTGTAGCCTTTCCCCCCTGAAACATCCTGGGTGCTTTGATTTGCATTCTATCCAAACAGCAGTCTTGTTCCCTTGAGGGACTCAAACTCTGCTCCCTGTAAGTATGATTTGAGGCTCTGGGGCAAAAAGAACTCTGCGGGGGCAAGATCAGGGCTGTTGGATGGGTGGGGAATGGATTTCCAGAAAATTCTCATAAGACAGTCCTGGCTACTCTCAAAAGACGAGAAGGTGCATGGTCATTCCTTGCCTTTTTATTATTAATACAACTTTTCATTTTCTTTAAAATGTTTCATGATAAGCTTTCTGAGTGTCCTGTGTTCTTTGAGAAAGTCTGTCAAGATCACTCCTCTGTACTCCCCAAAACAGACACTCTAACTCTATGAACCCAGCTTTCTCCCTTGAGTTAAACTGTCCCAGCCGATCCCTTCTGAAGCCACCATTTTCATTAGACCCTTTGTTTAGAGACAGCCTCAAAAGACAAAGCCACGTGTTTCACTGAGAGAACGCATGTGGCCCCCCAACCCCCCACTTATTACAGCAACAGATTTAAGCATGTGCTAGTTGGAATAAACCCATGCGTGTGGAAACTAAAGCCCTAGCAGCAATACTTATCTCTGTATGTGTGTGTACATATGAGTAGGCTTCAAAAAGTTTGAGGAAGGGTGTATTTAATAGAGAGTGGACAAAAATCCAGCTCAGACTCTTAAAAACAAAAGATGGTGTAATTCTTCCAACTTTTTGAAGCCCCCCGATGCGTGTGTCTATATATACATCCATACCTACACACACACACACACACACACACACACACACACACACATTTTTAATCTTTCTCGAGGAACTCTGGCATGGTCTTAGCTTGCCAAAGCTCTTTTGGGGAGCAAGTTTATTATCTAGCTCTTTGTTGGTGATTGCCAAACCTCTGCTCCTGAGCCGGATCTTTTGAATTGCCTTTCCTGTTCTGAGCACATCTGACACTTTGTCGGAGGGAACCCATGACATGGGCTTTTTCTCCTTCTAGGCCAAGGAAGAGGACTTGTTTATTGTAGAAACACGTTAGTGACCTGTTAGCATCCACCTGGGAAACAGCAACTCCCTCTCACAAAAGAGGCATGCAGGAACCTCCCTCTCACAAAAGAGGCATGCAGGAACCAACCACCAACCTGCTTCCTTCCCCCCGCCCCCCAATGCTTCTGGGTATGACCAAAGATGCTGCTTTAAAAAGTAACATTTTATAAAATCATCCCACAGGTTAAATATGTTTGGACATTGTTTGTGCCCACTCTCAGGCAAGGAAGACTTGTGAAAGAAAGCTGATGAAGGCCTTACATCCCCACCATGAAACAGTTCTGAGACCCCCATTTCATTTCCTCAAATCTTCCTGCGAGAGCTGATTTTGTGTCTGTTTTCTCAATAGAACAAGATAAAAATGTTGTACAGCTACAAGAGTTGTGTTATGGATGTTTTTACAATTAGAAAATTGGCCAGTCGAAGTGATAACTTTTTTAAAAACAGTTCCAATGAAGTCATAATCATTTCCAATCAGGGAAATCCTTGACTTGGAACATTTCGTATGGAGTTATTGACCTTTACTTAAAATGAGAGTGTAATGCTCAGTGGGTTTGGACAGACCTGGCAATCTGCTCCCATCAAGATTATATCCTAGAAAATCCTACGGAAAATCCTACTGTGCCACCTGGGCTCACTATGCGTGGAATAGAGTCAGTGGCTCATAACAACATCCTTGAACATGGTGGGGATGATCACTGGCCTAGAATGCCCCACCAATCGTTCTAGGAAGTTTTCCCACAAATTGACTTTATAACATCAGATGGTAACAGTGACTTTACAACCTCAGAACTAACCGTAATCTAATACATACAATTAGGAAAGTGAAATAACTAGCATTCAAACTTAAAGTACTTTCATGACAGTAAAACCACGCAGGAGTACAACAAATGCCTCTGAATGAGAAGAATCAGTATCATTGACCGTCTGTGGGCAAAAGGAAAATGTTAGAAAAATCTTGAAAGGAGAATGCCATTGCTTACTTTTTTTTTGGAAGTTCGGTGACGTAAAATGTTGCTAAGGGTAGACTCTGTTAAGAATGTGTGAGAGTTCAAAGATACTGTTATTGTTTATTAAAGAGAAGCATTTATTTATGGTGCATCTATTTACCCTTTCATTGTATCCCTTCTTTTGGATCACAAAACAAATCAGGTTTAGGCTTTTATTATCCTAATGTGACTTTTCTTTACCATCTTTAAGATATTTATACTATTCCCTTCTTGTCAGAACCTAAAACCAACTCCAAAATTAAATCCACTCCTCTCAAGTGGATTTAATTCCAACCCATATCAACCCTATAGAACAGAGACAAACTGCTCCTTCCAGTTCCTGAGCCTGTCACTACGTCAGTATCAGACAGCCTCATCTTTCTCCCAAGGAGCAGCTGGAGATTTCAAACTGCTGATCTTGTAGGTAACAGCTCAACAGGTCACCTACTATGACCCCAATACTCCTTAGAGCATAAAAAAGGGAGCCCCAAATGCTTGTTTGTATTGTTTAGAAAGTTGGTATTTAATCAGTGCCACTTCTGTAAAGTATTCAAATTATTTACTTGTGTTGCTCATCACCCCCAACTATACCTTTAGGAACTAAATCACTCTTCCTCTTCAGCTATCATTCATGTCTTATTACAGGAAATAAAAAAGGAGTATGTAACAAACACCCATACAATTTCATCTCTGGACCTGGGAGTTTAGTTACTATAGTAATGGCGCTTGTTCATAATGCATACATTATTTTAAAGATAAATAATTTAACAACAACATATTAGGTAGTTACAGAACATTGGTCAGTCTGCCTTGGACATACTTTACCCATAATTCCTGGAAGACCAGAACTAAGTAGAAGCGTCCAATTTGTCATGATGTTGTTTCTGAAAGACATCCTAGCTAAGACGTTTTTCCTCCTCCTCTTCTCTCTCTTTATCTGAAATATTCATGGCAGGTACTAAGCACAAAACCATGTTGGAAGCCCGGAATGGAAGCGGAACTATCAAAGCATTTCCGAGGGCAGGAGTGAAAGGGAAAGGACCCGTGAATAAGGGAAACACAGGCCTGCAAAATAAAACATTTCACTGTGAAATCTGCGATGTGCACGTCAACTCAGAAACCCAACTTAAACAGGTAGGTGGCAAATGCTCCAGGAAAGAAAGCAAACAGAATACAATCCCCTTCTCAGTGGGATGTGTGTGCTGCTTTACTTCCCTTTCTTATATTGCTCTCTCATCCATCACCATCCATTCATCCATCCATCGATACAACCACATACCCATTGTTCTATCTGTCTGTTTGTTTGCTCTATTCTTTATTTAAACTTGTTTTAATTGCTGAGGAATACAAAATTCATGTAATGACTTCCAAGACCTTTCAGAAATTCTCTGAAAGTAGTTTGTACTATTCTTGTATCTGAAAGGTGGGTGAGAAGGGGATTATCAGATCTTGTTTCCATTTAAAAGTCAATTCTCTTTAAAGGTCAAATTGCAATGTGCTATTTTTACTTATTTAGATATTTACATGCTGTGGCTAATTTTGTGCTGTGCTATTCTTTTATGTGCTTTATTACATGGTGCCATACTGTATCCTGCAGCCACCTGCTCAAGGGATGACTAATCACAGGGCTCAGTCTTACTCTGATTAGACTTCCAATGAGATCAGTTGTGCTTTGCCAACTGAAGGCCCTGCCCTCATATTGTGTTGTTTTATTTGCATGTGTACATAACTTTGTGGGTTTGTACACCTTACTTATTTAAAAACTCCATGTGTGCAAATCCTCAGAATCTGAGCCGGGGAGTGCATGTCCTTTCATTGTATTTTTTTCCATTCTGAAATGAGAGTTTCTTTGGCAGACTTAAAAAAAATCTGTTCTTTTTACATATTTTCAATAGCACATCAGCAGTAGAAGGCACAAAGACAGAGCGGCTGGGAAGCCCCCTAAACCGAAATACAGTCCTTACAACAAACTACAGAAGGGAGCACATCCACTGGGGGTGAGTGTTAGTTTTGATTCCCAAATGAAAATAGTCTTTAATATCCCTCTGTGTTAAACTTGTGGGTTTTGTTTTATTTTTGGAGGGGAATGGGTAGACGAGGTGGGGGGTGGAGGGTTCTAAATGGAATGGAATGGCAAGCAGTAGATTTGAGAATCCAACTTCTCCTCGAATAATGGTAATTTTGTTTTCTTGAGTTTTGTTTTGTTTGCTTTTTTTTTTAACCTTGCAAGCCACAGGCCAAGGTCTTATCTCTTTTAATTGATCTCATGTTTATCAAAGAGTGTAGAGAAGGGAGAATAGGCTAATTATTCTGGATCAGGTAAACAATCACCTGAAATCAAGTCTTCATATTAGTAAATACTCACACGAAAGAAGGCCAGTGAAAACCAAGTTCTCAGTGCATCCTGCTGATTGTCTCCAAGAGACAAAGCAGCGTTATTGTTGAGAACTTCAACCATTATGGATTTTGAATAACCCAGCTTGTGGCTTGTGATACTTAGTTACCCATCCAATGACCCTATTTAAGGCAAATTAGATCAGTGAAAATAAACCCTCCCCACTTCACCCTATGCCTTTTAGATTAGTTCACATATTAGGATGATGTCCTCACATGAATTTTGTTTGTTTGTTTGTTAGATCTTAGTGGAAATCTATGGGACTTCTTACACCATACACTAGTATTTATGGGTATATGTTTTGTTTTGTTTTTTGTATTTTCTAATTATGATGACAGCTTTCATTAGAGAGTTCCAATGCCCCATGAAAAGTTAAGAATTTCTGATTTGCAATTGTACTAACTTGTACATTTTTAAATCAAAATAGAACTTATTAGTAATTGATGTTACTCTATGCTATTGACATATTACAATATTGCTGAAAGAAAACTGTCATCTATTATAAGACTGTAGTATGGATCAATGCAATTAATTTTAAATCAGTCGAATCTTATGTACATGAAGGGGTTCTGTTTATCGATTGTCCAGAAGCCCCTGTGGCTGTACTGGGATACTGTCATGTTTCAGCACAAGTATCTTCACTTTGAGGTCTCTTTGGCCAGCACGGCTACTGCCTTTGACATTTTGATGAATGACTGAAATAAACAGATGAGTCAACAGTGTGTTAATAGTAGCATTTAAATCTGCCCTAACTCATCCGCTACTTTCTCCATCAATGAGAACATTGCCTCCAAGAGAAAGGTCATCTTATTGATGCTTTCTGCCAGATGATGACTGCATTTGGGGGGTAGGGTTGAGAAGACACACATAAGAGTAAGTGGAACTTGTCACACTTTGGAAAAGGTAAGTTTTCTTTCGACTCCACATTCCAAGCAGAATTAAAAGTTTCTTCTTTATCAACACCTCTCATAAAGAGGAACATTTTTGTGCTACCTAGGTCATCCACTGTAGAGCAATGGTTCTCAACCTTCCTCATGTCATGAACCTTTCAGACAACTCCTCAGGTTGCGGTGACCCCCCAACCATTAAATCATTTTCGTTGCTACTTCATCACTGTCATTTTGCTACTGTTATGAATCAGGTGACCCCTGTGAAAGGGTCGCTCGACCCCCAAAGGAGTCATGACCCACAGGTTGAGAACCGCTGAGAGTGGATTAGTGTTCATGACAGTGTCAAGTAATCCCTCTTTTAAAATGTCTGTGCCTTTTAAAATATGTGTTCCTTAATGGTTAATGTGTGTGTGTGTGTGTGTGTGGAAGATGGAGTTAAATCTTTTTATTTTTTCTCAAGATGAACTCTTTCCTCTGGAAGTATAATCATCAACAAACAAATAAAATCAGGTTGCCGAGTACCTTTGCGGAGGACTTTTTAACATCCCAGGTCGGCCATTTGCAGGTATCTTCTGGCTCTTCCAAAGGAAAGATGTTCTACACTTTCCATTCTCTTTATTGTCGGTTTTCAAGTTGAGCTTACCTTTGTCGTTGCTAACTGCTATGTTTTAATAACTGCCTGTCATTGTGGGCTCTAGTGATCCACTGAAAATTGAGCTTTCTTCTACCCCGTTTTTCCTCTCCCTTGCAGGTAAAATTAGTATTTTCAAAAGAACCTTCAAAGCCATTGGCACCACGAATTCTACCAAACCCCTTGGCAGCTGCAGCAGCTGCTGCCGCTGTGGCAGTGAATTCCCCCTTCAGTCTCCGGCCCGCCCCTGCAGCCACCTTGTTCCAGACTTCTGCACTTCCTCCCGCACTCCTGCGGCCGGCTCCTGGACCCATTCGGACCGCCCACACTCCTGTGCTGTTCGCTCCCTACTGAATTCCACATGGGAGCGATTGTACTGCAATAATTTTTTTTTTCTTCAGAAAACAAAAGAGAACTATGCAGTGTTTATTTATAGTTTAAAGTCTATCTGAAGAGCCAGGACTTTTGATAGTGAATTGAAAAGATTATAAAAACAAATTTAAAAATCAAAATAAAAAATACGGGCGGGTTGGGGTGGGGAGGGAGGGCATGGTATTGGGTCTAAATTTAAGCATTCCTCTTGAGCATTGATTGTTTTAGAAGTGAGAGGCAGCGTTGACTTGTAGCGGTATCTAGAACTTCTGAAGCCTTTGTGACTGTGCTTTGGGGCACCAATCCCCACCCCCTTGCATTGTCTTTCCTGCTTTATGAACCAACTATTCATTGTCTAAGGGCATTCACTGGTTCCGATGTATATAGAATAATTTACTCTGTAGATTAAAATAACGCAAAAAGAAAACAGAAAAAGAAGCAACACTGTGAATAGTCGTACCCGTGCTGACCCTCTTGCGCCGACATCAGTTACTGGGTTATTTAGCCCAACAAAAGTAGATGCTGTAGATGTCTTGTAACACAATAGTGCTGTGTCTCAATCTATGCCACTAGATTTTAAAGGATAGCAAAAAAGGTAGAACAAACAACTATCTCATGCCAGGAAGCAGTCAAGAAATCAATACCAGATGGTGTCTGGAGGTCTCCCTAATCAATAGGCTCCACTTCCTAACCAGCTTGGAGACAATTATGTGGTCAGAGCAGTAGAAATGAGCTAGGCTTAGAAGTGGGAGAGGTAGTCATAAAGATGATGGATTGAAAAAATGCTAGTTTTTCCACCCTTAGTATGAATGGCCATAGGGATGTGTTGGGAATGAACGTATGACTCAGATCAACTCAAGCATCATGGATGTTGAGAAGGAAATCAGTGTAACTACACTTCTGCTTTATGGATCGCAGTTGGTCATAACCTAGGATGATGATGCTGCAAAGTTATCTTTCACGTTAGCACATTATCCAGTAAAAACAGAATATCGCACCTCTACAACATCCCTTTATATCATACCAGTGGGGGTGTCTCTTAGGCACAAGTTTCTGCCTTGAGTATGATGCTGAAATTAAGCATTACCTAATGTTGTGGGGGTTTGTTGTTTTCTAGATTTCCTATTGACATGATATAAACAAGTAATATATATTTAAATGTTAGTAGCAACAAAAAAATTGAACATGAGGTAGTTACCCACCGAGGATATAACATTTGAAAACAAACACTGGGAAAGTCCTTTCGACCATCTTTTCTCTGGTGGAGTGAATGTTGACAGCCTTAAATTTTCACCTTAAGGCTGAAAGGAGTTGATGTTTTACCTTTAAAACAAGATTTATCAGGGGTATATATAAATATATGTATATTGTATATATGTTAGAAAGATTAAAAAATAAATTATAAAAAGAAAATCTATATCAAAATAATTATATAATCCATCCAGTGTTACATGTTATCATTCACTTGGTAACAAATGGCATAAAATAGCTGTGCCTTTACTTTGTGATAAAGGCGATCTGCTTTTCCCCGTAGAAAGAAGCTAAAATGTCAACGTGATGGGGTGCGATGCAGCTAGTCTGTTGCATTAATAAGAGCATTGGCGCCCATGCTTAGAACAATGGCAAAACATGTACAAATCAACCATCCATGATTTAGGTTTAGAGAAAAATATTTTTGGAAAGGTTTTGTAAAGACTATTTAAAATATAAGGAAGGTCTAGGTGTGGCCTTCTTGACGCAGCTCTTATCTAAACTGTAGTAACCGTTTGAGAGGTGCACAGGTTCCAGATGAAACCAGGCTTTTGAGAGAGAGGTATTTGGCATTTGGCATTTTCTATTTACAAACACCCACAGCGTGCTTGGTGCTCAACATAAAATGTGGTCTTTGGAGTTCTTCTCCATCATCTAGCTAAGGATATTTGTCAGATAAACTTATATTTAAAGTTTTTGGCTTTATATATATAAAGTACCAAACAAAAAAGCAAATGTGATTCATGGATTTTCTGGTAAAAAAAATTCAAATAATGTCTCTCTACTTCAACGTGTGGGTTAGCATTAAATTTGTTCTTGAAAGTAGCCAGTGATTTTGCATTTATCAATATCTCTACTCTTGGTTTTGAGCATGTCTCTCCTTCAGCCACCTATGGATTTTGCTGACTCACCAGGTGGATAGTTGCTTATGAGTTCAATTTCTAACTGGTTGTGTTATCTTGGCTTCCTTTTTGCATTCCATCAGGCATTTTGTTTGTTCGTCATCATCAGCCTGAATCTCTGTCCAGGAACTTGTACAACTGATACGGAGCCTCTTTTTCATTGTAAAATGTAATGTTCATTGATGCAATATCTCACTATGATGTGGTTTTAACTGTTCTTCCCTAATTTCACCAAAGTGAATGAGCCAGTCCGCAAACAGTCAGAGTCTGTGGGATACACAGAGGCCTGGATAACAAGGCATTACTCACCTTAGCGATTTGCCGAGAGCAAACAAATCAGCCATATTTTCTCCATCAGCCATAAGAAGAAAACTCAGAAATAACTGGATCCCCCCTTTGCCTCACTTCGCTATGGAACCCTTTTTGTTGATATGGTCTCTCTGAAATTGGAGTTGTAAACATCAGTTGTCTTTTACTTACTACCTAATAAAGGATAAAGCCTAACCATAAAATTTATAGTGGATTCTCTGTGAATTATCCCTTTCATCCCCACTCCACATATTTATCAACACTAGATCACCATCTATTATAGTGCAGACGGATATAAAGCTATCAACTTTTCCCGAAGGGAACTTTTTATCATGAATAAAGATCCACAATTCAGATTGGTCAGTAGTGGTGCTGAGAGAAGGCCCAAGGGGTGTTGGACTCGATAGGTACATACCACACCTATGGCAAAGAGAGTGACCGAGAGAGCATCTCAGATTTCATTGGAAACAAATATAAATGCATTGCAAAGGCCAAATGCCTTCAGAGAACGCAGTTACACCTCATCCAGGCCGTCCAGACAAATGGGAAACTGTCATTGAGGAGACCTTACTCCCCCTCAAAAACAGGTGACTATGTAGGACAAATTGCTCCTCTACCTGGTCTGAAATTTTGAAAAGTAGTGGCTTTACTCACATAAGCAAACATACTTCGCTCTTGGCGATGTATATCATCACTGCCTCACCCCAAAGGACTGCTCTCCTTAGGTAGTCATTCTATTGGGCTGCTGTGCATCTATCGCAACCCTTCACTGCCATTTTCATCCAAGAGATAATTTGGTTCCCGAAAGGTGTTACATATTTTGCTGCCAACTCCTTAACCGAGAGCGTGCTTCTACTCATTAGGAATTTAAAAGAGCAGAAAATCAAAAAACAAAGCATTAGCTATTAAAAGAATGAAAACTTTGAAATAGGATACAATGTATATTAAATATGTCCATGTAACTTTCTCAGGCACCAGACCCATATATTGTAGACATGGGTATTAATGGTCACTACCAATTGAAATTTAAATCTGGGTCTTTGTACCCGTGTAATGTTTCAACACCCTAGAAAAGTCAGCTCACAAAGGTCAAAGATGGCCCCAATACTCCAGGTTCCTCAGCCTTCCAATCGGAATATATGTGAAGAAGTCCCTCTCTGTTCAGAAGCATGCCAAAGGAGGAAGTGGTGGGGGAGCAGTGAATCTAAAAGGAGGTGATGTCTGTGATAGACTTTGTCATGGACTAGCAGAGCAGCATTTGAAGAGTCAATGTGTACCTCGTCCTCTATTTTGCAGCAAAATAGGTGAGGGTGAAAGAAGACAGATGGTTTATGATTTCAGCAAGAAAGGCTCACTTCGCTCATCTTCTCGAGAAAACAAAAACGTGTTCTTGTAGTAAATCACACAGTTACCCAAATCCTTGCAGGTATCCAGAAAATACCCTACATTCCCTTCTAGCCCGAAGTCATCGAAGTACAGACTTCAGCAACTAATATCGGAGGAACTACTAGTCTTGTTAGCCCTCTGCTAAAGCCAGGCAGGATATGTTGCCTGTCTTCTCATGATCTGCTTGTTGTTGTTGTTGTTGTTAAGTTCCATTGAGTCCATTCTGACCCATCGTGACCCTAAGTACAATGGACAAAAGCACTGTCCAGTTCTGTGCCATCCTGCAAATGGCCCTTTGCTTGAGCCCATGCTTGTAGCTACTGTGCCAGTCTTTGGAGGGACTTCTGTTTCAATGCCCTGCTGCTTGACAAAGCACGATGTCCTCCAGGGATCTAGGGCATCAGAGATTCAGAGCAGCTAATCCTAACATGAACAACAAAAACTTGGACATGTGGGTGAGGAAGAAAGCAATAGATCCACAAGGGGGGGTTGAAGAAGTCATGGAAACTATCCATTATCCCCCAATTCCATTGTTCCCCAAATGTCCTGAAGCCTCTGCACATGTTTTAACCTTACTTCTTTTGCTGTGCTCTCTCTACTCGGTAGAAAGCCGGCCTGTCTGAGCCGTTACTGAGTTTCCCCTGAAGTTGGAGGTGTTTGAACGAGTGGACTTTGCCAATGTCCATTTCCTCCACAGAGCATATTAGTTAACTATGATAATGTTAAAACAAAAATGATTTGAATGGAGTCTGGACAGGGAATTTTTTAAACGAAGTCTATTGTTTCTGTTGACTGGACATGTTTATTTCTGGAACATCTGTTCTTTGGCTGGTATGCTTCAACCACTAAAGAGACTATTACCAGGGAGTAAATCATGAATCATGTATATGACAGGTCTCCTTGTCTTTTCCTTAGTTCTGCGAGTGGTATCAGAACTTCTGGTGAAAGATGGATGTGTTGACATCTCATCTTCACGTGGCCTAAAATATCATTCATAGCTTAGCAAATGATGGATTCTGATGGAAGTCAGCTTTGACACTGGGGAAAACCTCACACGTCCTCCTTGATTAAAAGTCCATCCAAGTTTCTAAGGGACAGAGTTCTCTAAGTGGGTCATCAAAGCTCAGGAATAAAAGACTGGGGTGTACCTGAAGTCTCTCGTGTCTTCTTTCCTCTCTTCTCAGTGATAGCTGAGGGGACCATGGAAACTACAGGATGCATTTGAAGTCAGTTCGGATGATTTATATGTGCCATCGAGTTGAGTAGTTCCTCGTTTGGACAAGCTTACAGAAAATATCCCGGATGGGGTCATGGTCTTTTCATGGCCAACACCTCAGCTCTAATGGCAATTTCCAAAGCACTCTAATGATGTGTGAACAAAGTCGTATAATAGTAAAAATGTCAGTGCACAGGGACCAATTCTAAGGCTAATGCCCATCTTCATCTATAAGAAATGAGTTTCAATGTCTTTTATACCTGCCATGCTTATTTTCAGACCTATGTTGTTTTTCTTTAATGATTCAATTGGTTTTACTTTGAGGAGAGGAACTAATTTTGCACTTGGAGATCTTCCTCATTGTAGGGCATTGGAGGCGTTGACAAGTAGAATGTCGAGGTCCTGAGCTCTCTGGGAAGATCATTATGTCAAGAGCTTGAGTGGACTGATGCGAATGCTCTCCTTTCCTACAAGCAACTGACTTCACCAGAGAAGTTGAACCCTGATCTCTTCATCCTTGGGAGCTCCTTTGCAAGTCTGAGTAAAGCAGGACTAAACAAAGTTAGAAAAGAGAGAATCCTTCAGTGAGGTTCCAAATTGGATTTCTTGCCAGAAAACATTTCTTTCTTTCTTTCTTTTTTTTTTTTTAAGTTTCAGAAACAAGATTGTCCAAATTTAGTGAGACATAAACCCACTGAGAAATGATGTCTGTTACAGAGCTTGGAAGCTACGAGGAGAGTGAATGGAATTTTATTACTCAAAAATAACAATGTGGGTTTTCTTAGACGCTTTTCAATCCAGTTTAAAGTGTTATTGTATAATTTCAATACAGGACACTAGGGCTAGGAGAAGCTAATATTTGGTTAAACAAAAAAAACTCCGGAAAATGTTGTATCTTGTTGTGGTTGTGAACTAATATTATTAGTGATGGAAAAGAAATAAAGTCCCTGAGATTCTGGACAGCTCAACTTTTATGAAATAGTCAAGAAGAATTTCATGTGATGACATCTGGTCTTAAAAAGAAATTATGGAAAAATATGTCGACGTGTTCGAGAGCAGAGGAAAGCCTTGGGATCAAGGGCTACGACTGAGTATCATAAAACAGACAGCAGAGTTGCTGACTTTAACACAAATTATCTGTGAAGACACTGGACTAACTCACATGATATTTTGATGATTATCTCTGACAAAATAGGGCTGATAATGGAATTCCTTTACAGAGAATTGCTGAAAAACTTAAAAAGCTGACCTAAGCAAGTAATCTGTCTCTCAAAATTTGTTCCAATTTCTATGCTTAGTTCCTATACATTTTATTAATGCTATTTTAAGGACAATTCATACTTACTGTCCCTATTCTTTAGTTGCTGATGTGATACAAAAAGTAATGTGATACCAAAACAAAACCAGAGGTGGCTTTATTGATGTTCAATCAATTCTGCCTCATAGCAACCCTATGTACAATAGAATCACCCTATATCCCATAGAATGAAACAGTGTCTGGACCTACACTCTCCTCACAATTGTTATTATATTTGAACCCATTGTTGCAGCCATGTGTCAATCTAGCTTTTTATAGCTGTATTAGACATTCTCTTCTGGACTAAAATGACCTTGGTAAGTTGCTTTTAAAAAAAGATTTTATTATGTGCATATGCAGTTCTACAGTAAGAACATTGTTTTAATTGGGAAACTGATTTGTCATATTTTATATATTTCTTTTGTTTCACTTTAAATTTTTTTGTCATTGTCATTGTAATTGGAGTAAATCATTTCTGCTAGCACCAATTAATTTACTGAATTTTTTACATTTAATTTTGTAAATTGCCTTTAGGAGTGGTCAGCCAGAGACCAATTCCATATTAACCAATATGTGTTGAGACATTCACCTCTTACATAAACTGGATGCTTGGCTATATTCAAATGGTTATTCCTCAGAAAATAACTACAAACAGAGTGCTTTCAAATGAATTGAGTGATGACTATGCATATTTACATAAAAGTGGCAACAGCCAATTTTAGCCTTAATCTCAAAAATCTAAAAATATCTTAGTCACATACATTTAGTGACTACAAATTTGAGGCATTATTCGTTTTTGACAACCTAGCTTCTATTGGAAACTTTGGCATGAATTATTCACTTTAGAAAACTGAATAATAGTTTGAAAATAAAAATAGACTATGGTTTATTCTAAATTTCTATAAACCTAAAAAAGGCCATTTTAGGGGGGTTGGGGATTCAGTTGATTTTTTCCTTTTTTTTTTCTTGAGTTAGAAATCCTAATAATTGTCTATTATCAATCTCTTGACAAGAGATTTCAAAAAGTCTTATTTGATAATAATAATATCTGGTGTCTGACAAACATTCTCACAAGCATTGGGGAGAGATATAGTGAACTATCTTGACTTTACACACAAAAATCTTGGCTATCTTAATTTTACAGAGAGAAAGAGAGTGAGAATGAGAGACTGGCTAAAGTCACGCAACAAAATTAAGACTCTGTTCAATCAGCAAAATGAGGCTGTTTTGGTTCTTCCACACGTCATCCTCATCTGCACATTTGGGAACATGATTTGAGCACCAGAAGCCAAAATGCTGAGGATGCAAATTTTTACCACTTTATCAGTTCATGCATTTAGTTAAGTGGCTTGGTTCTTTCAATCTTGCCAAATTATGCTAAATAATCTTTCATTAGAAGTTCTAAATGTCCCCAGGTGCACTTGAACAGTTGAAATGGAATATTTTAAAATATCTTTCATAGTCTCTTATCTTCCAATGATGTCCTAAATTAACACAAGAAAAAATTCAGGACAATTTGCATAACTTGTAGGATGCCATTCCTCTGTGTTAAGTCATGTAATGAAATTCCTCATCTGTCAAATTCCCTGACATGTCATGTAACAAAATACCACCATATGTCAACAATTTCCTCAGGATGAAATGAGGCTGCTATCCATTTTATGGGCTCACAAATACAAAACCTGAGACATTTTATCTTGTCTATGATCAGATACTAAGCTAAACTTGTAAAGACGCACAAATCTTTTCTTTTTAATCAGGCATTCTTTAAATAACTCTGCTGTTTTAATAAAAGAAAGGCAGGACTAATGAACACTCATCGGTTCCTTCATCAGCTGGAGAAGAATTCTCTGCCATTTCTCCTTTATTTCACCATGGCAACTTTGTCCATGTCAAGGCAACATTACCCGTGGTTTTAGGAAACTGATACCTTGATGTGCTTGTCCTTCATTTAATTCATGCAACAAGCACAGCTGCACATTTTCTTCTTTTCTATTGGCAATGATTCCAATTGGACGAACATTTTATTTCTTAGTTTAAGTCTTAAGGTGATTATTAGAAAAAGTAAGTGCATTTTCAAATTGTCCTCCTCCACTTGTCTGTTATATTCTACCATTCCAAGAAGTGTAGCAAATCTCCCTAACTCAGCTGTTCCAAGGGCCACCAAGACATTTAGTGATTCATAGAACATGTGTCTGATGTTCAAGAATGATGTTCAAGACTGTTTCTCAAAAGAAACGTTGGTTACATGGGGAAAAAAGGTAAAATGTTTTGTTTTGTTTTTATTTATGGATGATTCCTGCTTCATTGTTGTGTATTTTGCTATTTAGAAAAATAAGAGCTCTCATCTTTATATTTATCAACTTAGTGCAATCCATTCTATGTATGGAAGAGCAATGATTTATCACTTTGAAAACTTATGGTCCTTCCTTGCTGACATGAGATTTCAGTGCTGACAAAAGTTTGCAAACTCAAAAAGTTTGGGCTTGGACAATGTGTTAGAAACAAATGTGAATTAGCTCCCAAACATCTAAAACCATATTTTTTTAAATACTGGAATTTTTGGAATTTGGGACATCTCTGAGAACCTTGGCACTGAATTTTCAAGAGCAAACATTAGCTACAGTTGAGCTGTGGTCTCCCTGTCCAGGCAAGCCAAGTATGACAAGTTGCTGCCATTTTCATGTTGAGGCCCTACTCAGTGTTCCCTGCTGAACCAAAACGTGAATGTAAAGCAAAACTCTGCTGCCACTGAGTGGGTGCTCACTCTTAGCGACCTCACCAGACAAAGGGGGACTTGCTGCACAGGCTTTTGACAATTGTACATCTTCACAGAAGCAAACTTCGATGCCTTTCCCCCATTGGCGGGACTGTTGGATTAGAATCACTAACCTGGTGGTTAACAGCCAAGGTCTTCCGAGACACCTGTAAGTATTGGGGTTTACATGTCCCCATATGGATTATGGCTTCTCACCCACCACACACTATTCTGACGGCTACCTGTCAGTCTGCTCTCCATTCTCGCCTATTCCTTGCCCAATCCGTTATGATTGGGCTCATCTGGGATTTGATGGCATCACCGTTAAGGATTCAACTGCCCATGGGAAGGTATGTGTGTGATGTAAGCTCACAGCAGCTCTCAGGGAGAAAGAGCAGACCATCCGCCTCCTTAAGAATTGTTTAGATTCTTTCTTATGCGGGGCTGCCATGAGCCGAGCTTTGACTCAAAAGTTACTGAACAGCTACAACATATTGGGATGGTTTTTACTCTCAGGAGCAGTTTCAAGAAAGGGAAATACTTCTCAATGTCAGTAACGATCCCCCCACTAGACTTTGGCCTGTGCCAAACGAATGGTGAGAATTGTGTCTGATGTTCAAGAATGTAGTTCACTCCAGGAAGAGAGTCCATCCTTCTCTTTTGACTTCCTGGTAAGAGTGTTAAGCTTCATCTTATAAGAGAAATTTGCTTTTCGAAAGAAACTCCAAACATGTTTCATGTGCCAGGAGCTGCATTCTTTCCTTTGTTTAAATAAAGTATGAAGACAATACAGACAACATGTTTCTATATGTTCATATGCACTCACATAGGTAAATAGTCCATTACTAAAAAAACCACATACACATGTTTATTAGATTTGGTGAAGATCTTTGGTCAGGTAGTGGTTAAAATACTTAGCTTCTAACCAAAAGGTCAGTAGTTCAAACCCATCAGTCACTCCATGGAGGGGAGGGTGAAGCACTGTGCTTCCATAAGGGTTACAGCCTGGAAACCCTGGGCAACGCTACTCTGTCCTATAGGATTGCTATGAGCCAGAACTGGCCTGACCACACTGGACCTGTTTCTTGTGTTGTTTTTTATAGTTTATTAGCTTTTGAAATAAATCTCATCTCTCTGATATTTATGAATTGTGTTCAAAATACAGAATTAGACATAATAAGCTATGTCTAAATATCTATCCTCATCATCTGCCTAGAGGAAAAACCAATCCAAGTGACACTGATTTTAACATTGGTGTTTCTGAAATTGCTAATTATCTGATAGGGGGAAAAAAAATGCTCCTTTCATGTTGTTTTCCTTAGAAATACAAACCAGGTCTGATCATAAGTTTCTGTTATGAAAGCCAGAGCTTATGCCGAAGCCAGATTTGGAATCTTGTACCAGCATACAACTGCACATTTTTCAAAGTGTGTAACACAGGCTTTGTGAATAATTTCTGGCCAAGTACTAGGAAATTGCTCATGTTTTTTTTCTAAACATAGCCTGGGAATTGTTATGCTGAAGTTAAAACCAAATGTCAGTTAAGGTCTGATGCTGGGGAAAACAATTAGAACATTGCAGAATTACCCTCCTGTTAAGAGTTCACCTTCAAATGTAATTATCAGTTTATCATGTTTTATTTATTAAATGGAAGCGTTTTCAAGAGTGCTAGAGCACTTCAGGTGGGTTGGGTGATGAATGGAAAGACTACATAAGCCTAGCCTCTAGCTTGTGATTTATTCAGGACTTTGAACAGTTCTTCTCAGTCCTGTCTCGGCCAATGAAGCGAAGTCTGAGGAGACTCTAGTTTGTGAAATGTTGGAGTACTGAAATGGGAAAAAACATATGGGCTTAGGACCAGCTAGAATCATAACACACAGCTTAGCAAACAGATCTCTTGATCCACAGTGCTCCAACAATGTGGGCACTCAAGGAGGGCAGCCAACCATGCCGCTTTGAATGGATGCCATGTTCCACCTTGCCCATTGCTATCAAGTTGATGTTGATTCCTAATGACTATCGGATGTATTAGAATTGTCTTAAAAGATTTTAAATCTTTATGCAGCCAGACTGCTACATCTTACTCTCATGGAGAGCTGGATTCCTTCCTACAAGATGAGAAGTGGGAGAAGTAAGGGGTACAGTTGCTACAGTTAGCCTGTTTCTGCCAAATTAACAACAGCCCAAAAGCAAGCATTGATTGTTTTTTCCTTTTCCTGTTCCTACTGCATTCATTGCCTTGTACACTAAGGCTTACCTTTGTGAGAAAACATTTACAAGTTAAGACTCCCTTTGATCTTGAGCCACTAAACAAGTACCACTAAAACCTTTGTCACTGAAACTCAGTGGCAGGCAAAGTTGACTCAGGAGGCTGAATACTCTCCTTTCAAGCATCTTTACTGTAGCCTGTCCTTTGCTGTCCATATATACAATGCTCTCCTCAATTTTGGAAATGAATGGGTTGAAATAAATAACACCTGTATCCTTCCTAAACAAGTGCTGTACAGAGCTTTGTGGTTTTGGCAAAAACATATTTCGATACACAAATAATTCACTAGGGCAGAGGTAAAATGTTACTCTCAAAGTAGTTGATATCTTAAGTTTCAAATGAAGTTGCTGTATTTCTTACTAGCCCATCCCTCCACTTGCCCATTCATCCACTTAGACATCCATTCATCCATGTCTTCATACACCCTTTATGCTCCCTAGGGTCATACACTTATAATGTACCCTACCATACATTAGATAGATGAGGGGAAGGGAACTCTGTCGTGCTCAGTGACAGACTTTAGGCTACATGCTATTTTAGTTTCCCATCTCAATGATCACAGTGGGACAATATTACTAACCTCAAATTATACTTTTAAAAAAGCCAGACAAGTCAACCAAGTGTCCAAATAGAAAGTGGATTTTGAAGACAATATTTACATCAAGAACTCCAATGCCTAATTTTTTTCTGCCACACAGTGCCAAATGTTTAATTAGAGAGCAACATTGGGGAAACAGCAACACTTCATGGAATCTAGCTTGAAAATATATAGCTAGAAAATATTATGGCACAGAATGCAGAATGCAGCCTATTTATTAAACCAGTTGAAGGGCACTAATGAGGGTGGTGATGACGGGTCAACATGATGAAGGTGATGATGAAGATATTTGTGTTCATTTCAGAGTCAAAACACTTCACTAATTGTTTAGCCCCTCTTTTTCCCCTAGAAATAATGTTGAAGACCATTGGACAAAAATGTATACCCAGTCATCAATTCTTGCCACCATAAATTAGCAATTCTTGTTGTAAAATGTGAAGTACCTTTTATTCCATCTTCATAGATTGCACTAGCCTTGATGCAATAATGTCATAGGATGCCTGGTGGTGTAGTGCTTATCTGTTGGACTGCAATCCACGTGGTTGGCAGTTCGAAACCACCAGCAGTTGCTTGGGAGAAGGACAGGCTTTCTACTCCTATAAACTGTTACAGTCTCAGAAACCCACCGGTACTTGCTATGAGTCAGCAAAGGTTCCATGGCAGTGTGTTTGATACAATAATGAGATTGATGTTGGAAGGATCATCAACTACCAGCAATTAGAGGACCTCCTGAGTCTAATGAGGTCTTTACCAGCAGTCAGGAAGCATAGAACACGGGGCTTCTGGACAGGCCCTGTGCCTCTCCTCACTCTCTATAAGCAAGATTCCAAATAAGGCAGGTGAGCATGATGATCAGAAATAAACATTTTAAAAGGATAGAAAAACTACAAGATTACCTTTCTTGATGGCATCCTGAGATCTGAGACCCACAAGGTTTCCATCACTTAATGGAGTATTATGAGATATGATACATTTGTAATTGCCTTCCAATTTTTAATGTCTGCAAATCTTAGACTTTTGGATCATAACCTAAGATTCAAGAGGCTTCTTTGGTAATTCTTACAGCTTTAAAGAGTTAATATCAGGCTTTTAATGATACTAAGAGATAGCCTAGAGTAGTGTTTGTCCAATTATGGTATGTGGACCACACCAAGGATTACGTAACAGGCGGGCTTGTTACGCACATGTCTGGGCTCTACCTAAACCAAGGAGAATTATAACCTCTGTGGGGGACACTTGGAGGAGTCCAATTTCAAGTGTTCTTGGAGAGTCTTAGACACACTCATCTACTGTTAGTGAGAACTACTAGCTTGAGGGATTTTTTTTCACATTAGTATAAATCTTTTGAAATAGATACGGAAAATACATTATTTGAGAATTAGCAATTCACTGATGTTGGACCTCTTCCATAGACAAACAACAATAACACCATACCTTTATGGACAAATCTAAGGGACTTCATAGAAAATCAAATTTTCCCACCAACCTTTCGAAGCCCAGTTGGATGAGGGGCTCTCAAAAGTTTGTGCAAAAAAAAAAATACCATAACCATTGAGCTCTTTTTCCATAATTGTTTTGTGTCCCCTAGGTCCCCTATTATCTATCATGTTCAGTGATGTTTATATAGTGCAATACCAACACTTGGCATTTTATGCATGAAGAATTATACAACACAACAAAATTAAAATGGGTTTCATTGCTAACGCGTATATTATTGCGCAAATACAGTGGACCCCAGAGAGTTTACATGCTCCATACATCCCATTTCAGAGTTAATCTTACATACTGGATATTTATTTTAAGGTTGACATTCAAATGGTATCCCTGATGCCTGTCTTCCACCCTCCTTATGTGGGAACTCCCCAGCGTTAGGCAGCAGAAGGCAGTGAATGACAGCCCTAGTGGTGTAGCAGGTTGAACATTGGGTGGCTAACCCAAAAGTCTGCCGTTTGAAACCACCAGGAGAAAGACGAAGCTTTCTACTCCCTTAACATTTTACAGTCTTAGAAATCCACACAGGCCCTTTTACTGTCTTACAGAGTCACAGTGAGTCAGAATTTTGGTGCTGGAGAAGAATATTGAAAGTACCATGGATTGCAAACTGATCTGTCTTGGAAGAAGCCAGGCCAGCTGGCTTGTTAGAGGCAAAGGTGGCCAGCGTTTGTCTTTGACTTTGGACATGTCAGGAGGGACTGGGCAGGGGAAAAGCGGTAGTCCCTCAGGGTGATGGACCGACACCATGGCTACAGCGGGGAGCTCAGGAACAGGGCACTAGTGAAGATGGCACACGGGCTTGTTTTGTTGGGCACAGGGCTGCTTTGGGTTGGAGCCAATTTGATGCACCTAACAACAAAAGTCAGAACTGACTCGATGATAGGGAGATTGTTTCAAATTTGGGGCAACAAACCATAAAAGACAAGAATCACTTAGCTTGTTATCTGAAGACTTCTGTTTCAACCTTGCAAATCTGGGACACCCTTCCTTTCCTGGATCTATAGATTGATAAGATTGAGGATATTCTGAGCAGCAAATATTGAAGAGCTCCTGTTTTGACATCTGCTTAATAATGAGGTAACTTCATATCATTGCTATTTTAATTAATTTGCTTAACTTGTTTGCATTTATTAGCTGTGTGAGCTTGGGCCAGTTTCTGAATTACTCTGAACTTCAGTTTCCATGTCTGTTAAGTGGAGATATAAGCAGTGCGCTTACATCAAAGCATTGTTGTTCTGATTAACTTAGTATATGAAATGTACTAAAAGCAGCACCTGACACATAGTAATTCTCTATAAACGTTATCATTTTGTAATTATTAAATTTCTTTTGCATACCTTGTGCAAATAAACAAAAATGGAAAAAATAAGCCAGAATTGGTGTTTTCGAGGAACCACAGGCAGTTGTGCTCATAATTGTGCGAGGGGTGTGTGCACGTGCATGCCTGATCACACCACTTTGGGTTTGAAAGGAGGAAGTGTGTATCATGTATTTGTGTGTGTCAGAGGTCTTCAACAAGCTTTATTTACAAACCAAAAACTGTGGAGTGGTTCTTAGTCATGGTTAGAAATAATCATAGCCAAAATCAATTGACTAGAGTCTTTATATATGATCTTATTTACTTTACACAAAATCCTTTGAAGTATTAGAGTCCATTTATGAAAGCAATGTCTGATCGACTATGACGTTGACAGAGTAAAAGGAAATAGCAAGTGAGAACAGTAATATGGACATAAACCCAAGTCTGCCTGTTTCTCTGCCAATCGCTCTTTCTACTCTACTTAATCACCCCCTTAATTAATGAATCTTTAATTTGTGAGGCTCTAAGGTAGTGATGCCAATTTTTTAAATATTAGGTCTAAACATGTAATTCACTCATCCCACTGTCTACTCATTTAATAAACATTTCTTGGAGCATCATCTTGAGATGCTCCTATTTTATAGAGAAAACTGCTACATAGACATGTAAAGGTGGGCTGTGCTCTGGATAAGAGATGCTGTGAAAATGATGAGAGAACCTAATTACCATGTGGGAAAATGAAAGAATTTCTGGAGATTGAAGAATCAGCCACATTTTGTTTAGAATCACACAGGTGGTTTAAAATCACATGGGTTCTGTTACGTCTCTAAATGACAACGAACTGATTTATAAAGGGATTGGGGGAAGTATTTTTTACACAACAAAACACATGGGTGTAGGAGGAGATTGTGACCCATGTTGATCATTCACTATAGATGAAGGAAGATGGAGAGGGGGTAGGAAGAAACGAGAGTCAAAACAGAGCAATCATTAGTCCAGTTAAGATTATTTAGAATTTAGCCCATTTGCATAGGTTCAACTGCAAAATTCTTCATCTAATTTTATATATAAATCAGTCCATTGGTATTCTATCTTGTTGTTTGTTTGTTTTTTAATTGCAATATCCTTAAGAGGAACACTCAAGCTATGAGTTGACTGGCAATGAAATCCTCCCTCCAGCTCCCATCCCTTAGCCAACTCAAAGTTCTAGCTGGGGATTTGGAAATGACAACGGAAAGATATTCATCCTTTTAAATCAAGCTCTCATCTCTGACATTGTTTCTCTAATAACTCTGGAGAACTTTGAAAAGCAATGTTTTCCCATCTCCTGAAAACCAAAGCATTTTCCACTTGTGACGATAATACACAGAGGGGTAAGACGATTGTGTGGTTTTTAAATTCAACACAGGAAGAACAGAACGTCAAGTGCTATTCAGACTGACAGACAAGAACCTGAAATCTCTCCTCAGTGAATAAAGTTATTTGGAGAACCATTTATTTATTTCAAATGTGCGTGTTGCTATGATACAAATTTGTAACAGGCACAAAGCTTCTCTAAAATCGCTGATCCCTGGAGGGAGTCCAAATGAGATGTGGTTGTGTACGGATTGCCAAGGCCAGAGATGTGTCTGGGCCAGAGGGAGACCTGGACATGCATGCTCCTCCCACTGGAGGGGCAGAAGGGGCAAGAGGAGATTCCTCTCAGCTCTGGCTGGGAAATTTTGAGGTTCAATGCACTGTCTTGTGATGATAATTTTCCAACATTAAAGTATAAAGTGAGCAGATCTCTGTGTTATTTAAGACATGCTCAGCTGGTTTATTGGTCAAACACGTTATGATTTTTTTTGCTTCATTGCTTTGAGTATTTGTTTTATATATTTCCACCAGAATATCTTTTAAAAAAATACTTGTTTAAAAGGTAATGAAGCAGGACTACTGGTGTGGGAGGGAGATGAAGAGTGATGTGGAGAAAGATGGAAGGAGGGAAGGAAGAGGATTCTCAGTGATACGTGCAAACTATGGGATAATTAAGCAGATTGAGAGACTAAGGTTTCCTGGACACAGTTTAGATGTAAAACAGAAATATATTCTAGCTATCAGGTTTATCTTTCAATAAAGGACCGACATAGGACAGCTGCTGAGACGGTGTGTTTATAAACAATGTCAGAGTGGGATCCATCCTTGTTCAATCACTATTTTCAATGCATCTTTAGGAAAACTATATAACTCTTCCGTACTTCATCTTCTTTCTTTATAAAATAAGAATTGTAGCACATACCCCGGAATTACTAGGAGGATCAATTTAGATAAAGTATGTAAATAGATTGGTCCATTTTTTTATATGCCAGACCAATAAAACCATATCAAGTTACTGCATGGCAATGCGTTTGTTAGGGGTTTATAGGTGAGGCTGTTGTGGAAGTGTTGGGCTGCCAAACCCAAGGTGAATGGTCAAACCCTCCAGACACTGCTCATGAGACGGTTAAGGCTATTTGTTCCCATGACAAAACCCTACATGGGGTTGCTAGGTGTCAGAATCACACTGGATTTGGTTATGGTTTATGCACAAGCACAGATCAAAGGGTTATAAGCATATTATTTTATCCAATTCTCACAACAATCCAATATTATAGCAAATTAAATTATCCCTGCTCCGACTTATCTGTCAGTTTGTCATTCTGTGGTACCTTAGTTATTGCTGTGATGCTGAAAACTATGCCACCCATATTTCAAATACCAGCAGCAGCATCCACAGGTACAGGTTTCAATTGAGCATTTAGACTACAAAGAGAATAGGAATGTGGAAGAGTCAGTCCACTACAGGAAAAGCAGCCACTGAAAAACTTATGAGTAGTAGCTGAATATTGCCTGATACAACACCAAAAGATGGGTCCCTGTGGTTGGAAGGTGCTAACAATTCCCTAAGGTGGCAGGAAAAACTGCCACCTTAAAATATAGTTCTTCTTAATGAGGTGGATGGAACAAAGCTTCGGTGATGGGTAATCGTAATAGGTAGGTTTATTGTGCTAACCTGGCCAGTGAACACATGTGGGATTAATTGAAGGGTGGAGCGATACCAAAAATGGCTCGGCAAGCCTCGCCCTTCTTGTCTCTTGGTCTGGTTCTGTGCCTCAATTTGCTAGCTACACTACCTGTGGGACACCTAACTCATGGACTGTGTTGCTGTAGTTTGAGGTTCCTTCAAGACCTGCTTCGTCACTCTACTGGAGTATACATCGCTTGAGCTGGGGACTGTCAGGCCGTGTCATCTAGCTGACTGTTGGTGACCAGCCTTGCTGCCTGTGGCCAGATAGCCTGAATTGCTTTATAGAGGACTACCCGGCATCCTCAAGGCTTGAAGGACTGCAGATTAGCTGTCTCACGGAAGTGAGTTCCACTGAGCCATTTGTACTGCTCTATAGATTAATTAGCTGTTTATTTATGTTATGTATGTATGTATGTATATATATAAATATATATAAAATCACGTGTCCTGGGTTTGTTACTCTAGAGAACCCGGTCTCACATAGTAATGATTCAAAATGGGAATCAACAACTTTAAACATATATTAATAGCTGGAAGCTGGAATTTATAACACAAATATAAGAAAATTAGAGTTGTCAAAGTGGAATGAAATTTAAAAATGTCAAGAACTTTGACATGAATATTGGCCATTTTGAATCAGACAGAGACTTAAGAATTACTATGACAAGAAAAACAACTTCAAGAGAAATAGTCTCATATTTATCATCAAAAAGGACATTTCCAGATTTACTTTGAAATCTAACGCTGTCTCTGATAGGATAGTATCTATCCCGTATAAGAATGGCCAAACTATTATTAAAATCTACACAATAACTACTAAAGCTAGTGATGAAGAAATTGGTGTGTTGGTTACACATTGAACTGCATGAGCTCCACATTGTCAGTAGTTCAAAGCCACCAGCAGCTCCGAGGGAGAAAGGCTGGGCTTTTTCCTCCTGTAGCCAATTACAGTGTCAGAAACCCAAAGCGAGTCACTATGAATCAGCATTGACTTGATGGCAGTGAGTGAGTGAGCGTCTTAAGTCTGAAATTGATTAAGTGTGCAAACAAGACGCATCGAGAGATGATTACTGGTGACTGGAATGTAGAAGTTGGGAACCAAGGAAAAGAATGAGTAGTTAAAAAATGCACCCTCAGATGGAGGGACAAATTTGGAGTTTACATGACAGAATTTTGCAAGACTAATGACTTCTTCATTGTAAATATATTTTTCAACAGCAGAAGCTCTTATTAGACACGAGGACCACACCAGAGGGAATACGCAGGAATCCAATTGACTGTGTCTGTGAGAAGAGACAAGCTCAACACCATCAACCAACGCAGGGCCAGGTGCCAGCTGTGGAGCAGACCCTCAATCGCTCATACGTAAGTAAGTGCAAGTTGAGCTGAAGAAAATCACAAGTCCACAGGAGCCAAAATATGACTTTCAGTGTATACCACCTAAATTTAAAGAATGATCTTAAAGATAGATTTGATTACTTGATCTGTAATGTAGAAGATCCGGTGAACTGTAGGATAACATCAAGATACGTGATCCTGCTTGATGCTCACTCTCACAAAGAGATCCCCCAAGACATGGGTGCTATAGCAAAGTGTGGTGACATAATCATATGGTGGCACAATATCAGAATGGCATCTAAAGGTCTTAAAGGCTTGTTGTCACAGAATCAGCCATGTAAGTGAGGTGTCAACCAAGTCCATGTGAAAGAAGCACACCAACCTAC
>NW_022111320.1:38120646-38135264 GCF_000313985.2 Echinops telfairi
CACCTTAAAATATAGTTCTTCTTAATGAGGTGGATGGAACAAAGCTTCGGTGATGGGTAATCGTAATAGGTAGGTTTATTGTGCTAACCTGGCCAGTGAACACATGTGGGATTAATTGAAGGGTGGAGCGATACCAAAAATGGCTCGGCAAGCCTCGCCCTTCTTGTCTCTTGGTCTGGTTCTGTGCCTCAATTTGCTAGCTACACTACCTGTGGGACACCTAACTCATGGACTGTGTTGCTGTAGTTTGAGGTTCCTTCAAGACCTGCTTCGTCACTCTACTGGAGTATACATCGCTTGAGCTGGGGACTGTCAGGCCGTGTCATCTAGCTGACTGTTGGTGACCAGCCTTGCTGCCTGTGGCCAGATAGCCTGAATTGCTTTATAGAGGACTACCCGGCATCCTCAAGGCTTGAAGGACTGCAGATTAGCTGTCTCACGGAAGTGAGTTCCACTGAGCCATTTGTACTGCTCTATAGATTAATTAGCTGTTTATTTATGTTATGTATGTATGTATGTATATATATAAATATATATAAAATCACGTGTCCTGGGTTTGTTACTCTAGAGAACCCGGTCTCACATAGTAATGATTCAAAATGGGAATCAACAACTTTAAACATATATTAATAGCTGGAAGCTGGAATTTATAACACAAATATAAGAAAATTAGAGTTGTCAAAGTGGAATGAAATTTAAAAATGTCAAGAACTTTGACATGAATATTGGCCATTTTGAATCAGACAGAGACTTAAGAATTACTATGACAAGAAAAACAACTTCAAGAGAAATAGTCTCATATTTATCATCAAAAAGGACATTTCCAGATTTACTTTGAAATCTAACGCTGTCTCTGATAGGATAGTATCTATCCCGTATAAGAATGGCCAAACTATTATTAAAATCTACACAATAACTACTAAAGCTAGTGATGAAGAAATTGGTGTGTTGGTTACACATTGAACTGCATGAGCTCCACATTGTCAGTAGTTCAAAGCCACCAGCAGCTCCGAGGGAGAAAGGCTGGGCTTTTTCCTCCTGTAGCCAATTACAGTGTCAGAAACCCAAAGCGAGTCACTATGAATCAGCATTGACTTGATGGCAGTGAGTGAGTGAGCGTCTTAAGTCTGAAATTGATTAAGTGTGCAAACAAGACGCATCGAGAGATGATTACTGGTGACTGGAATGTAGAAGTTGGGAACCAAGGAAAAGAATGAGTAGTTAAAAAATGCACCCTCAGATGGAGGGACAAATTTGGAGTTTACATGACAGAATTTTGCAAGACTAATGACTTCTTCATTGTAAATATATTTTTCAACAGCAGAAGCTCTTATTAGACACGAGGACCACACCAGAGGGAATACGCAGGAATCCAATTGACTGTGTCTGTGAGAAGAGACAAGCTCAACACCATCAACCAACGCAGGGCCAGGTGCCAGCTGTGGAGCAGACCCTCAATCGCTCATACGTAAGTAAGTGCAAGTTGAGCTGAAGAAAATCACAAGTCTGTAATGTAGAAGATCCGGTGAACTGTAGGATAACATCAAGATACGTGATCCTGCTTGATGCTCACTCTCACAAAGAGATCCCCCAAGACATGGGTGCTATAGCAAAGTGTGGTGACATAATCATATGGTGGCACAATATCAGAATGGCATCTAAAGGTCTTAAAGGCTTGTTGTCACAGAATCAGCCATGTAAGTGAGGTGTCAACCAAGTCCATGTGAAAGAAGCACACCAACCTACGTCGGATCCAAGGATCGTAAATGGTGGTGGTGGTGGTAGGGGCCATCAAGGCAGTTCCAGCCCAGAGCGAAGCACTGCCCTACCTCTGCGGTCTGCGCAGTTGCCCTTGTGCTTGAACCCCTTGTTGTAGCCCGTGTCAGTTCTTCTGAGGGCTTTCCTTGTAGTGCTTCCCCTCTACTTTACCAAATAGGATGCTCATCTCCAGGGACTGGTCTTTCCTGATGACATGCCCAAAGTATATGAGATAAAACATGACTTTGGCCATTCATCTTCCAAGACAGGCTAATTAGTCCTATTAGCAGTCCATGGTATATAGTTTCAATAGTCTTCTCCAGCACCAACATTTTCAAATGCATTCAATCTTCTTCAGTCTTCCTTATTCAGCATCCAATTTCACATGCACATGATGCAAGGGAAAATACAATTAGCTGGGTCAGGCACTCCTTAATCCTCAAAGTAACATTCTTGCTTTCCAATACTCAGAAGAAGTCTTGTACTGCAGATTCTCCTAATGCAATGTGTCATTTGTTCTCATTTGTGTTGGTTTGTTTACTATGAAACTGTTTGACACTAAAGATTTAAATATACATTTTTAAAATTCAGTTTTCCTTTCGCTCTTTATTTTTGGTCACTGAGACCACAAGTTTGAGAGATAAGGAATGTGGAGGGAATTTTGTTTATTTGTCTGTTTTTAAAGAAATACACTGTACGTATGATACATCTCATCTCAATAAATGACATCAACAACAATGTCGTATTAAATCCTCCATATATCTGGTTCTCTTTCATCACCTCCACCCCTGCTTCTTCATTCTCTCCTCAATCCCCTATCCCTCCCCTCTCTCTGTTCCAACCCCTGTCCTGGCTTACTTACAGTCATCAAAGTCTTGATCCCTGGACTGCTGCTCTCATGGGTATTGATTTGTTCATCCAACAAAGAAAAAAATCCTTGACAAATTCAATCTTTTTTGACTATTTTTTCATAGCGTTATCTATTGGTCCAGTTGTGAGGATTTTGGTCTTCTTTACATTGAATTGTAATCCATAGTGAAGGCAAAAATCTTTGATCTTCATTAAAATTCTCCTCACTTCCAGCAAGTTTGTGTTACCTGCGTCGTGGCGGTGGTTAATAAGCCTTCCTCTAATCCTGATGCTGCATTCTTCTTTGCATAATCCAAGTTCTCTGATTGTTTGCTCAGCATAGAGAGTGAAAAAATATCAGGAGAGGACACAACCCTGATCCACACCTTTCCTGATTTTATGCGACATTCCCTGGTTTTGTTCTCCCAACTGCCTCTTGATCTTTGTACAAATTCCTTATGAACACAATAAAGTATTCTGGAATTCCCATTCTTGTCAAGGTTATCCATAGTTTGTGTGTTAGTCTGGGTACGTTAGAGAAATGAATCCACAGAAACTCATGGATAAGAGAGAGTTTTAAATAAAGGTTAAGTGCACATCAAGAAAACATCCCAACCCAGTGCTGCCCAAGCCCACAAATCCAACATTAACCCATTAACTCATATGTCCAACACCAATCCACAAAGTCCTCCTCCATCTCACAAAACAGACACAATGATGCCGACTCCAGGAGGAAAGCCGAGTCAGTGAACATGTAAGTGTCTCAACACTGGCAGGGGTCTCTGCACAGCTGCTCCAGCACCCAGGGTTGCATCGGGGTAGGTCCATGTGGTTTCTCCTGGGGGATGTCTTGCAGGAAGTGGGCCTTGTCAGCTGAAGCAGGGAACTGGCTAAGGCTGCTGCACCCTGGTCCGACCATCACAAAGCAAGAGACCAGAGAACTAGGAAGGCAAGGCCCACTGACCCATTTATCTTTCTGCCCTTCAATTAACCCCACCTGTGTTTATCAACCAGGTTTAACTATATCAGTTTGTTATGATTCACACAATAAAATAATAAAATCCAAATCTGAAAGAGAACATTATCAGAGTTTAGATAATCCATGGTGTGAAGTAGCAAAGCTAATATCTATCTACATGATCACCACTGATAGATGAAGTGCTGGTTAAAAGAGAGGCTCTGGGTGATTGATGTTTTCCAGCAGTTTTGTCACGATGACAAGTATAGGGAAGCTGGTTGTCTGGTCCTCCTTACAATGGAAAGGGTGACTAAGGAGAGAGATGGTCTCAGAACCTCAGAAGCACGCCTCAGGTGCCAATGAACAGACAGAAAAGCTTCTGCTTGTGCTACAAAGGAGAGCCTTCTCTCCTCTAGTAATAGAGCTGATGTTGCCGAGAACCAGGTCCAGAGTTTCATCATGTAAGTGGCTGAATTACAACGTCAGCTGATTTTAAGATCTAGAGCAATGTCTGATACTAAAGTGGGGGAATTGATAGGAAAAGTTTGGGACCCTGAAACCTGGGGTGGGAACATATGGGTTGATGATCCAGAAGAGGAGGACATTGAGCTGCTAGAAACAATTGAGCCAACCCAGTCAATAGATCCACCCCTCCCAGCTGAAGGTATTAATCCACTGTCAATAGAACAACCCGGACCTGAGCAGATTAGCCAAACTGCTCAAGCTGAAATGTCTGGTGGGGCTGCATCTGTAGCTTTTCCGGGAGGAGATATAACTTACAAGATATTTCTGAGAGCACCCGGGAAATGCCCTTACCACCCATTATTTCCTCTAGACACTAAAATTAAGGCTTCAAATGCTCCTAATGGTGAAGTTGAGCTGATTACCCAGGAATAAGTGTGCTATAGTCACAAAGATCTGCTCAAAATTTCAAATACGTACAAGCAGAAGCCTGGGGAATATCCCTGGGAATGGTTACTAAGGGTGTGGGATACTAGTGCATGAAATGTAATATTAGACCAGCCTGAGTTTCTGGATAGGGGACCCCTAAGCACAGATTCTTCTTTCAATGTCTCAGCCAGAGAGGTTAAGAGAGGATTGAATTCCTTATTTGGTTGGTTCACTGAAGCATGGACTGCCAAATGGCCTAGATTAGACCAACTTGAGGACTGACCTACCTTGCAGAAGGCATCCAAAAGCTTAAGGAAATTGTATGTTGGGATGGATCTATCAGGATATTCCCATAGACCCCAAAATGGGGTGTCCTGAGGACATACCCTTTACCACAACCATAGGAACAAGTTTGTGGAGTGGGCCCCAGCATCTCTGAAGACTCCTGTAATTGCTATTTTATGTGCACCAGGATTAACAGTGGGCACTGCCCTAAGCGAACTCTGATATTTGCCAACAATGGGGTTGATTGGTCCCCGTGATGGTAGAGGGCAAGCATCAGCACTAAGTTATCAGAGACAGAGTGGGCGTGATTATAACAGACAACAAGGTTTCAGTAGTAATCAAAGCAACCTGTCTCGTGTGGAATTATGGCATTGGCTACTTAGCTATAGTGTCCCTAGGAATGAAATAGATGGGAAACCTATTAAATATTTACTTGGTCTATACAGGTGGAAGAATGGTAGATCAGGTGAACAGAAGAATAGACAGTCACAATTGCTCAATCAATTCCCAGACCTGAGCCAGTTTACAGACCCACAACCCCTTGAATGAGGAGGAGGCCAGGTCCCTTTGAAGGAGGACCCTGCTACATCACTGAAAATCTATATTGTTAGTATTTCTTCTAGCCTTCCGCAAAGGGACCTGCGGCCTTTCACAAGAGTGACTGTTCATTGGGGGAAAGGAAATAATCAAATTTTTCAGGGATTACTGGACACTGGCTCAGAACTGACACTAGTTCCAGGAGACCCGAAGTGTTTTGAAGGCCCACCAGTCAGAGTGGGGGCTTATGGAGGTCAAGCTATCAATAGAGTTTTAGCTCAGGTATGCCTCACTGTGGGTCCAGCGGGCCCCCGGACCCATCCTGTTATTTCCCCAGTTCCAGAATGCATCATTGGAATAGACATACTTAGTAACTGGCAGAACCCCCATACTAGATCCCTGAAATGTGGAATAAGGGCTATCATGGTAAGAAAGGCCAAGTGGACACCATTAGAACTGCCATTGCTGAGGAAAATAGTAAACCAAAATCAGTACCGCATTCCTGGAGGGATTGCAGAGATCAGTGCCACCATCAAAGACTTGAAAGATGCAGGGGTGGTGATTCCTAGCACATCCCCATTTAACTCGCCTATTTGGCCTGTAAAGAAGACAGATGGATCCTGGAGAATGACAGTGGATTATCATAAACTTAACCAGGTGGTGACTCTAATTGCAGCTCCCATTCCAGATGTGATTTCGTTGCTTGAGCAAATTAATACTTCTCCTGGTACTTGGTATGTAGTTATTGATCTGGCTAATGCTTTCTTCTCAACACCAGTCTCAAAGGACCACCAGAAGCAGTTTGCCTTCAGCGGGCAGGGACAGCAATACACTTTCACAACCCTCCCCCAGAGATACATCAACTCTTCTTCACTGTGCCATAATTCAGTCCGAAGGGACCTTGATCACCTGTCTACTCCACAAAATGTCACACTGGTCCATTATATTGATGACATCATGCTGATTGGACTCACTAAGGGGGATGTACCAAAGACTCTAGATTCATTGGTACAACATCTGCGTACAAGAGGTTGGGAAATTAACCCAATGAAGATTCAGGCACCCTCCACCTCAATAAAATTTCTAGGGGTCCAGTGGTGTGGGACATGATATTCCTACAAAAGTGAAGAATAAGCTATTGCATCTCCCCCCGCCAAAAAAAAAATTAAACAGGAGACACAACTTCTAGTGGCTCTCTTCAGATTTTGGAGGCAACATATCCCTCACGTGGGTATTCTCCTTCGACCAATTTATCAAGACCTATTTATCACAGAAGGCCTCCAATTTTGAGTGGGGCCCAGAACAAGAAAAGGCTTAGCAACAGGTTCAGGCTGCCATGCAAGCTGCTTTGCCACTGGGACCCTATGATCCAGCTGACCCAATGGTGCTAGAGGTGTCAGTTATAGATAGAGATACAGTGTGGAGTCTTTGGCAGACACCTAGTGGTGAATCACAGTGTAGATCGTTGGGATTTTGGAGTAAAGTTCTGCCATCTTCTGCAGACAACTACCCCCCCTTTGAAAAACAGCTCTTGGGTTGTTACTGGGCCTTGGTGGAGACTAAACGCCTCACCATCGGCCACCAAGTCACCATGAGGCCTGAGCTGCCCATCATGAACTGGGTATTGTCTGACCCACAGAGTCATAAAGTTGGACGTGTGCAGCAACACTCCATTGTTAAATGGAAGTGGTATATATGAGATAAGGCAAAGCAGGACCTGAAGGTACAAGTAAGCTGCATGAAGAAGTGACCCAAATGCCCACAGTCTCCACTCCTATCACATTATATTCCTTCTCCAAGTCTGTGCCTATGGCCTCCTGGGGAATTTTTATGATAATGTAACTGAAGAACAGAAAAGCCCTGCTTGGTTAACAGATGGCTCTGCACAATATACAGATGCCACTTGTAAGTGGACAGCAGCAGCACTACAGCCCCTTCCTGGGATCTCCCTAAAGGACAGTGGTAAAGGGGAATCCTCCAAATGGGCAGAAATTCTAGCAGTGCACCTGGCCGTTCAGTTTGCCTGAAAGGAAAAATGGCCATATGTGAGACTGTATACTGTTCATGGAATGTGGGTAATGGCTTGGCTGGATGGTCAGGGAATTGGAAGGGACATGATTGGAAAATTGGTGACAAGGAGGTGTGGGGAAGAGGTATGTGGCTAGACCTCTCTAAATAGGCCAAGAAAGTAAAGATAATCATCTCTCATGTGAACACTCACCAAAGGGTTACCTCTGAAGAGGAGGACTTTAACCATCAAGTTGATAAGATGGTACGCACTATGGAGACTGGTCCTCCTCTTTCCTCTGCCACTCCTGTTATCACCTAGTGGGCACATGAACAAAGTGGACATGGTGGCAGGGATGGAGGTTATGTGTGGGCACATCAGACTTCCACTCGCCAAGGCTGACTTGGCCACTGCCATTGCTGAGTGCCCCATTTGCCAGCAACAGAAACCAACATTAAGTCCAATATATGGGACCATTCCTTGGGGAGATCAACCAGCAACTTGGTGGCAGGTTGATTACATAGGACCACTTCCATCATGGAGGGGACAGCATTTTGTTCTTACTGGAATAGACACCTACTCTGGCTACAGAATGCTTCTGCCAAAACTACTATTTGTGGACTTACAGAATGCCTCCTCCACCAGCATGGCATCCCACATAGCATTGCTTCAGATCAAGGAACTCACTTCACAGTAAATGCAGTGCGGCAATGGGCCCATGCCCATGGAATCCACTGGTCGTATCATGTTCCTCATCATCCTGAAGCAACTGGCTTGATCGAACGATTGAATGGGCTCCTAAAGACACAATTACAGTGCCAACTAGGTGGCAACAATTTGTGAGGCTGGGGCACTGTTCTCCAGGAAGCTTGATATACTCTAAACCAATAGCCAATATATGGTGCTGTGGCTCCAACAGCCAGAATTCATGGGTCCAGGAACCAAGGGGTGGAAGCTAGAGAGGCACCACTCACAATTACTCCTAGTGATCCACTTGCAGCATTTTTGCTTCCTGTTCCAGCAACCCTGTGTTCCTCAGGCCTGGAGGTCCTGGTCCCGAAGAAAGGAACTCTCCCACCTGGAAATACAGCACGGATTCCATGAACTCATAGCTGAGAATGCCCCCTGGCCACTTTGGGTTTCTCAGGCTTTTAGATCAATAAGTCAGGAAGGGTGTCACTGTACTGAGTGGTGTGATTGATCCTGATTACCAAGGAAAATTTGGACTGGTGTTACATAATGGAGATAAAGAATATGTCTGGAATCCAGGAAATCCCATAGGCTGACTCTTAGTGCTACCATGCCCTGTGATTAAAGTAAATGGTAAGTTACAGAAACCCAATCCTGACAGGATGTCTAATGACCCATACCCCTCAGGAATGAAGGTCTGGGTCACCCCACTAGGGAAAAACCACAGCCAGCTGAGGTGCTTGCTGAGAGCAAAGGTAATACAGAATGCGTAGTAGAAGAAGGTAGGTCTACCTATCAGTTACAATGATGTGATCAATGATAAAAATGAGGTTTGTGATTGTCAGTTTATTTTCTTTATATGTGCTTATTGAATGAGTATCTTTCCTTTGTTCATGTATGACGTATCAGATACAATTGGACTTTGTGTGTTTTCATTTACATGTATGATAGATGTTTTATGTTAAGTATAAATGTGATTTCATTAATGTCTGGAAATTATATATGGCTAAAGAATTGTGTACAGGTGCCAAGTTGGCAAGAGGTGGATTGTGATAGGTAAGTTTATTGTGCCAACGTGACCAATGAACACACCTGGGATTAATTGAAGGGTGGAGAGATAATTGGCTCAGCAAGCTTCGCTTTTCTTGTCTCTTGCTCTTTGATGATCAAACCAATGTGTGGCTGCCTTGCTTGTTCTCTGCCTCAATTTGCAATCTACACTACCTGTGGGATACCTAACCCATGGACTGTGTCACTGTAGTTTGAGGGTCCTTCAAAACCTGCTTTGTCACACTACTGTAGTATACATCTCTTGAGCTGGGGACTGGCGGACCCTGTCATCTGGCTAACTGTTGGTGACCTAACTTGCTGTTTGCTGCCTGTGACCGGATTATCTGAATTGCTCTACAGAGGACTACCCAGCATCCTCAAGACTTGAAGGACTGCCAGTGTATTAGCTATCTCACAGAAGTGAGTCGCACTGAGCCACTGTACTGCTTTATATTGAATTAACTTTATTTTTATATATATTTAAATATACATAAAGTTAATAGTGTCCTAGTTTTGCTTCTCTAGAGAGCCCTGTCTAACATACCTGGTTTTCAGAAGGCTATGGATGGCAACAGAAGCTCAAAATTAATTTTCAAATAACCTCTCACTATAGGCCAGGGATGTGAATAGCCTTACGATCATGCAGGGTGCATTGCAAAGTAGATTATTGCAGATGCAATTAGGTTAAAATTTAACACCTTATCATTTCATCTCCTTTAGACCCATTGAAAATTTTCCCCAGTGTTTAATGTTTCCTACTTTCTTTTAGATTAGGGTATTTCTGTGTTTTATTTTGTCACTGTTTTTACATTTTTGGTATGTTTTCTTTATATGTAATATAGAATTGGTAAATCTATAGAGGCAGTAATTGGATTAATGATTTCTTGGAGGTATGGCAGGGGAGGTTGGGGGAATTGAAGAGCTAGTAATAGTGAATACAAGAAAGAAAAAATTGTCCTAAAAAATTGTCCTATTAATTAATTAACTCTTATTAATATGATTGTACCATTGAATTGTGTAACATGTGAATTATATGCCAATAGAACTATTTTTTTAGAAGAACATCATACATGAAGAAAGCAAGAGGTCATTCAATAGACAGCAGAGGGAGAAAGTAACAAGCAGATGTCAGAAACTTGCTCTGGAATGTAGCATAGCTAAAATGAATGGAAAAACATTATTAAATAGAAGAACTGAACAGGAAACTTTAAAGAACAGCCTGAGAAGATAAAGTATTATAAGGGAATATTCAAAGAGCTGAAATTAGAAAAATGTTCAAAGAGGTGAAATGCAGAAAAATCCAAGCTTTGAGTTGAAATATTGAAGGATTCTATGGGCAAAATATGGAATGTTGCAGCAAGCATCAAAGGAAAGTAAAAGGAATAAACATAATCACTGCACCAAAAAGCATTGGTCAACCTTCCACCATTTCATAAAATAGTATATGATCAAGAATCAATCGTATTAAAGTTCATGCTGCAATGAAAGCATTAGAAAAAGTCTCAGATATTGATATAACCAATATAAGTTTTTCAAAAAATAATAATGATGAAAGTCAGGCATCTGGCCAAGCACCAGGAAGATGTCACATTCCAGACAAAGTTAGCCCAACAGAATATGGAAATTAAAGCATGTTAATCAAATAACAGCATGTTAACATTTGCTGAAGACAATTCAACAATAGTTGCAGGAATGCATCATCGGGGAGCTGAAATAAATGCAAGCTATCTTTAGAAGAAGATACGGGTTGAGAGATATTGTTGCTGACATCAGATGGATCTTGACTGAAAGCCATAAATATCAGAAAAAATGTTTTCTTTTTCTTTATTGATTCTGCCAAAGCATTTGACTGTGTGGATCAAAGCAAACTGTATAACATTGTGAAAACTGGGAATTTCAGACCACTTTATTATGCTTATGCATTACTTGTACTTAGACCAAGAGATAGTCAATTGAACAGATCAAGAGACTTGGCATGGTGTACAATCAAGAAAGATGTGGGCCTCCGTTGTATTATTTAGCTATATGTATTTAAATTCTGTGATGAGCAAATAATTCAATAATCTATTATGTAACAAAGAATGCAGCATAAAGATTGGAGGAAGGCTCATTAATAGCCTACCATATGCAGATAACACAACCTTGTTTGTTGAAAGCCAAGAAGACTTGTGTACTTACTGATTAATATAAAATATTTCAGTATGAATTACAAGTCAACATAAAGAGAACTAAAATCTTAACTGGATCAATAGACAATATTATAAATGGATAAAACATTCACTTTGTGAATAATTTCATCTTACTTGGATCCACCTTGATACTCGTAGAATCAGTATTCAAGAAATAACTGAAATATTGTTTGGGACAAATGTGATGCCCAAAATGTCTTTAAAGTGTAAAAGAGCAATGATCTCAATATGAGGACAAAGGTATGACTGACCCAATTCATAGTATTTTAATTGCATCAAATGCATGTGAAAATGGAACCATTAATAAGAAAAACCCTGAAAGAATTGATACATGAGTTGTGGTGTTGGTGATGAATATTGAATGTACAATGGACTGTCAAAGAACAAAAAGATCAGTCTTAGAAAAAGTATAGCTTGAATGTTTAGAAAGAAAGATATCAAGACTTTGCCTCATGTCCTTTGTACATATTATCAGGGAATGTCAGTGTCTATAAAAGGACATTATGTTTGGTAAAGTAGAGGGTCACTTAAAAAGCTGAAGACCAGCGATGATATGGTTTGACATTGTGGCTGCAACAATGAGCTCATAACAACACCATTGGCTGCTAAGAGTTGAAGCCAACTCGATGGCCCTTTAACAACATTAGCCTTGTTAAATAGATGCGGAAGCTAAGGTATTCAGCTAGGTAGAGACCCAATGTTTCACAATGATGGAATAAGTAATCTAATATAGGCAGTTTAACTCTAGAGTACATGGTTATTTTATGTTCTGGGCATAGAACTGTGCTTGGCCCATAGCAAGCATTACACATGAATAGTAACTAGTCTTCCTCTTATTATTTATCTGGGGTAAATGTGCTGGAAATCAGCGGCCTGGAACTAGCCATAGGTCACATAATCACCTCCAAGGGTTCTAGAGGAAGAACAATTGCATTTTGCAGAAAATTATTCAAAAGCCTTGAATGACCCCTCCAATTCCATATTGGCATTAAAAACAAGCTGATATAGATTAAAATTCTGATTTTGCCATAATCTAATTAAATGACCCTGGACAAGATGTTTAACATCTGTGGGGATTTCAATTGCCTGTAAAAACAACAAAATAATATTCATGTTGTTAACTTTTAATGAAATGATATACATAAATGTAGTCTACATCACACATGTTAAGCATTTGGCAGATGATAGCCATAATATGAATGCCATAATATTAATGTTGTTACTGTAATTATATTTATTTAGGTCTTCACATCTTCTGCAATCTGTTTTTCTCTCTGATCTCACCTTTTAATGTTACATCATTTAATATCTCAAATGCATCACATTTTTAAAGATGGCTCTGATAGTCTGTCAAAAGAATCATAATTTCATGATCTCAGGTAAGAGATATTCCGGTGGCACATTAATTAAGCACTTGGCTGCCAACCGAAAAGTCAGTAGTTCAAATTCAATCACAGTTTCATTGGATTTTCTCCCATAACCATCACAGCCTAGGATTCCCTATGGGGTCAACTGTACTCGGCCCTTTAAGGTCACTGTGAGTTGGAAGCAACTGAATGACACACAACATACAGGTTAAGAGAAAATAGGGAAGACCAACAGGAAGCATGAAAAGTAAAGACAGTTCAGCTATAGACAAAGGAAACAGTATTATTATTGAATATTATTGAAATAATTCAATAATCTATTATGTAACAAAGAATGCAGCATAAAGATTGGAGGAAGGCTCATTAATAGCCTACCATATGCAGATAACACAACCTTGTTTGTTGGAAGCCAAGAAGACTTGTGTACTTACTGATTAATATAAAATATTTCAGTATGAATTACAAGTCAACATAAAGAGAACTAAAATCTTAACTGGTGCTCCATAGGCGGTTGACCGTCCATTTGACTTTAACCCAGCGCTGCTGGTGAGCACAGTGAATTCTGAGACAGAATGTTACAAACCAGACTCATAGTTATCAAATTAATTCGGACTCATGGCAACTCTATAGGAGAGAGTAGGGATTTTGAGGCTGTAATTTTTTATGGAAGCATACAACCCCATCTTTCTCCCATAGAGAAGCTAGTAGGCTCAAATAGCAGCTCATCACTTGACCTATAGATGACCATTCAAAACAAAGCAAAGAAGCAAACAAAAACTAGTTGTTGCCATGTGAATTGTGGCAGAGTAGACCTGTGCTCCAGGAGGCTCTCAGTGGTGGCCGTTTTGGAAGTGGATCACCAGGTCTTTCTTTCACAGTGCCTCCGAATAGACTGGACTCATCAAGTTAGCAGCCAGCTCTTCCCCATCTACTGCAACTCCAACACTGCAAAGTGCCCACAACACCAATACCAGCAAGGTGGGAAAATGATCCCTGATGCGTCAAATAGAAGGATTTAAAAAATGATCTCTAGCTTCCCTGTGAAGTGACCACGGCGAGTTCTGTGTTGACTGTTACATTAGAGATATGAAACCTGATTGGTGAGCGGAAAGAATACCCTAATAGGAGTTAATAACCATGATTGGAAGAAAGTAAGATGAATATCACACTATGCAATATATTTAGGTTAATATCTGGAGTTCTACTTATAAATGTAACCCTTCAAAGTAATCTCAAGGTCACAATCTTTTCAAAAAAGTATTTACCAGGAGCCAGATAAAGTGAGCATTTATTTGGGGGTGGGGGGTGGAATGGTGGTAAACAAGGGATTATTAATGCATTTGTTTTCATCTTGAAGGGTTTCCATCCCTTTACAGGTTTTAGGCTTGTGTGAAGGGCAGGGGGCAGAGGGGCATTCTGGGGAGAGCTGAGTACCACAAAGAGAATGACACGGAAGCAGAAAAGTCAGGCTCTATGCGCTCTTCACACTGTAGTTAGGCTGTCACTAATGTGGCTATTAACTTTTCATGTTTAGATTTATTATGCTGTCACTATAGCACTTTTCTTTTCTGATGTATCAAACCACTATTGCATATTTGTTGGCATCTCATCTATTTAAGGGAAACAAGTGATTACTCGTTGCCAAGGAGACTAATAAGGAGTGTGCAAGCAAAAGACCGCAGAGTTCTTGTTAGAAGATAACAAGTCACTGGTATATTCTTTTCAATTAAATTATAAACCATCTCTTTGTTTGGGGGAACAAAACTGCCTTCCATAAAAATACTCAGGGCACTTATTCAAAGGATATACCTACAGCCATTTTAAAAACAAAGTAGAAAAAAAAATTTTTTTTTAAGTAGATGGATATAATAGACCAAAAATATTTGGGAAACTCTAATAGGGCTCGAGAAGCAACGTTTCCTCTGCAATTTTGGAGACACGGCCTCCATCAGAGGACCACGTAATGAAATAGAGCCTTAGTTTCTGAAAGAGATGCGATGTAAGATGATGGTATCATTGCAGATTTGCATCAACTC
>NW_022111320.1:38136621-38151535 GCF_000313985.2 Echinops telfairi
GGAGGACTTTGTGGACTGGTTTTGGGTTAATGGGTTAATGTTGGACTTGTGGGCTTGGGCAGCATTGGGTTGGGATGTTTTCGTGATGCACCTTTTCTTTACATAAAACTCTCTCTTATATATGAGTTGCTGTGGATTTGTTTCTCCAAAGTACCTAGACTATTACAATTATCTTAGCACCAACAGCTCTAGAAAGGACATAATTAGCAGTTAAATAGTATAAGCAAAGGCATAAAATAAAATAAAAATAAACATCTTAGTATATGCAGGGTACTATGAATAGTTCAGTATTATTGGATCAAACGTATAAAATGTAGTGCGTGATAAAAAATTTGAAATAATAAAAAAAGTTCAGGTAAAATGTAATATCTTAACATTGATCATTGCTCTCCCTTTTGAGTCATTTAAAAGTTGTTTTAACTTTTTAATATTTTTTGCTTTCCCTTTGATTGAGGTTTTTCTGTTTGGTCATCTTTGTTGTTGATATTTTGTTTGTTTGTTTTCTTCCTTTTCTATTTTGAACAATTTTCTGTATATGAAATCCCAATAGGTAAATCTATAGAAAGAATAACGAGATGGGGCATGGCAGGAGAGAATGTGGGGAAATGTGGAGCTAACAACAATGAATATGGGAAGAACACGTTTTGAAATTGGTTGTGGTGATCATTGTACAAACCTTAATGTGCTTAAACAATTAAATTGTATGACATGTGAAGTTTATGCCAATAAAACTACTTAAAAGTAATACAAATTAAAATAAAACTCGTGCTATCCATGCTATGCACTCTGAAACTAACCCACAAGCACATGACAACTCTTTCGAGTATATACCCTTTACCCAATCAGGTTGGCTACTGGCAGTTTATTGAAACGTTGGGTAGGAGAAAAGAGTCATAAAAGCAAACTTGTGTTTCAGATCTATAGATCAGCCTGGTGAATGGTGGAGATGGGTCAAGACACTGATTTTCAAACCTTCGTTGCATGGAAATCACCTGGCAGGCTGATGTTGCTGGTCCGCAACACCTAACTTCCTAGTCCAGTTGTCCAGGAATAGGCATCAAGACATCTATTTCTAAGAAGTCTCCAGGAGATACTGAGCCATCATGCTTGACACTTGGTGAATCAGAAGGGAAGACTGATGTTTGCCTATTTTGACCAGCATTAGTTGATGGGTTTATGGTAAACAGCGACGGGTTGCCATGGTCCCAATTACCACATACGGTGAGCGCTCATATTTCAAAGTAGAACTGCTGCCTAGAGTTTTCATGACTATGGAAGCAGGTCACCAGGTCTTCCTTCCAAGGTGTCCCTGAGCGGGTTCTCACAGCTCACATTTTGGATAGTGCACCAATGCTAAATAATTTGTAACCTCAAGGTTTTCCTTACTGCAGAGCATGGGTGTAATACTACAGTCATTTCCAGCCCCATTGTTACAGAATGATAGTGGGTTTACTTCATTTTCTGAGTTATATTAATTGCTGACAGTGACTACGGTTAGCTTTTTCGCAACTTACATAATTACTACATAGCAAATTTACCATTTGTTCCTTTGAGGCTCCAACACGTGACCGTCAGTTTGCTGTATTGTTATAGTTTTCATGTTGCTGTGAGCTAGAAGATATGTTACTGGTATTTCAACTACCAACAGGACTCCCAAGATTTTAAATGGGTTTCCTGCCTAAGAACAAACTGGGAAGCATTAATACCTTAGGAATAGAGGCGGAGCATTGGCAGAACTGAAACTTGACAAATAGCAGCAGAACAAGGGCAGAAATCGTGCCGCAAGCCGAGCCTTCAAGGTGGAAGGCACTCAAATTCCGGCTGGAGAAGAGGTGCTTCCCCAAACTAGAGTTGACCACAATGATGTGGACTGACTAAAGCTTTCAGGATCGTCATTTGCTGCTGGGGCATGACACAAAAGGAAAAGAGACAGCTGTACATGTCCATGAATCTTCAGAATGTGGAATGTAAACATAAGAATATAGGAACACTGGAAGTTGTCAAAATTGAAGTGGAACACATAAAGATAAATATCTGGGGAATGAATGAGTTGACATAGACTGATATTGACCATTTTGAATCAGACAATCCTATGGTTTACTGTTAGGAATGACAAATTCAGGAGGAATTCCATAATATTTATAATCAAAAAGAACAATTTCAAGATCTATCTTGAAGTACAGTGTTGGCTACAATAGGATAATAGCTATGCACATAGAAAGAAATGTAGTCAAAAAAAAAAAGAAAGAAAGAAATGTAGTCAATACAATTATTAGTCAATTTTACTCACCAATCACTAAATATAGTTATGAAGAAATTGCAGTGTCTACCAATGTCTTTAATCTGAAATTGATCAGATATGCAATTAAGACGCATTGATAGTTATTGGGGATTGGAAGGCAAAAGTTAGAAACAAAGAGGAAGAAAGGGTAGTTGGAAAATATGCCCCCTATAATAAAAATGAATTTGTAGATCCCAGGATAGAATTTTGCAAGACTTCTCCATTGCAAATGCCATTTTTAAAAACATAAATAACAACTGTCCACATGAACTTTGCCAGAAGGAATAGACAGAAATCAAATAGACTACATCTGTGGGATGAAATGAAATAGAAGCTCAGTATCAGCAGCCAAAATGAGACCAAGAGCCATCTGGAACAGACCATGAATGTCTCATGCGCAAGTTAAGCTTGTGCGAAGTTGAAGAAAATTAAAGTAAGACCATGAGAACCAAAGTACAAAATTGCGGATATCGCACCTGAAAAATAATGACAGAAAACATGACCAGTTATGGATGCCACCAAAAATATCATACATGAAGAAAGAAAAAGGACATTAAAAATACAAGAAAAAAGAAAACATCAAAGTGGATGCCAAAAGAGATGTTGAAATTTGTTCTTGAACTTAGAATAGCCTAAATAAATGTAAGAAGTGATGAAGTAAAATAACTGAATTGATCATTTTGAAGGGCGACTGAAGAAGGCAAAGAATTATAACAAAATGTACCAAAAATTGGAGCAAGAAATACAATAAGGAAAAACACTTTCAGGATACCTCAAGCTGAAAGACTGAAAAAAATTCTTAGCCTGCAATATTGAAAGATTAAATGGACAAAATACTGAATACATAATGCAGGAAGTATCAAAATTTAAAAAACAGAGTTACTCTACCAAAAAGACTTGGTTGACATTCAACTATTTCAAGAGATAGCATATGATCAAGAACCAATGATACTGATGGAAGAAGTTCAAGTACACTGAAGTGCACTGAAGGTATCAGGGAAAATCGAGGCCAGGGGAATTACCAAATACAGTCGAAATGTTTTGTGGTTTTGCTTTAAATTGATACAGCATTGGAAGTACTTACTCACCTTTGTCAAGAAATTTGGAAGATGGCAACATGACCAAATGACTGGAAGAGTTCCCAATGTGTGCTCATCCAGAAGAAATCTAACGACCAAATGCAAAAATCATCAGACAATATTGTTAATATCACATGCAAGTAAAAATTTTGCTAAAGATCATTCAACAGCAGTTGCAAGAATACGTCAACAAGGAGCTGCCAGAAATTCAACCTGCGTTCAGAAGTTGTGGCATGAGGGATATCATTAGAGATGTCAGATGAAGATTGGCTGAAAGTACAGGATTCCAGAAAGAGGTTTATTTTTGTTTTACTAACTACTTGGTGACATTTGACTATATAGATGATAAAAAGCTATGTATAGCTTCGTGAAGAATAGAAATTACAGAAAATTTCATTGGGCTCATGTGGAACCTGTGTATATGGATCGGAGGCTGTCTTTGAACAGATCAAGGAATACTTCTTGGTTTACCATCAGGAAATGTGTTCATACTGCATGCTCCAGAAGCTGGACGAAATGAAGAGCACCAGCACTAGAGGAAGGCTTATTTACAACCTATTCTATGTAGATGACCCATCGTGCTTGCTGAAAGCCGGAAGGACTTGAAGCACTTGCTAAGGAAAACCGAGGATTGCAGCTTTCAGGATGGATGGCAACTCAGTGTAAAAACAGTCAAAATCTTCCATTTGTCATCATGATAAAGGGGGAAATCTTGAAGCTCTCAAGGGTTTCATCTTGCTTGGATCTACAAGCAATGCTCATGGAAGCAGCAGTCAAGAAATCAAATGACATATTGCATTAGGTAAACCTGCCCCACAAGACCTCTTAAAGACTGCTTTTTAATGAATTGGAGAGCAAGAATATCACTTTGAGGACTAAAATGTGCCTGACCCGAACCCATAGTATGTTTAATATGTGAAAGGTGGGTATTGAATGGGAAAGACCCAGAACAAGATTGGTACATTTGAATTGGGTGTTGGAGAAGGATGGTGAAAGTACGATGGGATGCCAGAAGAACAAACCAGTCTGTCGTGGAGGAAGCACAGCAAGAATGTTCCTTAGAAGAGAGGATTGCAAGACTGTCTCAAGTTCTTTAAATATCTTTTGTTTGTTTGTTTGTTTTTAAATAATCATTTTATTAGGGGATCATACAGCTCATCACAATCTGTACATACGTCACCTGTGCCCAGCACTTTAGTACATATGTTGACTTCATCATTCTTACGACACCCACTTTCCACTTGAGCCCCTGGTGTCAACACACTTTCCCCCCTCCCTCCCGCTCCCCCTGATAATTTATAATTTATTATTATTTTATCATATCATATCTTACCCCATCCCACGTCTCCCTCACCCACTTCTCCGCTGTCCGTCCCCCAGGGAGGAGGCCACATGTAGACCTTGTCCTCTGTTCCTCCTTTCTCCCTCTCCTTCCCTCCACCCTCCCGCCATCGGCATTCTCTCCACTGGTCCTGGAGGGGTTCATCTGTCTTGGGTTCACTGTATTTCTAGTTCCTATCTGTGCCAGTGCACCTCCTCTGGTCCAGCTGGATATGTAAGGTAGAATTGGGATCATGGTAGTGGGGTGGAGGAAGCATTTAAAAATCAGAGGAAAATTGCATATTTCATCTTTAAATATCTTATCACGAGAGACCAGTTCCTGGGGGGAAGAGGAGAATCTTTTCGGTTAGTAAAGCAGAAGATCAATGAAAAATAGAAAGAGATATGATGATACCTAAAACAACTGAGAGTAGAAATTTCACACAGGCCAGCACTATTCTTTGCTGAGTATACACCCAAAGAAATATAAAGCATGATATAAGGAGATATATGCTACTCCATGTTCATCCCAGCACAATTCACAATAGCAAGAAGCTAGAAACAGCCTAAACACCCATCAGTAGAAGAATGTATAAAAGACACTATGGAACATACACACAATGGAATACAATGTGTGGTAGTTACATATCTCCTGTCAACTTGAGGGAAGATGGAGTCTAGCCTGTCAATCAGGTAACAGTTTGATGACCTCATTTGGAGGCTCAATGGAGATAAATAGCTCACTGGAGGGCAGACCCAGTCTCTCTGCTTTTCCTTTCTTGCTGTTGAGACACACACTGTCTCTGTGAGACATTCCTGCTCACAAGCTACATGGAGCTATGCTGATGGAGCCAGAACCCTGGAGCTGGAGGAACCATGTGAAAATCCATGCCAGCGCTGAGATGAGATGCTTCTACCACCACTCATCGGCCTGTGGTCTTCCTACATCCGGCGTCATTGCATGTGTTGCAAGAGTATGAGGGGAATGTATAGACTGGTATGAGACACATGGGCTAGTAACAGACTTATGGACTTGATCTGGACTGGGCTGGGATGTTTTATTAATGTACAATTTCTCTTTTATATAAAGTTATTTCTTATACACATATAAGTGTCTATGAATTTGTTTCTCTAGTCAATCCAGGCTAACACATTATGCATCCCTAAGAAACAGTGATGAAACTACAGAATACTCTCTACATGGGTGAACTTGGAAATCATTGTTAAACTAAGGTAGTCATTAGCAAAAGGATACATATTGCATGAGGCCACTAATATAAGAATAAATAACAAGACTAAGACAGACATCTGTTCTAAGGGCATGTGATCTATTCCAGTCTCCCAAGCAATTAGGTGGTACATCTGTTTAATGCTACTAAACCATGTATCACCTCTTATTTGTACATCATAATAACCACTTCATCCGAGGAGTCTGCACCTTATCCGGGGTTACTTTCTCATGTTTGGAAGAGAGTGAGAAGTCCAATCAGTTGCTACCATATAATGATGTTCTATTGTCACCCAAACTCAACAGGAACTCCTACAAGGATGTTTAGTAAACTTTAATAGAAATTCAAGTACAGAGGTGTGAAATAATGGTGGCTTTCTCAGAACATGTATTTCACATGCATTGATGGGAAAGCCAGGTGAGGCAACCTGCCATGGTGAAAAATGCTTATACCAGAGGGTACCAAAAAACAAACAGAATTTTTTCCCCCAAAGCTCAACATTTTTTTTATTTTTTAAACAAAACAACCTTATCACCTTCAAAGTACTCTCCATTACATATTTGTTAAATCTGCCATTCCATTCAAACACATCTGTTTGGTTGGCTGGCAGCACCATCTTGCTTTTTGCTTGACCTTTTCTATGCCATCAAATTGCTGTCCTTTCATGGCCCTCTGCAGTTGCAGAAACAAAAAGAAGCTGCACATAGTGAGGTTAGGTGAGTAAGATGTGTGGGGGAAAAGAGGCATGCTGGCTTTTGCCAAAAACTGGTGCATTGAAACAGCTATGTAAACAGGTGCATTGTCTTGGTGGCAAAACCAATCTCCCATCTGCCACGAATCAGGCCTTTTTGTCACACACTGTTATACAATCTTTTCAGAACCTCTGAATAGAAAGCTTGATTAACAGTCTAACTTGGTGGAATGGCCTCCAAATGAGCTACAAGTCAACATTTTCCTCCATTTAGAAAGTTGACAGATGTCTGAACCAAAGTTTGTCATCAATAGACATTTCACCTTTTTTTGAAATGAGAAAACCACTCGTACACTTGAGTTTTTCCCATAGTGCTGTCCTTGTAAGCTGTGTTCAACATCACAATAGTTTCTGTGACATTTTTCCCAAGCAGAAAACAAAATTTCATAACCACACACTGTTCTCTTACATTGGACATCACAAAAAAAACAACAAGTTTTGAGCAAAACTACTTTCATGAAAAAATTCACTGTGACCAGAGAGAACATTCCCAGGCAATGCCACTGGGTGCACTAACTGAGAGCAAATTTCACAATGCTCGCCTGGTGGGAAAAAAAAATGCATACTATGAAAGCTTCACTCTGCCTGGTGCAATTCTGTTTTGGGGGACGGGGGGTGGGGTACCCACCCATATAGGCTCCCAATGGGAGAATACAAGCAGTATTATGTTCCTAATTGGGCATTTTTTATCTACTTTCCCTCCTACCCTTGGTCATCTAGTCCTGCTCTACACAGCCAAGATTTTAAACTCTGTCCTTTGGAGGCACACAATGTCCTTCATAGGTCACACTAGAAGGATCTGATTTGGAAACCCCACTAAGCTAACTGGTGTTTTCCTTAAACTCACCTGTAGCAGATTTAAGGAACTGAAATAATATGATGGGTTTAAGGTCTAAAATGTTACCATGTGAGAAGAAGCAGATGATACTAAACCGAGGTGATGGATGGAACTTAGTTTAAATGAGAATAATGGCCACTTGAAACTACCATATGCTTCCTATTTTCACGGTCCCTCCTTTTCTGACAGGTTTTAGGCCAGCAGGTATAGTTCTGACTATGTGAATGAGCTTTATTGAAAGTTCTGCTCTATATCCACGCCTCATTGTGTGTGTGTGTGTGTGTGCATAGAGTTCAATCATTTAAGTGTTTAATCTATAAAAGCCAACAGTCCACATGTGTTAGTTTAATAAGCTGCCCTGTACATATATACTTTCCTTTTTTCAACAATATTTAAAATTCTCTATCATTGGCTAAATTAATGATATATGCCCATGGGGATGATTTATAATGTTCTCTAATAAAACGATAATGATAGCTCTAAAGCAAACATGTAAACCATAAATACATTAATGGATTTTAAGCTTGTGCTTAAATTATAGCCCTAATCGAAGAACAATTAGTTCTTATGCTGTTGCTTTACTCAATAATTGACCCCATGGAGAGATCACTGAAGATGTGAGTGCTAAAGAAAAGTGTGATGAAGAAGTCAGAGATCAGAAAGAATACTCCTCTAGAGAAGGAATTCTCAACCTGTGTGGGTGGCAATCCCTCTGGGAGTCAAGCAACCCTTTCACAGGGGTCACCTAATTCATAACAGTAGCAAAATTACAATTATGAAGTACCAACAAAAATAATTTAAGGTTGGGGGGTCACCTCAACATGAGGAACTGTATTAAAGTGTCGCGGCATTAGGAAGGTTGAGAACCACAAGGCCTGGCATACAACAGGCTTGTCTTAAAACAAACAGCCATTTAACTGAGGTATCTGCTACCTCCGCCAGAAATACATAGTAGCCTGTGTGCTCCAAGGATTGTTGGTAATAGAATACAAGACCAGAGATGGAGTGATACTAGAGCTAACATTCTGACTTCCAGTTTGCAGAAGGCTATGGATGAGAGTGAACTGAAAATTAATTTTCAGGGTCCTCATGTGAATTAAGCCTCTGGTGAGTTCTGATGACTGACCAGGAAGATGACTAGCTTTGCTATCAGATAGAGAGCTTTGGAAAGTGGATTAGTGGAGATGTTATGAGGTTAAAACAATAACATCATTTGGTCACCCTTTTGGCCTATGTTAAATTCCTTCCAGTTTCTCATCTATCCTGCCTTCTTCTGAATTGAGGTTTTTCTGTTTTATTTTGTTATTGTGGTTTTTTATTTTGTTTTCTATGTATGAAATCTGGAGTAAGTTAATGAATAAAGAAAGTAACTGTATTAATAGGGTTTTAGGGTTATTGCAGGGGATGTTGGGGAGAATAGGGAACTAATAATAATGAGCACAAGACAGAAGAAAATATTGTGGTGATGATTTCACAACTCTTTTTAACATTTTAAAACTATTAAACAGTATAATATGTAGGTTACATGTCAATAAAACTGTTAAAATAGATTTTTATTTTATATTCTGTTGAGGATTAGCTTTACTTCTTTATTGTACTGTTGCAGAAAAACTCTCTCGTGCACACATACAAAGAGAAGAAACAGTGAGAGAATTGAGAAATTTGACCATGAAGTATATTTGATGATATTCAAGAATCACTGTAAATTTATTTTAGGTGAGATAAAACAATTGTGGTTATACAAAATGCAAGAGTTGTTATTTTAAAAAATACACTACAAATGTCTGTGACTGAAGTAATGCAATATTTGAGATTTCCTTCAAAATAACCTGAGGAGGTTAAGGAGTTAGGGGTATGGATGAAAAGATATGGGCCAGAAGACTTATAATTATATTGTATACCTGGTTATTCATTATACAATTCTATCTTAATTTACTTAACATTATCCATAAACATTTTCTTATATGAAAAATGAAAAGTACATTTAAAATTTATTTTGCAGAGTTGTATTTAAATAAGTGTTTTGTATGAGCCAGGAAGCATGTAACTTCCGAGTAGTGTGTATTTGATATATTAGTTATTATAGGTAGTTCCTGATTGAGGACTTTGAGTTATGAGAAGTTGTGCTAATATTTTACCTTGTACTTTTTGAACATTTGATTTTCATTAATATTTATGTATGCATGTATGTATAAAAGCATATAAAGATTATATATGAAGATAGTTATAAAGAAAAAAATAATTAAAACTGTTATAGAATACTATCATATGCATATAATAAAATCCAGTTAACAGAACCATTATTCAAATATATAAACCAATCAGTAATTAGCAATGAAGGAACTGAAGAATTCTACTAACTTTTCAGTTTGAAACTGATCAAACATAAAATCAACACAGATTGATCATTTTTAGTGATTGGAATGTGAAAATTAAAGACGAAGAAAAAGCAATTGTTGGGAAATATGATTTTGGTGATAGAAATGAGACTAGAGATCGCATGATAGCAAGATCAATGATTTCTTCATTGAAAATATCCTTTATCAATGACATAAACCACACCTAAACACCTGGACTTCTCCTGGAACACATAAGGAGCATAAAGAATACATTTGCGGGAAGAGGATGTGGTATAAGAGATAGCATTGCGGATGTCAGAAATATCTTGTCTGAAAACAGAGAATACCAGAAAGATGTTTACTTGTGTTATTAACTATGCAAAGGCTTTTTGACTATTTGGATCAAGCAAAACATGGATACCATTGGGCATGATGGAAATTCCAGCATGCATCAGTGCATTCCTGTGGAGTCTGTGGATGCATTGAGAGGCAGTCGTTCAAAGAGAGCAAGGCAATGCTGCATGCTTTAAAATCAGGAAGAGTGTGTGTCAGGGTTGCATCCTCTCGTCATCCTTATACAATCTGTACGCTGAGCAAACAACCTGAGAAGTTGGGCTACATGAGGAGCAGGACACCAGGTCTGGAGGACGTCTTACTAACAACCAATATGTAAATGACACATCCCTGTTTGCTGAAAGTAAAGAAGACACAAGCCCTTGATGATGATATGAATCAATACAAAAATGGAGCAGCATTACCCAGAACATTTAAAATTTGAACCAAGAGTTTTCATTAAGTACCAAGTCTACTGAAAACCAGTTTTAGTGAGGCAAGAATTCTGAGAATTTTAACATTTATGTCCTCACAAATTAACCCAATGGAGGTTGGACTGTATTTAACCAAAAGATGGCTGGGAACACTTGACAAACAGAAAGGTAGGAAGTGATTTATATACTTAATTATAGAACTGACTATACGACAAAGGTCATAGAAATAGTATGTATAGAGCACATGTTCTGGCAAAATAAAAGGAATATGATTTTAAAATTAGATAAGGAGAAAAAAGAAGAACCTACAATAAATCATAGACTAGTGGTGAGGAGTACTAATTAACACTGACCAAAAAGATAGTAAAAAATTCATAAGAAGAGGAAAAATGTTTAATGGCACTTTAAGAGATACAGAGCAAGCATGATGTCTAGAACCGAAGCATACTAATTTCATAAATCAAGAAAAATAAAGCAGGAAAGACATACCAAATATAGAAGCCTGGCAATTATTAAGTGAAATAGTTAAAGTTTATTGTGCCAACCTGGCCAATAAACACACGTGGGTTAATTAAAAGGCTGAGAGATAAATGGCTCCGCAAGTCTCGCCTTTCTCGTTCTCGGGTCTCTTGTTCTCTGATGGTCGGACCAGGGTGCAGCTGCCTTGGCCAGTTCCCTGCTTCAGCTGGCAAGGCTCACGTCCAGCAAGACATCCCTGAGGAGAAGCCCCATGGACTTACCCCGATGCAGCCCCGAGTGCTGGAGCAGCCATGTGGAGACCCGCACCAGCACTGAGACACTTACAGGATCACTGATTCTTCTTTCCTCCTGCTGTCGTCATTGCGTGTGTTTTGTAGGATGGAGGAGGACTTTGTAGATTGGTGTCGGACATATGGACTAATGTTGGACTTATAGGCTTTGACAGCCCTGGGTTGGGATGCTTTCTTAATGTACACTTGCCCTTTATATAAAATTCTGTCTTGTACATATGAGTTTCTGTGCATTTGTTTCCTAGTTTACCCAGACTAACATATCAATTAATAATAACAATTGAGACCCAACACCTCAACTATGAGTAAATGTTCATAGGACTAAAGAAAGAGATTTTCAATTTGGCTCATTAACCAAAATCTACTTCTGTGTACAAAATGAATTTATAAGTGTAATTTTGGGGCCTCAGACAAATTAATTTATTTTCCATACATGAAGACATATGTAAAGCACTGCCTTCCAGAAGACTTAAAATTATAAAAAGGGCAAAGAAAATGATAAGAAAACAATGATTACAGTCCTGACACCAGACCTAACTCAAATTTAGGCCAAAACAGCATCCAATGAGAGAATCAAGGTATGATCATGGAAAGCAAGTTTAGTTCTTTCTAGAACTTAGAACTACAAGATCTTAAGCAAATGCATTATTTGAATATTATTCTGATCTTTAAATTTCTCATGTATGAAATCTTAATAATAAGCTTTCCACACAAAATGTGCTTTCCCTTTATAGTGGAGTACAAATTATATGTCAACAGCAATGAAACAAATGCTTTCTCCAAGTAGGCTCTCATGGATAAGACATTTGGTTTGTCACTAAGGTCTCATTTTTCGTGTCATCGTCTCTGTCCTGCATGCTTTCAGAAGCCCAGTGGTATGCTTTTGAAACACATATATCATTTAACACTGAGAACCTCAAGGTCGCTTTGGATTTCCAAGAGGAGCAATACATATTACTGTCAGGAGTTTCCAAAGGAAGTCCTCCACAGTCTCCTAAGCCCAATACACCAACAAAAAGCTCACCAAGATTTTAGCCCAAAACATTGCTTTTCCTTCCTTTGAATGCAATACATGTTTATCTAATCCCCTTTCATACCAATCAAACATGACTCCCTTTCTTATACTGTGGTTTATTTAAATCGCACAAACTTTTACTGAGCCCTAGAGATAGATGGTCATGGTTGCAGACATAAACGCTATAGATACCCAGTTCCCAGTGGTCTCAGATGATATCCTGAGTCTACCACCCCATGGATTTTGAAAAATGATAATTTATCTGCACATGAGCGGAAGGCCCTTTAAACGTGTGTGTGTGTGTGTGTGTGTGTGTGTGTGTGTGTGTGTGTGTGTGTGTGCTGGTTGACATATGCAACACATAGCCCCTAGTACTGTTCAAAGTAGGCCAATAAGGGAAACAAAGAGTTCACAGGTTGTGTTGTGTTTTCTGTAGATGCTGAATAAAGGGAATCCAAACACTTTCAAGCTCAGCAACCACTTAAGACATTCCCCATTAGAGAACCCAAAAAATTAGAAATAGAAGGGCGGGGCAGAGGGATGGAGGGAGACACAGGGAACTAGAGGTGCATAGGGAGGAAGGGGGAGATAAAGATGAAACCTTGTATATATTTACAAATCTTCAAATGTCACATATTTTGGCCTCTGAATGTCACTAAAACGTACCTGGCTCTGACTTTTGCTTATGAATTATGTATTTATGTAAAATATACTTAGCCAGGAGGTGGCTTTGAAAGTCTCATTACTATTCCATGGAGTGGGGATTATAAACTTGTTTCTGCTCTTACAAACTCAAGGAGAGTTGTCTCAGAGCCTCTGCAATTTAATTCTATGAACGGAAGCAAACTACATAAGACGCCGAGCCTGTCCCTGCCATCGGAGCGAGGAACGCAAAATTACCCAAGTTATTGCACAGTGATACCTGGGCTGAAGAATGGCACTTCTATGACCAAAACAGCCAAATTAAAACAAAAAAATCTGCTCAGCGTTAGCAACTGTGTTCGACAGTCAAACAAAAAAATCTGGCTTGAATAAACTCTGTTTGGTCAAGAGTAAGTCAAACATTGTCTCTCGCCAGGGGCACAAGTGTTCACCCTTCAGTCTGAGCACCACGCTCGCTCAACGACGTGTAGTGCTCATGTGTGTGCATTAAAACATTGGTCGTTGTGCTTTATGTATTTAGTTTTTTGCACTTTATTCACTTACAATATCGTAACCATCGTTCCAGAGAAAGTGAAACCAACATCAAAACTAAGGGGGAAACCGTGAGAATCATAACAGAGTTCAAGAAAGAAATCATTGTGAAATGTGACTCACGTGGCCGCCTGTCCGATGTGATGGCTGACTACTACACGGTTAAGTCGACATACTTATATTTTTGAAAAAAAAATATGATTACATAGCTCATGTAATAAAAGGTGTGAAATCATTTACCAAGAAACCAGGAACCCCGATCATTGAAGAGGTTGAAAAGTGACTGTTAATTTGGATAAATCAGAAACAACTCGATGGTGATAGCATATCTGAGACGATAACAAGCCCCCAGAATGATTTCATGAAACACGCTGCGGAGCAGACCAAGGGGTTCAAAGCCAACCATGGCAGCTTTGAACATTAAACAAGACACCAGGGATATGCAGTGTAGTGCAGCATGGGAGAGGAGTGAGTGACAATAAAGAGGAGGCTGATCACCTGGTGGCTGAATTCGTTGAATAAGTGGAATCCCCAGCAAGTGTTCAACTGTGACAAAACCAAACGTTTTGGTAAAAAAAATGGCCAATAAGACCTTCATTACTAATGTGAAAAAGCCCTTGCCAGGCCACAAGTTTTTGAAAGACAGGCTCCCTCTCTTGTTGTATGGGAATGTTCATGGGGACTTTAAAGTTCAGCCCATGTTAGGGAACCATTCTGAAAATCCACGGATTTTTAAACAACAAATCATAATGAAAAAGAAAGAAATAATTTTATTTATTGTATTGTGTTTTGATATTTAACATGCCATATTTATTGTGTTTGGATGTTTTAGGGGGTATTACCACAACCTACGGTTGTTAGTTTGGGGGTAAAATCTTGGAAAAAATGAATTTATAAATGGAATTTTGGAGTCGAACCAAGTATTTGATTTTCAATGACTTTTGTATGGAAAAAGTTTGTTCAGTTCTTGAACTTTTGAGTGTTGGAACATGAATTCGGAATGAATTCAGTTCAATAACTCAGGTATCACTGCATCTCATTAATATCTGGGATATTTTGTTTCCATTTTGCCATCAGATGTTCAATGCATTAAATATTCTCATCTTTTTTTAGTTTATTTATTTTTTATTTGTTTTATTATGGGCTCATACAACTCTTATCACAATCCATACATACATTAATTGTGTAAAGCATATTTGTACATTCATTGCCCTCATCATTCTCAAAACATTTGCATCAGGTCCTCTTTTTTCCCCCTCCCTCCCTGCTCCCCCACTCCCTCATGAGCCCTTGATAATTTATAAATTATTGTTTTGTCATATCCTTCCCTG
>NW_022111320.1:38152111-38155349 GCF_000313985.2 Echinops telfairi
TATAATGGTGAATTCCATTCTCTGAATTTTTGTTAAATAACTTTGCAACTATATTCTTAAGGAATTTTGATTTTCAGTTTTCTTTTTCCTTTTTTTCTGTCTAGTTTTCATATTACAATGACAAAAAGTATATAAAATAAATTGTGAAGTGTAGCCTCCACATAAATTATCTCAAAAATACTCTGTAGAATGGTGTTGATTCTTCTTCTTCAAATGTGTTCAACTTCATAAAAAAAAATAAGATAGAAAACTCAAGATGGTGCCAGGATAGGCAAAACCATCTTGGGAACTCTTCAGTGCTTGCTGGTTTGGGGACTGGGAGGCTGAGTTGGAGGTCTGGGATGTGCAATTGGGCCTCATGACACCCCAGGGATCTGATAAGGTCCATGGGGCAAGCTTCCATGGTTGCTTATCCTTCCTACCCCACCCTCACCCCCTCCACACACATACATTACCCATTGAAAAGCTGCCAGGCCTTGTGAGCTGGTGGCCTGGCCACCCCAGCCTGGACCACCCATGTTTCATACTCTGGGCTCTGCAGCGCCCTGTGGACCCCAGGTGTCACAGCACTCCACGGTTCCCTGGCAGCACAATTCAGCAAAATTCCTGTGCAATCAGCCTGACCATCACCACACTTGCTGCCCATGATGGGCTCACATATACTGCATGAGAGAATCACCCAAGGTGCTCTCCAAATAAAGAATTTAGTTATCTAAAGAGTGATTAAACCCAAGTTTTTGAGAGACTCATTTTGATTCCATAGTACAATAGGCTCCAGATAGTTCCTAGAATCTTTCTTACTAGTCCCAAGAGAGAAAATACAGAGCTCCTAGTAGAATGGCACCAAACTCCAATAAAATGACATGGAAACAACAACCCATTAGCAACCCTGGAGCAAGCAGCTTTACTCGGTCCTCTTGGGTATCTAGGAGTTAAATTCACCTCATGACACGGGGTATACTATAATAATTGTCAACCTATAGAACTTCGAGGTGCTTTTTCACTCTGTAGAGTAAAGGGGAACTCTTGGTCTCATCCTGGCCAGAAAATTGGAAATTTTCATTGGAATGTTGAAAGCTGAAAGAAGCAATGTTCAAAGTTGTGACTTGTTCTTATTTTGCAAGGGTGGAAAAAACACCGAGGAGAGAGTTTATTTTAAAACTACCTGAATGAACTACTTATTCAAATATCTAAACATAAACACAATATAGTCAACAAATATGAATCAGTTCCATTATTGTACAAATGTTGGATACTTGTTGCTTTAAAACCTAAATGTGTGAGCTAAGACAAAAAGGCAACTTAAATACATGGTAACCATGATTTTTAATAGTCTGAATTTTATTTTCCCTGTGATTAACTGCTGGGCTTTGTTTAATTTTTAACATTGTGAATACTATGATCATGTTTTCTAAGTCTTTAGATAATGAAAAAGAAAATGATTACAACATCAGTTGTAGTATGACCCAGATAGTCCTTTAGGACTATCTCCTGGAGGATTCTGGGAACTGCCCCGCCTAACCTGAAATCTATTTTGGGGGCTCTTTAGGGAATTTGTGGCTTGGGTTTGCTCCTGTTGCTGATCTGTTATGTTCCCTTTTTGGTTCGCCCCACTACAGATGGTTCAGACCAAACTAGTTCTCCATTGTGTGTCCCCAGTATGCTCCTCTGTTATGATATGCTAGAGTAAGGAGATAATATGTTCTAAAACAAGATGTTTACCTCACCCCATGCACAAGAACAAACTCAAGGTGGATCACAGACCTAGAAGTAAAACCCCAAAGCAAAAGGACCATAAATGAAGGAATCAGGACACACCTAAGAACCTTGGCCCATGGAATTCATACTTCTTTCTGTTACTGCAGTGGAAAGAATATTTAATCAAGAATACCTTTTGAGTCTGTTTGACATGGTGTAAATAGTGTAGAATTCTTCCAGGAAGGGTTAGAGAAAGGGAAACATCACCTTCAACAGTATATAAACCTAGATGGAGGAAATGTCAAGATACAAGAGCTTCACATTTTGGTATTTTAGCTTAATAAAGGTTTTTATTATATTTTAGAAATACTTTTTGCGAGAAGTATTAGGAAAGATTAAATCATAATATTGACAGTTGTGGGATAATATATAAAAGATGCTACTTGTACCAAGCAAAAGCCAAAATAATGAAAAATAGAAAATACAAGTTGAGTAAAAAAGTGTGTACATGCATTAGAGAAATATAATCAATAATAATTTAATACTTGGATATAAATTTGAATCCTATGCTATCTAACTTTTGTTAATGGATCCCTCACTTGTGGTACCTAGTTCTAGTAGATTTCTATCACATTCAGACTAAAGAATTCCGACACAATCCCCTCTGCTAACTTTGATTAGGGAATGATAAAAAATAATCCTTAATCAAAGTTATAATAAAAATATTAAATTATTGAAATACTATTGGGTTTCTTTCAATTTATTATTTTATTTCTAAAAGTTGGCCCTATAGACATTTAATTGCATGTTTTTTAAAAGTGTCTGGCCATAATTTCCTCAATATAAAATTGCTCTTGATATATGTCCTTTAATTTTTGTCCTTAAACACTATCTTATATTAATAGGAATCTCAATTTTTAACTTGTTTTTTAGTGATATCACTTTGTCCACTATTTCTATATGTCAGCTTTGCTAAAATAGTATTTCATACATTTTTTATAGAAAGTCAAACATTAAGTTTTGTTTTAAAATATAAACAGTTAGTGAGCTATTGTGCTAATAGATTAGATTGTTCCATTTTCATTCCTTTCCTATTTACTGTCTTGTTTTGCTATTTTATTCTATTTTATGATTTCAGTGTTTATTAGCTTTTGCTTGTATTTTTATTTTAAAATGACTATTATTTGCTTATTTAAATTTTTATTTTGGAAGTATTGGATATTTTATTTTGGAAGTGTTGGGTGCATTTGTATTAGATATTGAGAAATCCTATGTACTTTTTACCTAGTTTCAACCAGTAGGACCATTTGATAAAAATGGTAGTGCAACATCAAAATCAGGATGCTAACAGAGTAAAAATGCAGAATATTTTCAATCCCAAATGAATGTCTCATATTGCCCTTTGATAACTACATCCAATTCTCTCACACTTCCTATCTTTCTCTTAACCCCTGTCAACCACTATTCTTTGATATACACAATTTTATAATCTCAAGTAAAGATAAATTTAAAGTATACAATATACGCCATTTTGAGATTG
>NW_022111320.1:38156800-38159013 GCF_000313985.2 Echinops telfairi
AATCAACAGCAAAAATAGCAAGGGAATTCTAGGGGAAAAGCTTCCCCAGTTTAATGAAGGAGAATCCCACAGTCATTAAGGAAGTAGAGAGGACATCAATAAGACTGAACCCCAAGAGAAACACACCTAGTAAAATTATCCAACGTCAAGCAAAAGAAGAAAATCATAATAGCAGATAAACAAAAATGCTGTCACCTATAACGGAAGTCAGATATGAGTATGCTCAGATTTATCAGCATAAACCGTGAAGAAGGGAGAGTATGGTGGCATCTTCTGAGAATTGAAGGAAAACAATAGTAACCCAAGAATCCTCTATCCTGCCTAGCTATCCATCACAATAGATGGAGAGGGAAGAGTTTTGCCAGACAAGGAAACATTTAGAGAATTCATAAAAACAGAACAAAAGAACCAGCTTTACGAAAAATTCTTTCCAACTCACTTTGGACAGAAGATCAACATCCAGGGAGTATAAATATAAGTACCACATGGTATAACACTATACAGAAGTCAGTGCCCTGAAAGTAACGCACAATACATCATTGACTCAATAGTGAAAAGAAGGTAAGAATGAGTCCCTCTCAACATATACAACACACTGAAAAGAAGGGAGGAAGGAAAATATCTAACACAAAAAACTATGATATGACAGCAAAGAATCAACAGATGGAAGTACTAACTCTGAATGTCAATGGTCTGAATTCAACCATTAAAAGACAAAGGCTAGCAGACTGGATTAGGAAGCAAAACCCATCAATCTATTGTCTGTAAGAGACACATTTCAGGCTCATAGACAAATATAGACAGAGGATGAAAGGCTGGCAAAAAGTATACCAAGCTAATGGCAATTTATAAAAAGCAGGAGGAGCAATGCTAATCTCTGATGAAATTGATTTCATGGTGCAATCTATAACAAGAGAAAAGGATGGGCACTATACAATGCTTAAGGATCAGTAGACCAAGAGCCCGAGAGCATAATAAAAATACACACACTATGAGAGACCCACAAAATTAATCAATCAAATCCTTCAGATGTTGAAAAAGAAATCATATGATCAACAATCATAGTAGGAGGCATCATATACCGCTCTCTGAGAAAGATCAGTGGGAAAAAAGCTCAACAAGGAGGCTACAGGAGTACACTCTACCATCAGACAACTCGACCTGATAGAAGTATTCCTACCTTTCAAAAAAACCAGCTGCAAAAAAATTTACATTCTTCTCAAGTGCATATGGCACCTATTCAAAAATGGACCACATGTTGGGGCACAAGTCAAACGAGTATATTCAAACATAAAGAGTTCACTCAGATTTCCTTCTCTGACCACTACACCATAAACCTAGAAACCAACAATAGAAAGGTCCAAAAAATAAGGGCAAATACTTGGAGATGAATAACTTCCTTCTTCAAAAGGAGTGTGTATTGGCCCAAATTAGAGACAAAACTAGCAAATTACTAGATACTAATGAGAACGAGAATGCAATATACTAAAACCTATAGGATACAGCAAAGGCAATTATCAGATGATGCTTGATAGTGATAAATGCACATATGAAGCAGGTAGAGAGACTTACGGTCAATACACTATCACAAAACTCTCAGCAGTTGGAAGTCAACAGAAAATCTTTCTAACAAGAAAAGAAATTATAAAAATCAGAGTGGATATAAATGAGTAGGAAAACAAAAAGTTATTGAAAAATATCTACTCAGTAAGAAGCTGGTTCTCTGAAATGATTAACAAAATTGACAAATCATTGACAGACCTGACAAAGGATAGGGAAGGGAAGACATCAAGGATGAAGGATAAAACAGGGGAAATTACAATAGACTCTAAAGAAATTAAAAGACTAATTATACAATATGAAAGACCATACTCCAATGAATAGAACAACTGGGAAGACATACACAAATAACCGGAAAAACAAACGCTCCCCAGATTATCTCATAGAGATGTCAGGAATCTGAATAGACCCATAGCAAAAGAAGAAATAGAGAAGGTTATCAAGGAACTAAAAACATTCTGGCCTAGCTGGCTTCACAGAAGAATTCTACCAAGAAAGAGCTAGCACTAATACTACACAATCTCTTCTAGAACACAGAAAAGGACAGTAAATTCCCAAACATTCTATGAGGTATTAATACCAAAACCAAAACTTTGCAAAAATAGAGAAATACAGGCTGATATTTCTAATGAACATTGAGGCAAAAAGCTTTT
>NW_022111320.1:38159113-38161475 GCF_000313985.2 Echinops telfairi
AGAGAAAAGGATGGGCACTATACAATGCTTAAGGATCAGTAGACCAAGAGCCCGAGAGCATAATAAAAATACACACACTATGAGAGACCCACAAAATTAATCAATCAAATCCTTCAGATGTTGAAAAAGAAATCATATGATCAACAATCATAGTAGGAGGCATCATATACCGCTCTCTGAGAAAGATCAGTGGGAAAAAAGCTCAACAAGGAGGCTACAGGAGTACACTCTACCATCAGACAACTCGACCTGATAGAAGTATTCCTACCTTTCAAAAAAACCAGCTGCAAAAAAATTTACATTCTTCTCAAGTGCATATGGCACCTATTCAAAAATGGACCACATGTTGGGGCACAAGTCAAACGAGTATATTCAAACATAAAGAGTTCACTCAGATTTCCTTCTCTGACCACTACACCATAAACCTAGAAACCAACAATAGAAAGGTCCAAAAAATAAGGGCAAATACTTGGAGATGAATAACTTCCTTCTTCAAAAGGAGTGTGTATTGGCCCAAATTAGAGACAAAACTAGCAAATTACTAGATACTAATGAGAACGAGAATGCAATATACTAAAACCTATAGGATACAGCAAAGGCAATTATCAGATGATGCTTGATAGTGATAAATGCACATATGAAGCAGGTAGAGAGACTTACGGTCAATACACTATCACAAAACTCTCAGCAGTTGGAAGTCAACAGAAAATCTTTCTAACAAGAAAAGAAATTATAAAAATCAGAGTGGATATAAATGAGTAGGAAAACAAAAAGTTATTGAAAAATATCTACTCAGTAAGAAGCTGGTTCTCTGAAATGATTAACAAAATTGACAAATCATTGACAGACCTGACAAAGGATAGGGAAGGGAAGACATCAAGGATGAAGGATAAAACAGGGGAAATTACAATAGACTCTAAAGAAATTAAAAGACTAATTATACAATATGAAAGACCATACTCCAATGAATAGAACAACTGGGAAGACATACACAAATAACCGGAAAAACAAACGCTCCCCAGATTATCTCATAGAGATGTCAGGAATCTGAATAGACCCATAGCAAAAGAAGAAATAGAGAAGGTTATCAAGGAACTAAAAACATTCTGGCCTAGCTGGCTTCACAGAAGAATTCTACCAAGAAAGAGCTAGCACTAATACTACACAATCTCTTCTAGAACACAGAAAAGGACAGTAAATTCCCAAACATTCTATGAGGTATTAATACCAAAACCAAAACTTTGCAAAAATAGAGAAATACAGGCTGATATTTCTAATGAACATTGAGGCAAAAAGCTTTTTAAAAAATCATTTTATTGGGGGCTCATACAGCGATTATAACATTCTATACATCAATTCTATGAAGCACATTTGTACAGATGTTGCCATCATCATCTAGACATTTACTTTCTATTTGAGCCCTTGGTATGAATTCCTCTGTTTTCCCTCCCCTACTCCCCACTTGTGACCCCTTGATAAACAATCCATTATCGTTATTTCCATATTTCACAATGACCTAATCCCATCAATATCTCATGATCACACAGGCTGGTGTGCTTCGTCCATGTGGGCTTGTTGCTTCTCTGCTAGATGGACCCTTGCTTCACTTCAAGCCTTTAAAGGCTATAACTGTTGATAACCTGGCACTATCAATTGTGTTGGGAGGGTGGACATCACAGAATGCCAGGTTGTTAGAACAAACTGTTCTTGCATTGAGGGAGGGCTTGAGCAGAGGCCCAAAGTCCATCCACTTCCTCAGTGTATTTCTATATAAAAATATGTACATAGGCCAATACCTGTTTTTAATGATTTAATATATTTACACAAGTGCCCACCTATATTTATACCTCTATCCATGGCTTTGCTTCCTAGACCTTTCTTCTGTTTACTTTTACATTCCTCCTGTCCAACCATCATGCTCACCCTTCCTCTACATCTTAGTAATTCCCCTCAGTCAGATTGCTGTTGTTCCAACAGCACTGAGATCTCTATGTCCTCCTCATTGTTGGTTTTACTTCCCTAGTTGTTTGCTCACTGCTCCTTTCCCCTGCCTCTCCTCCCACCAAGCCCTCCAGAACTGTCAGTCATGTTACCTTCTCCTCGGATTTGCTTCCCTATCTTATATAAGTAGACAAAACAACAATAACAGAGACAAACAAAAAGAAAACACAAGATTGAATAAAAATAGAAAAAAGAAAAAGAAATAAAACTAGCAAAAACAAAAACAAAAAACAAAAACGGAAAAGCGTACATAATTCCAGGTCTGTCCACTGACCTTTATGACTATCTCTCAAGTAGTCCTGGGGTGTTCCAGGAACTGCCCCTACTAACCTGAAGTCTATACTGGGGGCTCTTCAGGGGG
>NW_022111320.1:38162161-38164412 GCF_000313985.2 Echinops telfairi
CCTCATTGTAGTGTTTAGCTCTGTAGCTTCCTTACTGAGCTTCTTTCCCAGTGATTTACCTTTCTCTGATAGTGGGATATTAAAGTCATGTGGGGCAGTCACTTTTTTTGCACCATCTTGGCCAACTTCTTTGTTTGATCTGATATTTTCTGTTGTCATCAAGATATTTTAGATTTGTATTTATTTGTTGATTATGTGCTGATTTTTACACCCTATTTTTCCTTCAAATCTTGCTTTGTTTTAATACATCAGCCAGGCTGATGAGCTTGATACTCTGAATGTCAATTAGACTGGACCAATTCTCTCTTACTTATATTTGGGTGTGTAAAGTGGGGTTCTCTAAAGAAATACAACAAGAACACTTATGATATATGATATGATTATATACATACATACATACACACACACACACACACACACACACACACACACACATATATGTATATTCATATAGTGAAAAGAAATACACATTCAAATTAGTCCGCAACAGCAAATTAGTCCACACAGAAGTACAGAGAATTCAGTCCATCTCATTTTCTGAAGGTTTTTCCAACTCACACAGCCACTGGATCAAGGCCAAGGAAGTAGACAGTAGGAAGTTGAAGTGGCAATGTATGGCAGAGGCCAGTGACACAGCCACAGTGTGGTGAAGCTGGTCTTGGCAGAGTCTCACTATGTAGTGATGCAAAATGGCAGGATGGAGGTGTGGTGTTGGCCCACGGGTTACCTTGGCTAGGTGGAGCAGAGCCTGATCGCTGGCCCACAGGTAGCACAGTACATGGTTGAGGCAGAGCAGCCAACTCAGACAGAGCCCTGGTCTGAGCACAAGGGAGAGAGAGAAAGAGGCCAGCTGCCTACAGCCATTTATCTAGGTTGCCCTGCAATCAAGCTGTGACTTTGATGACAGGCTAGACTCTGCCCACCTGTTCCTATGGGAGCCACAAAGGCACAAAAAACCCTACCTATCACAGTGGGGGAAGTGACTGGTGGGAGTGCAAGCTCCGGTCTCTGTTTGCCATGTGTGAAGAACAGCTGCAGGCAGGGTGAGTAGGTTTTGTCCACGATAACCCAGAGGTGAGTAGTGAAACTCATCCATTTGGTATGGCAGTAGATGATAGCTCTGTTAGGAATGACTGACTAGTGTGGTAACAATGCCCTCCCTTTTATCAGATGGGGCAGTATTATTAAAAAAAAAAAAGAAGAAAGGAAAGAAAAGATAAGAAAAAAGTGGGAGTAAAGATGAAAATGAGGTATAAATAAACGTAGAAGAATAAAAAGAAGGGGAAAATACACCATCAGGACAAAAAGAAAACTAGAAAACAAAAAGAGAAATTTGGGGTTGGGAAACAGGGTTGCCACAATATGCCTTGGTGTTTATTTATAGAAGTAGGATAGCAGTTCTGATCACCAACTGGGTACAGGTGTTAAGCTTTCTCATAATATGCCTATTATAGGTAGAACTACCCCATAAGGTTTCTGAAGATATAATCTTTACTGGAACAGATTTTTGAGTTTTATAAGGTCACTATGAGTTAAAATATACATCTACTAATACATTAATTTACTTTAGATTTTAAAATTCCTTTGTCAACTTATTGATGATTCTTATGCATTTTGCTTTAATTAATTGCTGTTGTTTCAAAAGTCATATAACAATGCTTATAAAAATACTTTCTTTGACTTCTACAATTCTATGTGTTACCACACAATGGATTTTTCCATCATACGGAGCGCTGGTGGATAGTGGGTTAAATGGGCCATTCCACAGGGAAAGAAGAGTTTGTCTGTTCCCATGAAAGTTTATAGCCTTGGAAATACCAGGAAACAGATCTACTTTGTCCTATAGGATTGGTATGAGTCTAAATCAACTTGATGGTACTGTTATTGAGTCTGTTCTGATGCTTCACAAACCTCTAAAAACGAATAAAAATTAAAAGAATTTTAACTCTAATTTACTTTTCTTATTTCATCCACGGAAGACCCATCCACTTTAGAAATCCGCTGTTTACTTGTAGGGCAACTGAAATTCAGAGATATTCTATGATTTGTTCAGTCTCATTTTAGGCCAAAGAAGAATGTACTTGAGATGGTAGAGTTCAGCTACTTTTCATCCTAATGGTTACTATCCCCAGCATGTGTTTTCCAAATGGTGCACATGTAGAAACAGCACAGCTTGTCTAGCTGGTAGCAGGGTGAAGCAAAATTTTCCACAAACTATTTTTTGCCCAGCGGAATGTTTATTTTTATGGAA
>NW_022111320.1:38165223-38195772 GCF_000313985.2 Echinops telfairi
ATTTTTATAGAAAAACAACTAGGAAGCTTATGACCTTCACTTTTGATTTCACAGCAGCCTTGGCCCCTTAGCTAAGTGATCAAAAAGGCTCCCTTCTTGACCTTAGGGCTATATCTGAGGTCACAGTTCTGGCATGATCATTTTAAAAAGGAGTGTTCTAGAGTAAAGGGTCTTGGTGGCGCTGTGAGTTAGGTTTTGGACTCCAACCACAAAGTCAATGGTTCAAAGCCATCAGGTGTTCTGAAGGACAAAGATGAGTTTCCCTGGGCATATAAAAATTTGCAATTCTGAAACTCTGCACCAGGTAACTTTGAGTTGGTATCAACCCATGGTAGTGGGTTTGGTTGGGTGAGTTTGTTTGAATAGCGTTATCCTCAAACATTTATCACATCTCTACATGTCTCACACTTGTTACATTCTCATTGGCCAAAGCAGGTAAAATGCCGGGAATAGAATCAGTGTGTGGGAGGACTGCACAAAAGCCTAAGTATGGAAGAAATAGTCCTCTGAGGACCATAACTGTAACGATCTACCTCACCTTTGGGTTAAGATGATGCCTTTCGTTCTGGAAAATTGACAACATTTCATTCTGCCCTTTGAACAACAGGGGTTTGAACTATGTGGGGCCAGCTGCACACAGAGATTTTTGTCCCTGTTGCTATTATGGTGAGCTTAAGTAATTATCCACTCAAATAAAACTCCATGTGATGCTAATCATTTCCACGTGGTGAGAGTACTGGAGCGGCCAATTGCTCACATGGATATGATTAGGGTCACATCAAGTCCTAAGAGGATACCCCCAACAGTTGAGCTCATGACAATAACAGAGAATGAACCTCCTTCTAACTGGGCCTGTGCAGTCCAAACCCATGTTATACAAGGACCAACTGTGTGTATACCAACATATGCATGTATATGTGTGTGTGTGTGTGTGTGTGTATATATATAACCAACTGTGTGTATACCAACATATGCATGTATATGTGTGTGTGTGTGTGTGTATATATATATATATAAATAAAAATTCCAAAGTATACACTATTTGAAAATTCTAATAGGAAAGACCCAATATGTAAATCAGGTGCTATAAAGCTGCTATGGCAGAAAATCATCAAATCCATGGTGGGAAGGGAGGGGCATAAGTATGACTATTTTATTCCTAATGTATCTTGATGACTATGTCACCTTGATGTACATTATTGAAATCACTAGGACTGGGCAGAAGAACTGGATTATCCCCAATTGCAGACAATGTCACTAATTCAAACATACTCTAACTTATTAATCATTTCCTTTGGGCATCCCATAACTTCTATGAATCACATCACATTTATTTCTTTTGTTCTATGTTTTTTATATACATACAGTCGATATAAAATTCTCATATCAAAAACATACATAGTTAAGTAACTCTTAAAAAGGGTAGTATGTACATCATCACAATCTGTCCTAGTGTACCCCAACTCCCTCTGTGGCTTTCATTCTTTGCTCCCCCATTCACTGACTTTCCCCTCTATCTTTGATAAACCACAGAATCAGTTATTGTCTTTATGCATCTCTATGTCTTCTGTGTTTCATAAACTGGTAAACCTAACAGAAACAATAATTAAAAAACAAATAAAATAACAATAATAATAAAGAGAAAAATTAAAATGTGGAGTAAGAAAGAAAAGAGCACCATCAATATTGAAATACACCGAGAGGACATTTCTGCCATGGAAAAAGTGAGAAATATTTAATCCAAGAGATAATTCTGGTTGATACAATGGTGGTCATTTCCAGTGAAAATGGGGACTAGGCAATGATGTCCCATTTCACCACTCTTATTCAACAACATGCAGAGAGTCTTAGCTAGAAACCTCAGACAACAAAAAGAAATCAAGGGAATACAAATAAGCAAAGAAGAAGTGAAACTCTTGCTATTTGTATATGATATGATCCTATTATATAGACATCCCAAAAGTCTCCACAAAAAGTTTACTGGAAACAATTTAGGATGTTGGCAAAGTAGCAGGATATAAAATTAGCAATCAGAAATCAGTTGGATTCCTTTTTAATGGCTAACCTAATAAAAGAAACAAAAGACATATATAGAAAATTATAAAATATTACTACAAAAAACAAAAAGGATGTACGTAAATTGAAAAATATCCTGTGCTTATGGATAGGCAGACATGATATTGTGAAAATGTCAATATTACCTAAAACAATCTACAGATACAACACAATCCTAATCCAAATTATACAGTGAACCCTCGTTTATTGCGGTTAATCGGTTCTAGACCCTACCGTGATAAATGAAATTCCGCGAAGTAGGATTCCTTATTTGCAAATCAAATATTTTCGTAGTTAGAGCATAGAGGACATGAAAAAACACCCTTTAGTCACCATTACACTCGTATAACCCAATTTATTAAATCAAAAAGGGAAAATACAGTAAAACATTTTGGACATTACAATTATCATTTATTATTTATTATATTATTTATGGCATCTAGTTTACAGTATCACATATTTCACATACAGTATTATTATACATAGTTCTTACAAATACTGTAATCAATAGCCTATGAAATGACTTAAGGGATGTACTCTACAGGTGGGTCGCCGTCTTTTTCCTCTGAAGGAGCAGGTGTAGGCAGTGGGTGCTGTTACGCAAAAACCGCGATAGAGTGAAGCCGCGGAAGTCAAAGCGCGAAGTGGCGAGGGTTCACTGTATATACATTCTTTAGAAAAATGGAAAAACTAATTACTGATGTCATATAAATAGGTTAAAGAATATATAAGGATAAGCTAAGAACGTCTTAAAATGAAAAAAACAAGTAATAGACCTCATACTACCTGACCTAAAAATCTACTACGTAGCCACAGCCATCAAAACAGCCCTGTGCTGGTGCAATGAGAGGTACACAAACCAACGGATCAGAACAGAAAACCAAGACATAAATACATCAGCTGACAGGAAACTAATCTTCAATAAAGGACAAAAAAGTTATCAAATTAGACAAAGACAACCTATTCAACAAATGGTGTTGGACAAAGTGGATTTCTATATTTATATTTGGATTCTATATTTCATTCAGAAGAATGAAGCCAGGGTCATATCTCTCCCTTGCACAAAAAATAAACCCAAGAAGGATTTAAAACCTAAATATAAACCCCAGAGCTATCAGTATCACCCATGAGAAAACGTGAGAAAAACCTTAAGTGTCCTATTGCTGGGCATAGACTACCAACTATAATAAAAGAAGTGTGCACAGCAGAAGAAAATATATATGACCAGGACATGTTGAGGATACATTACTTATGCATATTCAGAGAGGAAAATGCGAGTCCATAGAATGGGAAAATTTTTACTAGTGACACATCAGACAAAGGTCTAAAAACAAAATGTGCAGAACTTTAACCGCTCAATAAGAAAATAATAAATGACCCAGTTAAGAAGTGGGCACTAGCCCTGAATAGACAGTTCACCAAAACCTAAGTATGAATGGCTAACAAAAACAGGGAAAAAGCTCACAATCACTAGCCATCTGGGATACACACATTTTAACCATAATGAGATATAACTGTATACGCACAATGTTATCCCAAATTAAAAAAGAACATAAGAAAACAAATGCTGGAGAGGTTGTGGAGAGAAGAGAACTTATATACACTGTTGGAGGACTTGTAAATACATACAACCACCATGGAAACGTATATGGTGGTGCTTTCAGCAACTGGGGATTGAAATACCATGCAATCCAGCAATGCGACTACTAGGTATACTCCTCAAAGAAAGTAGAGACAAAGCATGAGTGGTGTATGCTCTCCCATACTGATAGCTGCACAATTCACAATACAAAGAAACTGAAACTGGAAGCAACTCCAAGGCCCAGCAGCAGAAGAATGGATAAAGCATCAATGCATTTAAATGACGGTGCCGTTGAAGATGGTTCTAAGCACGGTGGACTGTAAGAAGGACAAAGAAACCTGTCTTGGAAGAAGTATACCCGGGATACTTTTTAGAAGCCAGACCCTGAAAATGCCCTCATACTGGAATAAGTAAAGGGTCGGCAAAAAATTAATGCCCTCAACAAGATGACTGCAACAATGGCTCTACCATAACAGCAATTTTGAGCCTGGTGCAGGCTCGGGGAGGGTTTTGTACTGTAGGATATAGTGTCACTATGAATTGGAGCCAACTTATCTGCACCTAAACAACACCCACCCACCCCCAAAAAAAAATATTCACTGCCATCAAGTGGATTCTAACTCATAGCAACCTTCTAGAACACAGGCGAATTGCACCTGAAAACTCAAACTCCACAAGTTCTGTACGACTTTATGGGAGTAGGAAGCCTCATCTTTCTCAGGGGACTGCTGGTGGTTTTGAAGTGCTGGCGTTGAGCTTAGCACCCAAAGCATAACCCTCTATATTACCAGGGCTGGTTAAAGCCCCAATTATAATGAACAACACTGCCTTTGGAGGTGTGGTTTTCTAAAAAAGGTTAACAACTCTTCCAAAAACTTGCAAAACAAAGCAAAACCTTCACTCAAAGTTATATTTCTGGAACATTTGCTATCCACTAAGATCGTGTTATAAACATTGGGCTTTTTCTGAATTGCAATTGTTTCTAGGTTCAGATAGACACTAAAGTCAAGTACTTTACTACCAGGTGGATATGTTCTAGTGTGCTCATGAAGAAAATTCTGATTGTCCAGGATGATTGCAAGCATTCCAGGACGTTCATTGTCCTATTCCAGTTTGTAGCAACCTCATTAGCACTTGAGTAGAACTATTCTCCGGGACTTTTCTCCAGAAGTAGTTGACAAGGTATTTATTCTGAGGTGCTTCTGGATGAATTAAATCTTCCCACCTGTTGTTTAGTTTCAGAGAACATGAACTATTTCTACCAAAGTAAAACTCCGCTGCGGTGCCATTGACTCTGCCAACTCTTAGTCACACCACACAGAGCTTTCCAATTGGTAAATCGATCCTTTCTCACTGAGCCGCTGTGGACTCTCAGGCTGAAGTAGGACTGCCCTGTACTGTTTCCAAGGCTGTGGATCTTACGGTAGCCAACTACCACCTCTTTCTCCCGCTGAGCTTCTGCCACTTCAAACCCTGATCTGTTGATTAGCTGCTGCGTGCTTACCCATTACTTCACTATGTGTCCTAGGAGTCAATCTCAGCTCAAATGCAATCCCTTTTCCCATCCACCGCTGTCTAGATTTTAACACAAAGCAACCATTTAGAGCAGAGTAAAACGGTTCCAGAGGGTTTCTAAGATTAACCCTTTCTGTAGCAGATCGTTTCACCTTCGAAGAACTGGTTGTGTTAAACTGCTGACCTTTCAGCTAGCAACCCAACACTTAAACTACTGTGCCATTAGGGCACCTTAAAGTACTCATTAAAAAGGACAGTTAAATGTTTCCACAATTTCTTCTAGATCATGGTACCCTCTCCACTAAAAAAATTTCATAGAATTAAAAAGTTTATCAGATATAGATTTTTGTTTCCAAATGACTACTTGAAAGGAGTCATTTCTGGGACAGACTGTAGCAGTGCTTGAATATCCAAGTCCCCTTTGTTGACCCAGTTAAATATTCTCTGAACAGCCTATTTCAATGTTTTATCAAACTCTGACAAGGTTTTTTTATACCTTATATCTAGTCACAATGCCTCTTGCTTTAACCAAAGAACAATTTCTCCTGTAGGCCTTAAACTGATCAGTGGCGTCTGAAAAAACGCATATCCATATCAGAAGACAAGTTCATTGCTAAGCTTTCACATAACCAGAAAAATAATGTGACTGTATTATGTCAAATCATCTTAACAGTTATGCCATCTTACTTACTACTGCCAGCTTGACAGGACAGCAACTGCTTCTATTTAGTTATTGATGAAATGTATTTGCTGTTGCAGTGTCTCCCATCCCTGTAATAGTCCTGAATTCTAGATCCCTTTCTCTGCTATTATGGTTGATAAAACCATGCTATTCCACATCCTAAAAAGAGCTGACAAATTTGGGGGACAAGTGCTGTCTTAGAAACTTTCTGAGTTGTGCTAATGGCTCAGCACCAGAATTGTTGGTTTATTAAATTTTTGTTAATCGTATTATTTACTTATTATATTGCACATATGTTAATCTATATATCTAAATATATAAATCTAGACAATGGCATAAATTTTACAGGAGATTTTTGGATGAAATCTGAGTACCTTTACTTCCATGAAGAGATTTCAGTTGTGAATCTATATTCATTGAAATATTGAGGAATCCTCTTTGCTTTAACTAAAGGTCATGGTCACTGTTGACCAGTGACAAATAATACTTTAAATTGACCTGCTATGTCTGTGGATAGTTCAATACCATCTCTAGTTTACTGTCAAATTTCATGGCAATTCCTTTGTCTGATAGCCAGTGTCCACAAAATAATTGTCCTTGTAAGCTCCATATTATTATTTCACTGCCTTCTACATGACACTGACTTAAGGAGACTCAGCTTACTTTAATTTACACACAAAAGCATATACCACTGACACAGAGTTCTGTGTAGAATAGATTTTATCAAATTATTAGGAGGAGAGCACTTTGGTACTGGATAAAAGCAAGTAACTTAAAACAAAGTATTTGAAATTTGTCCTTTCATATCCTTCAGATATTCTGCCAAGTTGTTCTTTTATTTACTTTTATGGCATTGATTCCTTCATTTAGAGACCTATACGAGACAAGCATACAAAAGGAGTCTCATTTTTATCTATGAACCATTTCAGTTCACTCTATAACTTACCCCTTTGTTATGCATTTAATTGTGTACCCCCCCAAATATGTGTTGTAAATTCTAAGCCCCCTACCTGTGGTTGATTTTCATTCTAACAAAACAAGGGATTATTGCATAGTTTAAAATCTGAAACGGTATGGGTCAGGGTTGTATCCTTTTATTATACTTTTTAATCTGTATGCTGAGCAAGTAATCCATAAAGCTGGACTATAGGAAGAAGAACACAAGATCAGGATTGGAAGAAGGCTTATTAATAACTTGTGATGTGCAGATGGCACAACCTTACTTGTTGAAAGCAGAGAGGATTAACACACTTAAAGATGAAGATGCAGGACTGAAGCCTTCAGTACAGATTACAGCTCAATGTCAGCAATATCAAAATCCTCAAAACTGGGCAAGTAGGCAACATTCTGATAAATATAGAAATCATTGAAGTCGTAAAGCAGCAGTCAAGAAATCAATTTACATACTGCACTGGGCAAATCTGTTACATAAGACCTCTTTAATATGTTGAAGATCACAGATGCCACATTGAGGACTCGGGTGTGCCCGACCAAAGTTATGGCCCTTTCAATCACCTCAGGTGCATGTGAAAGTTGGAGAATGAATAAGGAACACTTCAGAAGAGTTGAACAAGCACGTGTATCTTGTAAGACATGAAGTATAACCAGAATGCCCTTTCGACTTTGTCTCACATACTTGGGACATGTTATCAGGGAAACCAGTCTCTAGGAAAGGACACCAGGCTTGATAAAGTAGTTGGGCAGCAAAAACGAAAAGAAAACCTTCAACAAGGTAAATTACCACGAGGGTTGCAACAGTGGGTTCGAAGATAACAATTGGGAAGATGGCGTAGGACTGGGCAGCGTTTCCTTTGCTTGTATTTAGGGTTGTTATGAGTCCATTGGAAGGAACCTCATCCCAACAGCATACCTGTAGCTACAATCCTAATTAGGAACATATTTTCTTTCTTATGTTAATGAAGCATTGTTTGTGTAAAGTGTGTCTTACTCTCTTTTGAGATCTACACAGGCAGATTAAATAAACAAAGCAAGGAAGCATCCATGGGGTCCACAATACATGTCACATGATTGGCAAGGATTTTTAGGTAAACATTTTTTTTTAAAGAAGTAAGAATCTTCCCCCAGAGCAGTCCAAGAAAGAGTGCCTTCCTCCAGAATCGGGTGGGGAAAATCTGATCATCTAGTTTGTAAGTTCTGTGAAATCATCCACACCAGCCAACGTCATCCACCTCCCCAAAGAGAAGCAGTGGCAGCCATCACAGTCACACCCAAACAGCAAAGTCACGGCCATCCAGTCGATACCCACACACAGTGACGTTATAGGGCAGGGTAAAACTGCCCCTGGGAGGGTCTGAGATTGTCCTTTTTTTACTGGGATCGAAAGCCCCATCTTTCTCCCAGAGAGACGCTGGTAGTTTGGGGCTGCTAACCTTGCAGACCAATTGGGACCATACATAATATTATACATTTCTAAATGGCCCTCAACAGAAAAAAGTTTCCGATTCCCTGCTATAAAATCTGTGCTCTGAATTCACTTTGGATCTGATCCGATTTTTCATGCCCCTCATCCCCATGCCCCATATCATCAGTAATAAAAGAAAAGAACATAAGTCCCCTCCTCTGGGCCCCCCAACCATTGCCTGTACCGCCAAGTTAAGGGAACATTAAACCGTGCCTTGTTACATTGAGAAAAAAAAAATAAGGGCAGAAAAAGGCTTTCTTTCATCATTAGTATATACCAGGCCAGCAGCCTATTCCTAAAGCAGAAATCAAATTGGTTTAAATAGAATCCTACTATTACTATTACTGTTATATTTTTAAAATGAAGACTATTTGAAAGTTGAATTAGAACTAATTTACTTGTAAGTGAAAAAGTCAACCTCGTTGAAACCAGATAGAAATCTCATGATAGTTTATATTTTATATGGCCTTGTGTATTTTGAACTGAACAATTCCCCATCCCATTCTAAATACAAACAAACAAATAAACTTCTAACAAGATGATTACCGCCTTTGTTGAAGCTTCTCCCACTTGTAATGTCTGTGGAACTGTTAAAAAAGAGAAAGAAGTGCTGGCCCCAGTATCCGTGTTCTTAGAGTTTCTTCCTGTTTTTCATGATGATTGTGACAATGAATTCATCTCCGTCCCCAGTCTAATTATCGCATCCTTCAAAGTGCCAGGCACTTCCTCTCATTCATCACACCAAGGACCATAAACGCCATGCAGGCTAGAGAGCATTAATTATTGTTTCCCTTATTTGTGTTAATTAGGTTAAACATCCAGGCATGAAACAAACTTACAAGTATTATTTTGAAAATATTTTTCATTTTATGAATAGGTTGAAATAATAAATCCTTTACACTTAAAGCAAACCTAAAACTAATTATTACCTTTCCCTACTTCATTCCTGTTACTCTACTGATTTTTTTGTCACTGCATTCATGTAATGAATATTGTTTACTCTATACCCACTTGTTTTCAAAACTTATTGTATATAGTTTAAGTATAGGTATGTTTCTCTTTCTTACTGAGTACAAGTCCATTGTATTTATGGGCCAGCCAGAAAGTAAAATAAATTCCTGATATGTGCCGCAACATGGATGGAGCTTAAAGATACAATGCTGAGAGGAAAAAGTCAATCACAAAAGGACAACTATTGCATGACTGTGCTTATATACAAAGACAAAAACAGGCAATTGTAGACAGACCAAAGATTATTAGTAGGATAAGGAGGTAAAAGGAAAGGAGGTTTGTTAAAGCTTACAAATCACTGGGTTTCTGTGTAGGATGATGGAAATTCACATTGACTAAGAGTAATGATTGATCCCAGATACTATTCTCTCTGGTAGCTGGGAGCTCTCTAATTTCTCTAACACACTTTGCTATGGCATCTATATCTTCAGTGATTTCTTCAAGTAGGGCCATGTCATAAGAACTAATTGTTCTAAGACTGGGGATAGAATTAAGTGTAACCCCAAAATCTACTCATGAAAATATCATTATATATGGTTTGGAAGCCATCCCAGCCATGCTGTCTAGCAAAGCTACAGCCTGGTGGAAGAAGCATCTGCAGAGCAGAGCTTCCTAGGGAGGGATTGCAACATCCCTCAAATATTTGCTGTTGTTAAATCCATTCTTGAGAATTGTGTGCATTGTCATGTTTACCGCACCTGGAGCGGATGCGAGGGCCATCTTGAGAAGTACGAATGAAACCAGATCTAAATCTTGCTTCAGTATGACGGGGCTTTCCTTAACTGAGGCATGGGAGAGGTTTAGACAGCGAGACATCTTTGGGAATTCTGAGAAGGATATGTGGCAATTGAGTGAGGAAGAAACCCCAAAGTTGAGGTCAGAGGAGAAAATGAAACCCACCAGAAAACCCTGAATTCCATTCTGATTACGTAGTAGGGGACTCCTTTTGGCCTCCCCGATATAGAGGACCTTATAGACTGCCTCCCCCAACTGACACACCTTTACCTTGGACAGGGGCTTACATAGAGTGAGAACGAATGGTTAACATTAATAGGAAACACGTAAAAGGGGAAACATTGTCTTTGGCAAAGAATCAGATGGTTTGGCTCCCCATGGTGCCTCAGGAGTATCAAAAATAAATAGGAGAGTTTGTAAAAGAAAATATTTAACTCTGAGAAGCATTTAAACCTGCTTGTAGATATTAGGCTTTGAAGTAGCACATGAGGTAGTTTCATTGTGTTAAGTTAGTCAATGAGAAAAGGAACACTGTGAGCAAAAAATAGGGCAGTGAGTAGGATATGAATCTAACCAGATTCTCTGAACACCTCAATCAAGAATAGTATGTGATGTATAAGACAAACAGTACAGAAAGAAAGAACCAGGAAGAGGACAGAAAGTGATAGAAAAAAGTACAGACCTTATAATGGTCTTTTATCAGGTTTTGGTGGAAACAATAAGGGTGACTTTGGAGTTAATCATAAGGCATTGTTTTTATGTAGTGGTCTGTAGAACTTTTTATGGTATAAATAAAGCTGTTTGGAAGAACTCAGCAGAGATTGCTTCCACCAGAACATCTCTGGTGTCTGTCTCGTCTGTGTTCGCCGACTCCACACCTCCACATCTCCTCCCTCCGGGAGCTGGACTCCGACAAGTGGCATCCGAACAGGGACCTGAAGGTCATCTTTTCTCATTTTCGGTGTGGATAGGACTTCACCTAGGGTACTGCAGACCCCATGGCGAAAGGCAACCAGGTAAGTACAGGTGGACGGATAAAGAACATGAATAAGAAATGTGGGCCACAGTGAGTCTAAGGAGAGACGACAGTTTGTAGAAATTCTAAAGCAAATTCTTAATGGAAAAGGGTTCCGTGTGTTGACTCATCAGATAACAGGGTTTAAAAATTTTGTACAGCGATGCAGTCCATGGTTTCCTGAAGAAGGTACTGTCAGTTTAGATACATGGTCTCAAGTAGGGGACGAATGAATCAAATATTATAATGAACATGGGCCTGAAGAAATCCCTGTAGAAACATTCTCCTTATGGAGCTCAGTGAGAGATTCCTTAGACCCCTTACAAGAGGTTACTCAACTTTCCAAAAAACTTTCTTTGCAAGATTAAAAACGCCTCTAAAGTTGGAACAAGCGGAGAGGAAACAGGTTTATACTGTTGAAACTGGCTCAGGGGAAAGCGATGATAACCTTTCAACTGAAGGTGAAGCTGACTTACAAGGAGCAGCTGCCCGATATCATGACAATGATTGGGATTTACCCTTAGTTCAATCAAAAGGTCATTGTAAAAAGCTCCATTATGGCTCGATGAAAAATTTGGCAAATAAATCTAAAATTAAGAAGTCTAAAGGCTTACCTCCACCCCCACTTCCTTTGGGTTTCGGCTTTCAAAGAGCCCTACCTTGTGTCAGAAATATGTAAGTGCAGACTTGCAGTCAATTAGGGATAAGTATTTAGAAGCTTATTTTTCCATTATATGGATGATATTCTTTTAGCCCATCAAAACCGGGGTATATTGCAAGAAATTTTACAAGTTACTATAATGGCTCTAACTCGACAGGGACTAAAAATATCCCCAGAAAAAATACAAACAAAACCTCCTTTTTTTTATTTGGGGAGGAAAATATTGGGAGAGAAAATAATTACTCAACCTATACAATTAAGGCAGGATTCATTAAAAACCTTAAACAATTTTCAAAAATAATTAGAGGATGTTAATTGGATTCATCCTTTTTAAAAGTTAACCACTAACGATTTGAAACCTTTATTTGCCACCTTACAAGAGGACCCTAACCCTAAGTCACCTAGGGCACTGACTCAGGAAGGAAAACAGGCCATAGAAAAGGTGCAAAAAGCTATAATAAATAACCAATCAACAAGACTAAACTATTTAAAACCTTGTCTTTGATTTTGCTATCTACTGTCCATTCCCCTATGGGATGTTTGTGGCAGAATGGAACCCTGATATAGTTATATTTAGCTTCCAATTCTCCTAAAATGGTCACTCCTTATATTTCCTTGATAGCATTGCTTATCATAAAGGGAAGAAAAAGGAGTAGAGAGTTGTTTGGTATAGAAGCCCCCAACATTATATCCCCTTACAATGCTCATCAGCTTGGAAACCTTTTGCAATATCATCCAGATTGGCAGGTTGCCCTTGCAGGATATACAGGAATCATAACATATCATTCACCTAACAACCCTTTGTTACATTTTATAAAAGAGCACCTGTAATCGTCCCTCAAAAAACCTCTAAGGAACCTTTTGACACTACACCGGTGTCCCTTGTTTTTACTGATGGATCCTCTAATGGCACAGCTGCAGTTTTAATTGATGATCATAAGACTTCATTTTCTACTAATCAGAAGTCCTCTCAAAAGGCTGTACTTATGGCAGTAATATATGTATTTGAAACATTATCTAATACTTTGTTTAATCTTTATTCAGATTCACAGTATGTGGTTAAATTGTTTCCATTCATAGAGACAGCATCCATTCCTCCCCAGAAAACCACTATATTTGATTTATTGACTAAATTACAAAATTTAATAAGCAAATGTGAATTACAATTTTTATAGGGCATGTTAGATCTCCAGTAACCTTCCAGGTCCTACACATGAAGGAAATAGGCAAGCAGATGCCTTAACACGACCCATGCTTTTATCCATAGAACAGGCCTTTAAGAGTCATGCTTTGCATCATCAAAATGCTAATGCTTTGAGATTACAGTATCACATAACCAGAGAAGCCACATGCGAAATTGTTAAAAAGTGTTCCGTGTGCCCAACTCAGGCTCCAACCTTACCAAGTGGAGTTAATCTTCGAGGATTGATGCCTAATGATATATGGCAGATGGACGTTACTCATATCCCCAATTCTGATAAACTTTCCTTTGTACACGTATGCATAGATACTTTCTCACATGCAGTCATTGCCTCAGCCCATACCAGAGAGGCATTTAAGGATGCATTTCAACACTTTTTTACTCTTTTGACATTTTGGGATAGCCTAGAGAGATACAAACTGATAATGGCCCTGCTTATACATCTATTGCTTTTAAGAACTTTTGTTCCGCTTCTGGGATCAAACATATTACAGGAATTCCATACAACCCACAAGGACAGGCCATAGTAGAAAGAGCACATCAAACACTTAAAAAACAAATCCAGCATTTGCAGGAAGAGCTTAAATATCACTCTCCACATTGTATTTTACAGCACCCTTTGTTATAAATCATTTAAATTGTAATTCAGAAGGATACATACCCATGTACCTACATTTTTTAGGGTCCTGATATTAAGCCTAAACCACTGGTAAAATGGAAAGATTAACTGGGACCTGCAAAGGCCCAGACATCTTACTCACTTTTGGGAGAGGATATGCTCGCGTCTTTCCACAGGTGCTGACTCTCCTGTGTGGATTCCAGACGATTCATTCGTCCCTGTGATGGGCCTGCCGCCTCCTCCGCCGTCCAGCAGTGTCGCCTGCTACTTGGAAACTATAGGGAAACAACTGAGTCCTCTCCTGATGGATTCCCACAGGCTCTGCGTCCAGCCCCTCAGACTCACACTCCAGTGCGCTTGTCACCTCCTCCCCTCACGGTGGTGGTGGGGGGTGGGGGGAGCCAGTTCGTCCTAGTCCTTTCCAGTGTCTGTCCCTTCAGACAGGTCCTGGAGAATCTGGGCCTGGCGCCTATTTGGCACCGCCTGGCCCTCTACACCAGCACTCTCCACCCGCACTGTCTTCCCGCAGACCTGGGGACAACTGAATAAGCTCAGCAACAAAGCACTTGGCGTTGTTGCTTCACAAGGAAGGGCACCCACCCCTGAGGTTGTTTTTACTGCTCTGCTAACAGTTCTCACCTGCCAGGTATTAGTCTCAGGATTAGTCACAGCTGAAACCTATTGGTCAGACATACCAGAACCTATGGTTTTGTGCCACCTGGGAGACACCCGAAGTGCAGGTTTTTACAAAAGATTCCTTCCTCCTGGGGGGTCACTCAGTGCCTTTATTAACCCTAAATGTTCATATAATGTTACCTACAGGGGTAATAGTTCACTGCCTCCTATTTGCGGATCCCATCTTCACACACCACTTCCAGGGTCTTGTGTGTCACTGGGGATTAGAACTCTGGTCACAGATTCCCCTGTTACTAGAGCCAAGCAGTCTTTGGATGTTAGCACTTATAATTCCCTCGTTTCCAGTTGGTTTGCTATCAATAGGAAAACAGGATTTCCAACATGGCATGATTGTGCCATTGTGGGAGCCACATCAGAGCAGAAAAGGAGTAAAGCAGCCTTTAAATGGTACAGATTTGTATGTATATGATTATTTCATTACATCTCGCACTGACGCTTACCGCGATTTAGTCAAACTGAGTACAAGATTTAATTGGTCTGATGCTGATTTGCCCACGCCTGAACCTTTGGCCAGATGCTTTACCCCAGGCTGGGTTTCTCCTATTTTGACCTTTTTCGGTTCCAATGGTCCAGTAGTTCAAACATCTTTGTGGAGGCTCTTTACGGCTACCCAACCTGCTGGTTCTAAAAAGACCCAAAAAAGAAAACAGAGACAGAGCCCTTCAAGCTTGCATGCGCTCCCCTTTTGCTGTTCTATATCCTGGTGATTTGGGCACATTAGAAATATTTGAAGATAATGGGGTCTTTGTTACTCATTGTAAAAATTGTGTTTTAACCAATTGTATTTATTCTCATTTGAATATAACTTCTTTTGTCATTGTTCAACAAACCCCTTATGTTATTTGCCTTTAAAACTGGATACCTCTTGGTATGATGATATGGGACTACATGCCTTACAGTTAATGTCAGATATTTTGCAAAGAAGAAGAAGATTTGTTGCCTCTTTAATTTTAGGCATTGTAGCATTATTTGCTTTTATAGTTTCCTTGACAGCCTCTGCTGTAGCTTTGGTCCAAGAAGTACATACTGCTGAACATGTTGACGAATTCACCAAAAATGTTCCCATCGCCTTAATGACACAAGCAAAAATTGATCAAAAACTTGACACACGAGTTAGTGCCTTATAAGAGGCAGTAGTATGGATGGGTGATCAGATTCGGGCTCTAAAACTAGACTGATGATTAGATGTCACTCGCAGGTTAAATGGGTCTGTGTCACTCCTTTAATTCACAATGAATCAGAAGTCCCATGGGAAAAGGTTAGGAATCATGTTTGGAGAGTATGGAACCATTCAGACATTTCTTTAGCTTTAGCCTCTTTACGCGCCAGTATAACAGCCATCAGTCACTCTGGAAGCTCAGAAGTGGCCAAATCTTTGTTAGCAAAAATAACTGTATATGTTACAAGAAAGTCCTGGCTATCAATTTTTGTTAATCTGGGAGTTGCAGCTGTGATAATACTTCTTCTTGTTCTTTATCTTCCAGTCGTCTTCTGATTGACCTTCTGCAGTCTACGCTCAGTGCAGGCAGAAATCCAAAGGCTTCATTTGAAAAATAATAAAAAATATGGAAGAAGCACACTATCTTGTGTGACCCGAGGGTTGCATATACTGTAATTCAAATAGAAATGAGGGAATGGCATGAGTTTAAATTGTGAACACCCAGTTTGAAGAAAGTTATAAATGACAGTGGAAGTCCAAAATTCATTTGCAGACTCCATAGATGGATTCAGCCTCCGATGAGTCCATTCTGATCATAGTTGAGGGATGTAACTCTCCCTGATATCATACAAAGAACAATGTAAATTCAATTACTGCAGATGTTTTAGGTCAAAATGCATTATCATTTGATCTCCATTTAGACCAATATTACAGCTCTTTCAGGTTTTAGAAAAAATGAAGGGGAAATCCACATGGATTAAGCCCCTGGGGAATCTCCTGTGACCAAGGATCAGGGATGTGAATAGTCTTGCTAATATGCAGAATGCATTGAAAAGGGATTGTTGCAGATGCAATTAGGTTAAAATTTAATACCCTACCATTTGTTCTCCTTATGATCCATTTAAATTTATTCTAGTTTTTAACATTTTCTACTTTCTATTTTACTGAGGTTTTCGTTGTTTTAGTTTGTTATTCTTGCTAGTTTTATATATTTTTTGTTTATATTAATGTTTTCTGTATATGAAATATAGGATAGGTAAATCTATAGAGACAGTAACCAAATTAATGCTTCATGTGGGTATGGCAGAAAAGGTTGGGGGAAAATGAGTAGCTAATAATGATGATGAAAAAAATGAAGAAAATGCTCTAAAAGTGGTTTTGATGATGATTGTACAACTCTTCTTGAAGTGCTTGAAGTATTGAATTGTATGATAATTGAATTATATGCAATAACATTGGGGAAAAATGAGTAATGGTTAAACAGTCAATTAATGTGATTAGTGTTGAAAAGTTATACTCATATCAGTAGGAAGTTGAGTTGTCAAATATTGAATGTATTTACAACAACAAGAAGGAAAAAACAACTGTTAGGGCTGTTTGTATAGCGTTGTGTTAGTCTTGGCAGACTAGAGAAACAAATCCATAGACACTCATATGTGTGTAAGAAATAACTTTATATACAACAGCAGTTGAATATTGAGAAAGCATCCCATCCCAGTCCAGATCAAGCCCATAAGTCCAATATCAATCTATAAATTCCTCTTCAGACTCATGAAAGACACGCAATGATGCTGAATGCAGGAAGATCGCAGGCCAGTGGGTGGGAAGTGTTGGGGATCCAGTAGTATTGTAAGCATCTCAGTGCTGGCAGGGGTCTCCATGTGGCTTCTCTGGCTCCAGAGATCTGGTTCCATCAGCCTCTCTCCATGTGTCTTCTCCACAGGGATGTCTCATAGGCAGTGAGCTGAGAGAGTCTCCAAGGGAACAAGCACACACACACACACACACAGAGAGAGAGAGAGAGAGAGAGAGAGAGAGAGAGAGAGGTTGGGAGGGTCTCCTACCTTCAAGGAGGGAAAAAAAAGGAGTTCCCAGAATCCTCAGGAGAAGGCCATGCCCACACAGAGGCCTCATTGGCTATATCCTGATTGACAGGCTAGACTCTATCCCTATATTCTTAATCCTCAAATTGACATCAGATTATGGAACTACTACAGACAGCCCCTTGTCAATTTGACATTTTTCACATCCCTTTAGCCATATATAATTTTCAAACAAACAATAAAATTATATCTGTTCCTAAAAGGATAAAACTAAAATGCATACAATTCCAAAATATGCCACCCTCATTTAAACATAGCATTCTACCAGTGAACAAGGCAAAAATATGCTATACTTATGTGAACACCTACACGTTAATCCTATGAATATATTCCCCACCTATGAAAGCTTGTAAGCCAACCACTGCATGCCTTTATCCTCCCAATTATGGGTATTCAATTTCTATACTGTCCACTTACATCAACCCAGTGCTCTGAGAAGACAGTGATATTCTTTGATGTGAAGAATGTTCATTCCAGTTGGAACCTTGTGAAATCTGCATCCATAAGCAACATGCAATCAGGACAGCCATCCATAAAGTCTGCAACAATACCCACCAGTTCACAATGTCAAGAATCTTCTCTTCATCTAGTTGGGTTCTGGTCAACTCAAGGGGGACTGCCTCCTTTAGCCTCACCAGGGTGCCCATTGGTTGACTGGCCTTTAGACCATGTCTCCAAGGGAGTGAGCAGAGAGAGAGAGAGGGTCTCTCACCTTCAAGGAGGAAGAAAAAGGAGTGCCAGAATGCTGAGGAGAAGGCCACACCCTCACATGGGCTCTATCTTGATTGACAGACTAAACTCCTCCCCTTCACTCTTAATCCTCAAATTGATACCAGATTATATAACAGCCAATCACTATGCAAGATTTGATTTCTCTCTCTTTTTTTTTTTTTAGCATCATGATGTCCTGGTTCATTCTAGCTAATGACTTACTCTCATGTTTAGTGCTTGTTTTACCTCCTAGTTTCTTGCATTATGCCTGGGGTCTTACACTATTGCAAGCTGCCAACCAAGGTAAAATTGGTATCTTTTAGCCTGGAGCTACAAGATCAAAGAAGTAAAACCTGGGACAGAATTTAATATTCTTACGGAATCCAGATTTTCTTAAAATATTGAGGCATGCAGATTTTCTCATAACACAGTGGGCGATTTAACAAATAACAAGTAATTTTCTCATATTTTAAAATGGCAAAAATGTAGACTCAGGGCAGTGTCTCAAGGGGATTTTCCCCCTATTTCCTTAGGAAAATATCCTGGTCTTTAAAAAGTTTCTATTTCTATTTCCTCGACAATCTTCATGTGGCCTGGCTTCTACTTCCCTCCATCTATGTTTGTAATTAGGCATCAGGAAAACAATGCTGATTTCCACTCCTGTACAGAGATGCAGTCTTGGAAACTCACAGCGGCCGTTCTACCCTGTCCTATAAGGTCACTATGAGACCGAATTGACTCGGTGAGTGAGTTTATTTAGCTTTTTTTTCATGCTTCCTTGTTATTTGCCTAATCTGTTTTTTCTATATCTCAAAGATGACTAATGTAAAGCACACACTATATGGATATGACCTTATTAATATACCAAAGTCAACCCTATTCCAAATGGGATGAGAGCCACAGGTGTCTGATTAGGATTTATCACATATATTGCAGGGGGGTGGGGGAGGTGCACAATTCAAGCCATAACACCATGGTTATGAAATAAAAATTCTTTAAAACTATTTTTCTCTTCCCTGGAACTTGAGTTCTAAAAGTAAAAGCACTGATGGTTGACATTCAATAGTTGGCTCCTCATTGATAATGTTCTGATGGCTTGATTGTCTTTTTCTATTATTAAAATCCTATGACAAAATTTGTTTCTATGCAAAAGTTACCCTGAACTTAAATGAAATGTGTTCATTTCTATAATATATTCAGGGATAACTTTCAAAAGCAGGTCCACTCTGCTATGGAACAGGCTGTGACATAACAAAATGGAACTCTATGTAATGAAACAGTCAGACTTTGCCACAAATGTTTCAGGGTCATTGGACTATCTGCTGTGGACACTCCTACTATGTGTAAGCTCCTTTGCATACATTATGCCTTCCAATAAAAAATCCTTAAAAAATGGATATAATTATCTTTACGTTGAGGAGAAGAAGGTTCAGGGAAAATAAGGGGCTCACTAATGTTAGACTTTTTATGAGTTAGAAGTAGTTGTTAATATACTTGTGATTTAAACATAATATGAGTTAGTTTCATCCACAGGCTGCAAGTTCATTTCATGGTGGTGGAGTCTCCACAAGTCGTCTTGGGCTCATGCTGTTTCTCTTCCAGTTTTGCCAATCTGTGTGTTTGACATCCGTCCTCAGCTTAGTGTCACTGCTGCCGATGCCGTTTGGACTGTGGACCTCCCACTGCAGCCAGGAAGCAGGAGAAAGGTAGGAGAGGAGAGCAAAGATGAAAATCCCCACAACATTCTCTTACATGATGTTGGCCAGACCTCGGAATGAGGACATAGCTACTTGGAACTGGGGGTGGAGGTCCTGTTTTTACAGAAAAAGTTGAAGATTAACTTTGTGTATGCAAAAACAAAACAAAAGAAAACCAGTCTATAGCACCCACACAGCTAGTGAGTGTCAGACTCAGACAGTTTAGCTCTGTTCCCACGACTTCCTAGCTGCTACTTTATCACACATACATTACACATGTGATGTAAGCACATAGAATGAGGAAACAGAATTATGTCTATTTCTTTTTATGTATATCACCAAACTAAACAAAGTTCACTGACACTGAGTCAATGCTGACTCCCAGTGAGCCTCCTGTGGGTTTCTGAGACTGTACCTGTTTGCAAAGCTTAGTCTTTCTCCCATGGAGTTACTAGTTGTTTCGAACTATGGACCATGCCGATGGCAGCCCAACATGTAACTATTCCACCACCAGGGCTCCACGTATATATCCTATGGGCAGCATAGTATTGGGAATGACAGACATTTGTCAGGTGATGGAAGGTATGTAAAGACAGTAGATTGCATGACTGGAGCTATGCTTGTTAGTAAGGTAGCTAGTGCATTTACCATATACCACAGTTTTCACTTTGTAAATCATCGGGGGAGGATAGTGTGGGTGAATTTGGGGTAGTGGTAAGTGAAGAAGCTAACTAAATTCTCAAATGTTATTCTCTTTGTTTTACTGTTAGTCAATGACTTTTGAAGTATGTGTGTAAAATATCTGCTGCAAAAAGCAAAAAACAGATTTAAGTATTATTCATTCATATTCACCCTTTTATTTTAAAAAATTGCAAGTCACTTAAATGTAGCAAACCTACTTCTCTTTGTAATTATTTTGCATCTTATGCATGTTTGATAACTAATATCTCATCATCTCTATTTTGAAGTATAAAATAAAATCAAGTAAAGCAGTATGACAAGTGTTTGGAGAATAAATTGTCTCAATTGTTGTATGGGAAATTATCAAAAGAATCCCTTCAATTTTTATTTCAATCATGTATGCTTATCAATAAAATGAAATCAATCCTCCAGTTCTTGATTATTTAATATTCTCTTTTTGTGTCACACAAACTACACACACACACACACACACACACACACACGCACACACACACATATGTAAACACAAACAATGCCATATAGCTAACCTAATATAGTTAGGTATCAACCTTTCATTGCTTAGTGCGTTCAATTACTCTTATTACATATGCCTCATATGGCTTCTTTGTCAAGTAATGATTAAACAGATGGTTAATCTGATGGTTAATTTGAGGCAAATTGTGTATGTAAGAAGTTTCACATAGAGTTGCCACATAGGGGAGAAAGCAGTTTATTCCTTGCAGCACACTCAGCCCTAAATCGTTTCCACTAGATGCGATGTTCCAGAATACACCCAGACCTTCTCTGATTCAAGTCTACCACAGCGAGAGTTGGTGGTCTGTCTGCCCACTTGCTCTTGGTGCTGTGGCCTTATACTGTATCCAATATTGCTCAAAATAGATTCAGTTGCTGATTAGACCTTGGGAATGATTCTATAATACAGACTCTTAGGCTATGCTGATATTTGTTGAGTGATAATCTGTTCTCTTACATAATTGCCAAGGTTTGTTCCAAGATTCAAATTTCATTGATAGCTATATTTGTCATGCATGTGATTAGGCCTGAATTAAACTTTGAAGTTGTTTCTAACTAAGTAAAACCAAATGTGGTTATGCAAAGGTAGAAGGAAATTACTAAAAGCAAGGCATGTGTTTTTTCTTGCTGATAACAAATGCCACACATTTCATATTCTATTAATGGAAAAAAAATCTTTTTAATAGAGAATATGAGATGGCTTCAAAAAGCTTGCAGAAATACTGAAAGAAAAGATAATGGAATCTTTCCATGAACTTTTGGAGCTCCCTTGTATAAAGAGTGCAATGAAGAAAAAGAATGGAAGGGATGTGTATCTGATTTGGGTAGCATGACTCTTTCAGAAGGGTATGAATTTGGGCAATGGTGCCTCTAGGGCAGTGGTTCTCAACCTTCCTAATGCTGCTACCCTTTAATACAGTTCCTCATGTTGTGGTGATGCCCCAACCATAACATTATTTTTGTTGTGGCTCCTCCATCTCCCACGGCTCTGGGTCCATCAGGGTAGCTTCATATGGCTTCTTGTAAGAAATGTCTCTCAGGGACTCAGCCTATGTCCTGCCTCCAGCAAACAATTTATCTCATTAGCGCCTCCAAACGACGCTTTCACAGTGGTTGCCTGATTCATAACAGTAGCACAATTATAGTTATGAAGTAAAAACAATACAATCTGCAACCTGATTGACAGGCTAACATCCACCCCTTCACTCTTAATCCTCTCAACTTGTCAACAGATTATGTAGCTACCCTTCCTGTAAATTACCACAACACTAGGTTATCTGTTTATAAATATTTAATTTATCCAAATTAAGTGTGATTAAATTATGTGAAGTCGTGCCTGTGCTGACCACCTGGAATAGAAGGCCCCGTACTCCCCCCTGCTGCCTGGAGTATAGTCATCTACAGTGCTCAGTTGTCAGTTCCCTTTAGAGCAGCGGTTCTCAACCTCTTTAAATCAGCATGCATTACATTACATTGCGCTTTGCCATTCAGACAGAATACAAAGACTGAAACCCAGAGGGTGAAAAATCAGGGCAGTCTCGCTTACCATCACTTTGAGAAACCCTGTTGGGAAATGTATACTCCTTATAGTAATAAATCCAAACCCTGTAGGTTTTTAAATCTAGTTTCTAAATGGGAATGTTTTCACTAAGGGACTCAATAAAAGCCACGCAGAGTAAGATATACTTGGTGATAAGCAAATAAATGCTGATAGTAGCTTACAATAAATGCAATCTGGCCTGAAGGAAACACGTGTCACGATGGATTGTTTTTTCACTCAAGCAGCGTATTTCCACATTTCCAGCACGATTTTAGAATTCATCAGAGACTGAAAAAAATCTAAAAGTTTTCATGCTTTGTCCACTAGGGAGCTTTCCGTTGGTGCCTGTGTCTCTGGCATATCCCATGAATGTATCTTTATGTGTCTGTTTTGAGCAAGGTTATTTTTTTCAACTTTCTGTACCAGTCAAATTTTCAAGCATCATTTAATATTGTCCTTCCTCAATCTTAGAATCAGTCCATTTATTTAAGAAGCCATGAGTCCTCCTGTTGCAAATGCTATTAGAAACCAAAGTCTAGATCAGCGGTTCTCAACCTGTGGGTCATGATGCCTTTGAGGGTCAAACGACCCTCTCACAGGGGTCATCTGATTCATAACTAGCAAAATTGCAGATATGATGTTGCAAGGAAATTAATGTTATAGTGGGGAGGTCACCCCCACATGAGGAACTGTATGAAAGGGTCGTGGCCCTAGGAAGGTTGAGAACCACTGGTCTGGATGCTAGATGTGCTTGTTCTCACCATGATGGCTTCCTCCGGGACTGTCTCGGCTCACGGAGGAAAATCCGCGTATGTGCTAACTGATCATCTAAAGACATCCGGAGAAAGACGAGGCTAGCTGCCCCAGCGAAGACCACGAGTCAGAATCCACTCCACAGCAGTGAGTTCATGCATGTACAGAGATCTACAAATTATTTTATATCTTTCCATCTGCGTGTGTACTAAAGTCGCCGTTAATTTATACTGATATCTCCGACTCTGATTCATTATATGAGGTGGATTCAAAAATTTATTATTTTTAATTCCATATATCCACAAACGTTAAGAGGCCCCCTCATTCACAGGTCATTGTAGCCTTCTTCCTTCTGCTTCTATAATTTAACAGTAAAGGTTTCATTATTACTATCCATTATCCATTTACCTAATTGTTCAATTTTGCTATACAAGTATAGTTGTCTCATAATTCCTGTATACAAGTATAGTTTAGTCATGCATACCACCAAGGGAAACAGCTGCATTGACCAGGCAACAACATATATCTATCTTTTGCCTTGGTCTTACTGATTTCACTCATTTCCAAAGTGCCCTTTAAGACTTTACCAAATTTACTGAAGTGGTTTGATACAGCCTTAATACATTTAAATTATTTGTAACATTCTGCATTCTATCCTAGAATACCACCCTGTACTAAATGACTTAAAAACTCTGCATACAATAAGCTTCACTCTTAAAACTGTACAGTTGTTTGCGATGCTAACTACATCATGCTACATACATAGATTATGTCCTGTATCCACTATTACAGTAACATCTGGAATAGTTTCATCATGTTCCCCACCTTGACTTCCTGCAAATTTCAATCTATATAATATTACTAGAGGTTTGCATTTTTCAGATTATCACATAATTTTAATCACATCGTATGTAGCTTATTTAAATTGTTTTCATGCACTAAGAAACATCATTTACTATTAATCTCTATATTCTATTACCTGATAATGCCTTCTATTTAAGTGCTAATTTTAACAATATAATTTTCAAAAGTAATTTTAAAGATAATGTATTTTTTGGCATGTTTCAGATATTAGTTATAATTGAATGAGATCCACCTCTTGTCTAGTTTTTATAAAATACACAACAGAACAAATACAATTGAATAATCGATAATACATTTAATAATTTATATCCATGTAATTCAGCGATTCTTTATAGACCAAACAAAATCCACTAGGATCAAGTCACTCCTGACCTGGTGGATCAGACACGAATGCTTCCTCACAACAGCCCGAACCCACCCGTCACTCCAGAGCGGAACAAGAAGCCATCTGTTCCTGCAAAACTTTCAAGTCTCCGAAAGCCAGTGAGGTCATTCTATTCGGTCCGATAATCACAAAGCTATTGTTTGGCTTTTAAGAAGATTTCAGGCCATACTTTTTGTAAGTTAATGTAGAGACTGGTTCTTCTCTCACAAATCAAACAGGTTCGAGGGAAAACTTATATACAAAAAAGACAGGCAAAATGTTAAGGGACTAAGCTCCCTGCAGTAAACACCCCAGGGTCCCGAGCTTTATTAGGGGTGAGCTTATATAGTCTTTTGGTCATGTATCCAGCATGCTCGTGCCATGATCACATAGAGGGCGATTTACAATTCTTGAGGCATACAAAGAAACATTAACTCTTTAATCCAAGTTATTCAAAGACAGAGGGTAGGATGAGGCTGGGGAAATGAAGTAATACTATCTTTGTGGGTACTGTTTTCTTTAGCACCTGCCAGGGCAGTGTCTGTTTATCTTAGATGGAAAGACAGACCATAGCTGCTTCATTAACTCCCCCAGGAAAGCTATCAGCATCCTTCCATGTCCTTGGGCCATGAAACATGGTGGTCCTGCCCCATTTGCCAAAGGAACAAACAGCTTTCCCCCCAGCCCCCCAAATTTGTGGCTTTAGTTTAATGTAAAAGACTGTATCAGGGCAATAGTTTGAAAAGTTTACCAGCCTAGGTGGCTCCAGAAAGATTGGACTCCCAAAGAATTTAAAATTCTGTTCTGCAGTTTCCCTTTCATAATCAGCATTCTACTATAAAACCTTTCACCAAAATGTTCAGTAATGGTAGGTAGGTACTAACCTGTTCAGATATAACTATCTTTTGATAATTAGTTTTTAATATTAACTTCACTTAAGAAATCAACTAAACAATTAACTAAACAACTGAAAACTTAAAAACTGTTTGTGTTCCTACGCAGTCTTATTTTATACTTCACAGTTTCCTTTTAAAAAACAGTTTTATTGATTTTAATTCATATATCAAACAATTCAATAGTTCAATCACATTAATGAGAGTTGTACAATCTCACATCACAATCAATCTAAACATATTTTCTTCATTCATGAGGTCACTGTTATTAGTTCCTGTTTCCTCCCAACCTCCCCTGCCCTACCCTCAGGAACCATTAACCCAGTTACTGCCTTTATAGATTTACCTATCCTGGATTTCATAGACAGAAAAACACCTCCCTTCCTGGGATTTATTTAGTTGTTGGTTTGATTTCCCATTCATTAAGTCATTCATAAACTGGTGCTGGCAGAAAAAAAACTTTTTGACAAAAGTGTCTCATTTTGTTTAGGACCAACTCTGAAATTTTTCCTAACTTGTCTCAGAATTAGAGAGAATCAGCAGGATTTATAAAAAAAAATAAAACAAATGTTTGCCTGAGAGAAAAATACAGGCTTTCTTAATCAACAATCTATTACTTGCAAGCTGACAACACATGACAAAATCAAAATAATTCATTCACTAGCCAAAAAGAATGGGAAACTTAGCGACTCCAGACTTGAAAACACCCCCTTTCTATCTTACCATCACCCCATTTGTTATTTTCAACCAGTGCAGGTGACAGATTTTGGTAAGTATCTTCTGACTTCAAGCAGGTCTGACTCTCAGAAGCCATTACAGACAAGCACACAACCCAAGAACTCCCTCCAACAGGAAGCAAATATTAATGTTGGCGACGAAGCTGAGCACCTGTTGCGTTATTGGGTCAGAGGCAGAGACGGGCAAGCTGAACACCTTATGTTTGGCTCACTTATTTCACATTGAAAGCAAATCTGTATTCCTATCTACTAAAAGGGAGAGATGATAAACCACCTCTATTTTTTTTCTTTTTAAACTGAGAGTGATATAATGGCTACAACAAAATCAATTGCTTTGAAAGTAATGGGGTGAGGCTGTCCACACCATTACTTTCAGCTCCGACTTCTTGCCAATTCTATCCAACAGACGTCTAACAGACTTCAGTGGTTTGTACACTTTGCGTTTGCCAGTTACAGACATTTTGATATCATGCATTTCAGTCCCACACACACACACAATTCCAGGGAAATGAGAGCTGGATTTTAGCAGTTTCCAGAGAGAAATTCGTACTCATCTCTTATTTTTAGAGCTTGCCAGTGTTATTTCTAATATCCCAGAGGCTCTGTGCCTTAACCTGAAAATCCTCATTTCACAAATAATGACCTAGCAGGAAGACCGGTGGAGGGCTGTTTTAGAAAACGGCTCTCCTAAGAAGCTAATGGGTCACTCATCAAGGCTGAGCGTTAATGATCACTACACAGAGAATGCCACCAATAGAGGGAAAAAAGATGCCCTACTAATTTGATCTAATCAGGCATGGGACTGAAGAATGCAAATAAGAAAGAATGGGCTTAATTATTTTCCCATTTTTATCTCCATCAATGCACATTCATCATGAAAAGTATTTTTAATGATAACCAAGAATTTTCCAAATGGGACCTGGAAAGTGCACAAACTGTTCCTCTTCCTAAGAATGTATCTCGGTGGAAGCTGTTTTGTAGCAGGAACACAAGAATTCCTTCTTTTAACTAATCTTTTGTATGTATACTTCGGTGGTTTTTATACTCTGTCCATTAGAGATGTCTAAATATCCAAAATGTAGATGAGGGTCCACAAATTCAATATTTGACTTGCTCGTGGCCTTTCCATTGACTTCATAATTTCTTGGGAAATTATAAAAAATGAGGTTATATTTGGCTTTAAATTAAGGCCCTTGCAGTTACTGGAGTCTAATTATATTTGTAGCTAGCAGTATATTATTGTCACCTGTCACATACAAGGTCAGCCAATGTGGTAGATTCTCTTCTCTCTATTCCACATGAGGCTTCCTAACCATGCATTGGCTTATTAGGAAGGAAGTATAAAGATGTACTCAAATTGAACCTTTTGGCCGAAACAACCAGCTGTCGGCCTTTCTAGTAAATGCCTTGTCTCTGCGATCAAAAAATGGAAATGTTAGTTTTCTCATGATCCTTTGCTTCTTCTCTCTCCTTGAAAAATAACTCTAGGGCAATGTATATCCATTTAGAAATTAAAGGCCAGGCTGTGACTAACACAATGCTTTAATCACGCCAGGAAAGATGGCCAGAACATGTATTTGTGTTCAATGAGCTGAGATAATTTCACCCCTCTTAACTAGATCTCTCAGAAAAAGATTTTTTTTGGACCATTCAAAAATGGAATGCCTTTAACACTCACCCTTTATTTTAAGGACCGAGAAGGAATGTTTGAGTCATTCTAATTTCACAGACATTTTCCTGAAAGGGAAGGAATGTGTCTCATTGCTTTGGGTGTCCTTGGCCTGAAATGTACCCAATGGATAGGGGACCTTGACTGCTTTTGTTCTAAAGTTAGCACGCATTCTCTATTTCAGACTCAATAGGGGAAGAACTGAACTTGGTAATTAATACTCAGGAAATTAGCAATGGCAGAAAGATAAAACAGGCACATGGAAGAATCTCAAGTGCCCCTGGCAGTCAAAGGCCATTGAGAACCTCTCAATAGCAAAAATACCAACCGCAGCAGCAGATTCTCTTTATTGCTGGATTTGATGTTTTAAAATGCACCGCCTTTGACAGCCGTGCCTCTGACTCCATATACACCGCAGTGTTTTTTTCCCCTATGCTGTGTTGAAAAAGTATGATTGTTTTCTGCTTTATTTCTATGTCTTCTGGAGTGACAGTTAGGTTTTGCATTCTTACTGAGGATGTGTGTTCCTTTTGCTCTTATATAAGAAATGAGATTAAGACTACATTAAAATTAATTTTGGATCCAGGTGGCCTCTGTGAGGGCATACACTTTGGCAGGGTTCTGAAAGGGAGTAGACAGAACCTCTGCTCTTCAAAGGCCCTCCTAGACAGTCTTCTTTGTTTGGTTTTTTTAATTAAATACTTTTATTGGGGGCTCTGACATCTCTTATCACAAACCATACATCCATCCATTGTGTCGGGCACCTTTGTACATATGTTGCCATCATCATTTTCAAAGCATTTTCTTTCAACTTGTGCCCTTGATTATCAGCTCCTCATTATCCCCATCTCACACCCATCCTCCCTCCCTCATGAACCTTTCATAAATTATGGATTATTATTTTCATATCTTACATTGTCCTCTTTCACCCTGAACCCACTTTTCTGTTGTTCGTCCCCCTGGGAGGGTGTTGTACGTCGGTCCTTGTGATTGATCTCCCCTTTCTTCCCCCACCTTCCCCTTATCCTCCTGATATCTCAATTCTCATTGTTAGTCCTGAGGGGGTTATCTGTCCTGGATTTCCTGTGTTGTGGGCTCTTATCTGTATCAGTGTACATGTTCTGGTCTAGTCTGATTTGTAAGGTAGAATTGAGGTCATGATAGTTGGTGGGAGGAAGCATTAAAGAACCAGAGGAAAGCTGTATGTTTCATCGGTGTTATAACTGCACCCTGACTGGCTGTCTCTTCCTTGTGTCCCTTCTGTAAGGGGATGTACAATTGTCTACAGATGGGCTTTGGGTCTCCACTACACACACACACACACACACACACACACACACACACACACACACACACCTGCCCCTTCACATTGGTATGATTTTGTTCTGGGTCTTAGATGACTGATAGCTGATCCCATTGACATCTCATGATCACACAGGCTGGTGTGCTTCTTCGATGTAGGCTTTGTTGCTTCTCAGCTAGATGAGCGCTTGTTTATCTTCAAGCCAGATGCTATATCTTTTGTTAGTTGGGCACCATCAGCTTTCTTCACCACATTTGCTTATGCACCCATTTTATCTTCAGTGATCGTGTTGGGAAGGTGAGCATCACAGAATGTCAGATTATTAGAACAAAGTGTTCTTGTGTTGATGGAACACTTGAGTAGAGGCCCAATGTCCATCTGCTACCTTAATTCTTAATATATAGATATAAGTACATAGATCTATTTCCCTGTCATTACATATAACTATATTTACACATGTACATGCCTGTATTTAGACCTCTATAAATGCCGTTTGACTCCTAGTTCTTTCCTTAATTTCCTTTTACTTTCCTCTTGTCTCACTATCATGTTCAGCCTTCATTCAGGTTTAGTAATTCCTTGCTGTTACATTGCCCTTGATTAAGCCCCACTAGCCATCCTATGCCCCTTTCTGCATTGATTTTAGTTCACTTGATGTTCCCTTGACCCTGGGTTGGTTGACACCACCTTTCTCCCACCTCCCCTTCTCCTGTGGGGCACCCCTCCTGGAACCATTGGTCCTGTTGTTTTTGTCTCTGAATTGTTTATTCTGATTATCATATCTAGAGAGACATGCAGTGACATTAATTAGCACAAAAACCAGGCAAAGCCAAACAAAACAACAAAGAAAGATAAAGCCAACTAAACAACAACAAAAAGAAAGCCAATGATAAAAAAGGAAAAGCCTCTAAAAAGTTCCATGTCTATTTTTGAACTTTAGGAATGTTTTCCAGTTGAGTCTGATGGGGTGTCACACTCTATCTCTAAAGTCTATTTTTGGTATTCCCCGGGAATTTCATCGTTTTGCTCCCCTTGCTGCTCTATTGCATGCCCTTACTGTTTCACCCTAGTGTGATGGGATCAGACAGGCACAATTTCTACACTGTGTCTCCAGTGTTGTCCCCTGTAGCACTATGGGTCAGCGAGGGACATCGTGTCTCATGGTGGGGCCGGCCCTATGGTCCTCTCTGTGCGTTGTCTGCTCTGAGCAGAAATATTGTCCTCAGGGCTTGGTGGGCCAGGGTATGTTCCCCTCCCTCTCCATCCCTCTTTGTTTCTCCTAATGTGTGCTCTAATTAGACGTGTCCCTCTCCCCACGCTGTAGCTTCAGTGCTGTCCTCTGGAGTACATTCTTTGGTGGGGTGGGTGTAGGGATGGCGGGTCCACATAGTTGGGATTGGGGCCAGCCCCGCAGACCTCTCTATTGGTTCCCTGGTACATGCTGGTATGTTGTATTCACGTCTTGGCACACCGGGTTGAAGCCTGGTCTCTCTCTCTCTCTCTCCTGTGGAGATATAAACAAGACCTTCTTCTTGGCTGGCTTAGTGCCCTGTTCTCCCCCTACCCA
>NW_022111320.1:38195910-38209236 GCF_000313985.2 Echinops telfairi
GGCAGCGTCAATAAACTTCGCAGATTGCATCTACCAGAAGGGTCCTGACCATTCTTGTCTCGGTCCGTGTTGCGCCGTGTCATCCGTGCGCGACATATTCCCATCTTGGCACACCTGGTTGAAACCTGGTCTCTTTCCCTCTCCTGTGGCAATATAAACAATACCTTCCCTTGGGTGGGTTAGTGCCCTGCTCCCCCGCTACCCATGTTTTTGTGTTTTTTCTCTCTTTCCCCCTTTTATTTAGCTGGCTGCCACATGTATGCCTGGATTGGGTTTGGCCCTAACATAGTACCTGGACCTCACCCAGGAGTGTATGTATATATTAGCTTTTCCCCCCTTTTAAGCTACCCCAGTGGACTCATGTTGTACTTGTCCTTTTGTGCTTGGCTTACGTCACTTAGCATAATTTCCTCCAGTTTTGCCCATGGGATAATGTGCTTTATGCATTCATCACTGTTTTTGTTTTTTTTCATCACTCTTTTTTATGGATGTGTAGTACTCTGTTGTATGTATGTACCACAGTTTTTTGATCCATTCATCCGTTGATGGAAATTTGGGTTGTTTCCAACTCCCTGCAATTGTGAACTGTGCCGCAATGAACATTGGAGCACAGATGTCTGGCCAGGCTTTGTTTGTGGCCTTTTCTGGCTCTATGCCCAGTAGTGGGATTGCTGGGTCTTATGGTAGTTAGATTTCCATCTGTTTTAGATATTGCCAAATCGATTTCCATAATGGCTATACATACCTACAGGTCCACCAGCAGTGGACGAGAGTCCCTATCTCACCACAACCCCTCCAACACTTGTTACTTTCTGATTTTTTGAATTGGGCTATCTTTGAGGGTGTTAGGTGGTATCTCATTGTTTTAATTTGCATTTGTCTATGGCTAAGGATTAGGAACACTTTCCCATATGTTTATTGGCCATTCGGATTTCTGCCCTTGTGAAACTTCTCTTCAGGTTTTTGGTCCACCTCCACAGTGGGAAATTAAGAAGGAGTATTTATAGAATTATACATTCTAAAGGAATTGTCTCTGTACAGGTATGGGGATAAATGATTTGAATTGTGTGTGCATGTTTCTATGCTTGCGTGTGTGCATGTGCATACATGCATGCATGCATGTGTGCATAGAGAGATGGAGTAAGGGAAGAATATGCATTATCATTCAGGGTTGCAAAACAACCCAATGTATATTTTAAAGACATGACTTGCTCAGTTCCAACTACTTCCTGGAGGTTCTTAAATCTGACTTCTTTCACATAATCCTACCTTTTCTTCAATAAATATTCTGTTTCTCACCAAAAGGAGCCCTTGTTATGAAGCGGGTAAGTGCTCAGTCACTAACAGAAAGATTGGCAGTTTGCACCCACCAATTGCTCCTCAGGAGAAAGAACAAGCAACCCGCTCTCATAAAGATTACAGCCCTGGAAATCCTATGGGGACTGTTTTACTCAGAACTGTATAGGTTCGTGATGAGTCAGGGTTTTTAATGGGTTTCTGCTCACCAAGCTTTGGGTGAGACATTGGAGCCATCGCTTGATTAAATGTAGTTTGTGACCTTAATGAGACCTTTATTTCCCTGTCTCTAATTGGCTTTTTGGTGTAGGGCTAATTTCCCAAAAGAAGTCATTTGAGTCCCATAGGAAACACTATCTCTTCTTTGCTCCTTGGTTATTCAAACCATTCTTACTTCCTACTTCATCTTATACCAGGTCTGCTACATTTATTGCCTACATGGTGCGCTCCCTGCACTATCTCCAATTACCCCTTTCCATTACCACCAAGAATTCTATAGTAAAGACGTGCAAGGATAGGTTGATAACATCATATTTAACTTGTGTTTGGGGGACAAAAAAGACACATTTAACCTCTCTAGTTATTTTCATTTTCACTCACATGAGAGAATTAGACAAGTTACATGGCCCTCAAATCCTGCATGCAGAAAACACATCCACATTTGTTAAGGACGTGCACCCTTAATCCTCAACCTCAGGCTTTCAAATTACACAGTTCTCACTAGGTGTCTAAGCAGCAGCACATAAGCACGTGCATTAGGTAGTTTTTCTGCAGAACACAATCTGAGAAAGAATATCTTAAGGGATCGTTATGATGGATTGTGTCTTTCAAAGTTGGCTCCCCTCACATAGCACATTCCACATGTTCTTCTTGAACAGGGTATGGATGTAGCGCCCCTGGATCGATCAGGTTGATGTTCTTTATCTTGGAGTCTGGGTGAGTTCCTGACTGTGTCATGTAACTTCTCCTGGGAAATTACAATAGATGACAGAACTCCCACCTGATCAGTTTGGAATCTCACTTTGGGGATATAGCAGCCACACGGGTGAGGAAGTCATGACTAGCTCATCTGAAGAGGCTAATTTAAGATGCCTTGTAGTTTAGTCAACAGGCCCAGGTAAGCGCTCCAGTGAGAGCAAAAGTCAATTGACCAGCTATGTGAGAAGCAATCTTGGAAGGTTCCTCCAGCTTATCAAGCCGTGCCCGACGATACTGTGTGAAAGAGAGGTCAGACCTTCCCAGGGAGCTTTGCCTACATAGTAGATTTGTGAGTGAAGTAAAATGATCATGTTTGATACCACTAAGCTTTCTAGTGCTTGTTACATAGGACTAGATAATGAAAACAACAAAAATGTCTACAAGGTTTAGTCTAGAAGAAGCTAAGGACAGGAATCAGATCATGAACTATGAAATTAACAGAACTCATCTCAAACAGGGGAGCTCTAGTGGTATAGCAGGTCACATGTTAGGCTGCTAACCACAAGGTCAGCAGTTCAAACCCATTAGCTGCTGCCAGTGAGACAGATGAGCCTATCTACTCCCATAAGATTTAACGTCTCAGAAACTCCAAGTGGAAATTCTACCCCGTCTTTATCAGGTCACTTTGATTTGACTCTGTGGTAGAGAGCGAGGACTACTACCTGGGAGAAGGATGAGGTTTTTCAGATCCAGTGAAGATATACAGTCTCAGAAACCCATAAGGAAAGTTCTATGCTTACAGGGTGGCTAGGGTCTGACTCCATAGTAGTAAGGTTTGTTTGTTTTGTGAATCTTAAATAAAGCATAGGGTCACTATGAGAAAGAATCTGCTTAATAGTAGTGATCTTACTTAGGTATCTTAAATAAAGGAGTCCTGGAATCCTGGTGTGGTAGTGTAGTGGTTATGCATTGGGCTGCCATCTGCATGGTAGGCAGTTCAAAAACCACAAGCAGCTCTGCAGGAGACAGACTGAGCTTTCTACTCCTGTAGACAGTTATAGTCTTGGAAATGCACTAGGGCTCACTGCGAGTCAGCATGGACTCGATGGCAGTGTGTTGGCTTTTATTTGGTGGCATAATTAGGAGCCCTGGTGTCATAATGCTTTGGGATGTTAACCTCTAAATCAGCACTTTGAACCCACCAGCCCCTCCAGGGAACGAAATGAGGGTTTCTGCTCTCATACCCCCAAGGGCATTTTATCCTATCCTACAGAGACACTCTAAATCAAAATCCACTCAATGGGCATAAATGTGTTTGTTTGCCTAGAGTTTTAAATAGGATCCCTGATGACACGGTTGGGTAAGTTTTGAATGGCTAATTGAATGAAATCCAGGATAAATAGTCATTCAGAACACTGATGCTGATATTTCACGATCATGTAGTGCAGATATAATAAAAAGGAGCCACAAGTCAAGGGCTTTAAGAAGCGAGATATTTGTTCCTTCAGCATTCATTCTATAGACTAGAAATCTGAGTCAGGGCCTTGGACCCAAGAGTCCCTTCAGTGGGCATCTCTTTCAGTTTGTGGCATCTGCCTGTAATATTTGGCATTCCTGTTTACAGGCAGGCTCTCAAGTGGCATAGCCCAAGGTCTCTGTGTCTACTCTGTTCTTTTTATAAGGCACCACTTAGAAATGGTTTGCCTTAGGAACACCCTGCTCTGGCATGGACCCGCTGACACAGCAAGAGAAAACCCTTGTTTACAAACAAGGTCAAGTTTATGAGTACAGAGATCAGAACTTCGACATTTTTTTTGAGGATGCAAATAAATACATAATGGGACACTTTACCATGTAACTTAATTGACTGTGAAAGTTTTAATATTATCAGATAAAAAGGAGAGAAAAAGAGAAAAGAATCAAAAGAGAAGGATAAAAAATATTCCCCAATGTTGGCAATTATTGCATCTAAGTGGTTTGTGAGTATTTCATGTATAAATTTCAGGTCATGTAGATTGGAATTATTTTAATTAAAAGTTTTGGGGGTAGAGTATCAGGTGTAATTACTCCATCAAAAGAATGTTCTTGGCAAGATGGTGGCCACCAAAAGGAAGCGGCATGGAGACCTGGCCATCCAGGCCAAGAGGCGAAAACAGAACAAAAAAGATGCCGGATCACTGGCTAAGCAGCACGATATGGCAAAGGAGGCCGAAGAGGAAGGCACAGACTGCATCCCCGGCCCTGTTAGCAAGGGCAAGTGGAAGAATAAGGAACGGGTTCTCATCTTTTCTTCCAGAGGAATAAATTTCAGAACAAGGCATTTGATGCAAGATTTAAGGATGTTGATGCCTCATTCTAAAGCAGATACTAAAATGGATCGTAAAGATAAGTTATCTGTGATTAATGAGGTCTGCGAAATGAAAAACTGTAATAAGTGCATCTATTTTGAGGCCAAGAAAAAGCAAGATCTTTATATGTGGCTTTCAAATTCACCTCATGGACCATCTGCTAAATTCCTTGTTCAGAATATTCATACCCTAGCTGAACTCAAGCTGACTGGAAACTGTTTGAAGGGTTCTCGGCCCCTTCTGTCCTTTGACCCTGCCTTTGATGAATCGCCTCATTATGCTTTGTTAAAAGAACTCTTAATTCAGATCTTCTGTACTCCCCGCTATCACCCCAGAAGCCAGCCCTTTGAGGACCATGTGTTTACTTTCACCATTCTGGATAATCGGATATGGTTTCGGAATTTCCAGATTATAGAGGAAGATGCTGCTCTGGTAGAGATAGGGCCTCGTTTTGTCTTAAATCTCATCAAGATTTTCCAGGGAAGTTTCGGGGGACCAACTTTGTATGAAAATCCTCACTATCAGTCACCAAACATGCATCGCCATATCATGAGATCCATCACAGCTGCAAAATACAAAGACAGACAGCAAGTGAAGGATGTGCAGAAACTGAGAAAGAAAGAGCCCATGACCGTGCTGCCCCATGACCCCACTGCAGATGTGTTCGCCACCCCAGCCGAGGAAAAGCCTATCGAGATCGAGTGGGTGAAACCAGAGCCCAAGGTGGATTTGAAAATGAGAAAGAAAAAGGTCTACAAAAGGCAATGAAAAATGCAACAGAAGATGACCAGGAAGGGTGCAAAGTGAATGCAGTTGTTTTGTATTTAATTTGCATTGAGTGTAAATATTTCTATTACCCAGAGCTGTCTAACTTGTGTCATTTAAAAGAAAAAATGAAATACCATGAACTTTTTTTGTATGGATTTAATGGTATCAGTATGTTTCTAAATAAAACAACTCATCTTTTTCTGTTAAAAGAATGTTCTTAACCCTAAACATTAAGCACCATGTGTCTGTCTGGCAGTAGGTAAAAGTTGGAAAGTTCCTTAAGAGGACAAGTCTAAGGATGATCACATCTGCATAGTAAACACATAAAATTGCCAACCAACACCTTCATTTCTCACGTAAAGTCTTGCTGGGCCAACATGACACCCAAAAGCCATTCTGAAAGATACCTTTTCTAAATATACACACACACACACACAGATATTTTACCAAGTGTAATGTGTGCTGGAGTTCATTATACTATCCTGTAAGGTCTCTGTTTCCCATCTGAGGCATGCCTATGCCACAAAATTGTTATTAAGGTTAATTTTTAATGTATGAAACACTCAACCAGTTTACATTTGGTTACCAACCAAAAGGTTTGTTGATACTACACACTTGGTGACACGGCAGAAAAAGTGCCCAGTGATGTTTCCATAAACATTACTTATACCTAAGAACTCTAGGGAGCTCAGTTCTGCTCTGTAAGATGTGGACACATCATGAGTCAGGGCCCCAACTGATAAAAGTGAGAGTCATAACAAAGTGGTGTCTAACACAGAACAGATGCCTAATTCAAAATCATTTTCTTTCCCTGGGGTTCTTTAGGCTCACATGGACACCTAGGTTGATATGTGCACTGAGAAATTAATTGATCACACTGAAAGCTGATGCAGCCATTTGCCCAATGTGGACAGCGAGCCCAATTTCTGACCCTCACTCAGGCCATTCCATGCTTTATGAAAGTCTGTGTCAATAATGAAATACACTTGAGCTTTTTGACATATGTAGGTGTGAATACCTTATAGTTACTAGGTCAGTGTCTAAGTTAGCAAGAGCTCAATGGCCCAGTACAACGGTAGCACATGAGAAAGCACGTTAGTACCCTGCCTTTCCCAATACTGGCAGCTCTTCATAGGGACACCCAGAGCTGGCACACTTTTTCACTCTATAATGAGCCTCAACGGAGGCCTGCAAAATCTGCTGACCTCCAGTGCAAACTCTGAAAGGAAAGGAAAAGGAAAACAGGGAAGACCATCCATCAATACGCATGCCATCTTTTTCTTAGCCTTAATTAAAATTAATCTCTCTTTGGGGTTAACTTTTAGAATTATTTTCTTCTAGTCATTTTCCTTTTGATGAAGAATAATGGGTTCTTGGATGTTCTCATATAATCATTCATTTCTTTTCTCCTCTGTCCTATTTTGGAGAATGTTTCTCCTATTTTCAAATCTTGGCACAGCAAACGTTGGTTACCTGGACTTTAGCACCGTGTAAGTGGACATTTCATCATAAGGGGAGGGTGTTCATAGCCTTATCATGTTAGGCAAACAGAAATGAAGCAAAGGCGTATGAAGGTAAAATGAAATGCTAACTGACTTTCCTTTTGTCCTTGCAGAGTGAGCTTTCATAGCTTCTAATGAGGAAGGCCCCAACTTCAGCTGCTATTGTTCTAGAAGCGTCTATGGAACAGAACTATATGTCCCTTGAAAAGGTAGTCATGATCTAAATGTGTATTTAGCTCCTTGTCAGGTTGGATATTCAGTAGTAGAACCATGCCCAGAAATGATCATAACAGTAGATTGGAGACACAAATAAATAACTACATTGCAACTAGTTTTTCTATACATTTTGGTGTAAACAGTTGCAATGGATATCACAGTGACTCTTTGTGTTCTAATTGGACTCTGTCTTTCTAATAGAAAGAGATAATCCTGACTACCTTCAGACCAGGGCTTGAGTCCTCAGATCCCTCTGACTGAAAAACACAGTGATGACCAAAGATATTTTCTCCTTTCCCTAGAAGGACTGTAAGATATAAGTGACAGTGTTGGGAGACAACCCTTCTCTTCTTGAAGGTATGGAAATAAGAGTGCTGAGAGACTCTCAGCCTAACTCATGACCCCCAACCGTCCTAAGCTGACCTTGCTTGTCAATCCCATCTCGCCCCACTTTTTCTTCAACAAGGGACTTTAGATGTAAGTAGGGGTTAGACCTTTAAAGTGTGATTGGCCTGTAGCCTGCTAACTAATACGCCTCGAACTGACTGCTATGACATTTTTTTATGGTCAAAATATAAATACTCTTAAATGAAATGAAACTGAAAAAAAAAATCATTGCCACTGAATCTGGTTTGACTCAGAGCAACCCCATAAGGCAGGGTAGAACTGCCCCTGTAGGCTTCTAAGATTGTCATTCTTTACAAGAGTAGAAAGCCTCATTTCACTCCCATCGACTGATTACTGGTTTCAAACTCCTGACCTATGCTTAGCAGCCCAAGGTGTAACCACTGTACCACTAGGGACCCAAGGGACAACAGCTTAAAAATATTTGTTGCTTCTGAGCTAGATGGCTGCTTGTTTATCTTCAAGCCTTTAAGACCCCAGGTGCTATATCTTTTGATAGCCAGGCACCATCAGCTTTCTTCACCACATTTGCTTATGCACACGTTTGTCTTCAGTGATCGTATCGGGAAGGTGGGCACTCACTATATGATTTTTTTTGTTCTTTGATGTCTGATAACTGGTCCCTTCTACACCTCGTGGTCAGACAGGCTGGTGTGCTTCTTCCATATGGGCTTTGATGTGGCCTTTAAGAACCCAGGCTTGAAGATAAACAAAAGGCCATCTAGCTCAGAAGCAACAATGCCCACATGCAAGAAGCACACCAGCCTGTGTGACCACGAGCTGTTAAAGGGATCATGTATCAAGCAAAAAAGAACAAAAAATCATATCATGGTAAAGGTGGGTGAGTGCAGAGTGGAGACTCAAAGCCCATCAGTAGGTAACTGGACACCCCCTTACTAAAGGGTTGTGGGGAGGAGATGAGCCAGTCAGGGTGCAGGGTAGCAACAATGAAACATATAACTTTCCTCTAGTTCTTAAATGCTTCCGCTCCACCACCCCCATCATGATCCCAATTCTACTTTACAAATCTGGGTAGACCAGAGCATGTATATCAGTACAGATAGCAAGTGGAAACACAGGGAATCCAGGACAGATGACTCCTTCAGGACCAGTAGAGAGAGTGGCAATGCCTGGAGGGTGGAGGGAATGTGGGGTGGCAAGGGGGAACCGATTACAAGAATCTACATATAACCTCTTCCCTGGGGAGGTGGGTGGACAGCAGAGAAGAGGGTGAGGGGAGATGTCAGACAGTGTAACATATGACAAAATAATAATAATATATGAATTATGAAGCATTCATGAGGGAGGGGGGGAGGAAGGGGAAAAACGAGGAGCCGATATTAATGGCTCAAGTAGAAGGCAAATGTTTTGAGAATGATCATGGCAACAAATGTACATATGTGCTTGACACAATGGATGTATGTATGGATTGTGATAAGAATTATATGAGCCCCCAATAAAATGATTCAAAAAATTTTGCAGAAAACATTTTCCACATAAAACAGTTTCAATTAATTTGTGGAATTGTTTCAGATAATTTTTTTTCATGAAAGAGAAAGATATTGAAAACATAAATACATCTCTTCCTTGGTCAGGAAAAGGAAGTGGAGTGCATTATAAGCGAGGTGTAAACTACCAAAATGATGCCAGGTCACTGCTGCAAGACTGAGAGGACACGCAGTTCACATCATGCCCTGCAACGACACAGATGTTTGGCTCAAAACAAATCATTGGAATGACTAGCAGAGACTTACCCTTCTACCTTCATTATGGGTTTTTTTTGGCATTTACTTTCAGGGAAGAATAGCTATACCTGGGACTAGACACATTATGTTAGTAAGGACTTTGTTTTAACCGCTTTTATATTCTTAGAAAATATATATTAGACGTTCAGTAAATCTTGGTAAAATAAATGAACGCAACAGCCAATTGTTACTAGTTTATATGAGTCTTGTGTTCGGTTATAGGTCCCTCTGACACAAATTTTCCTAGAAAATTCTCCCTTCACTTGCTTGCTAGTTATCAGAGTAGATATTTCTTATCTGAACACTTTTCATGATTATGATGAGACACCTAGTGTATTCAGTTTTATTAATGGGGACATGATCTAGAGTTGTTTTAGACTAAATTTTTAATACTTATTCAAAGGCATCTTGTCCAAAATAATCAATACATGTCCCAAGGAGGGGCAAGCTTGCTAGTTTGTTTCCAAATATGAGGAGGTAGTATTTTAATACCAGGATTGAAATCTTCAATCATAGTCCCTTTTCAAATGTCTTAAAGATCTTACCTAACATGTAAGCTGTCATACATCAGCGTGAGATTTGCCTGGGAACTGTGGTGTGAATGTAAATGTGAAATCAATGTGAGTTGGGAGAGGAAGCCAAGAAAAACAAGCTGTCATATTATAAACAAAATCTTTCAATGATTTATGGGTTTGGCTTCCACTTTGAATTATAGTTACTATAACATTTGTGTTACAACAAGATGGTTAAACTTTAATGTCTGAACAAAGATTTTAAATTATTGCTAACTTTATAGCTAATTTACTAAATCACCAAATATTACCTGTCAAAGGGAGGCAAGAATAGTGGTGGTAAGAGAATGAATCTCTGAATCAGTAACTCACAGTTTTAAAAGAAGCCACTATAGCAGAAATATTGATTAACAAGGTTAATTTTATGAACTTGTATTTACATTTGATTTTCAAGAAAGTAATTATTATCTGAAACCTATGTGTAAGTTTTAATGATCATCTGTATCTATCGAAGCTTTTGAAGGGAAAATTATTTCAAAAACGTTCATTTTCTCTGTGGTTTTTCTATAATATCCTTTTGAAATATCTTAGTGGTTGGTTCTTTATGTTGTGTGCATCATTATGAATGTATAACATTTCAACATGGATATTTATAAATATGTCTAACTATCAGTGTAAGGAAATGATTGTTGTTGTTGTGTTAGCTGTCTCAAGACAGTTCAGATTCTGAGCCACTGTATGCCCAACAGGATAAAATGCTGCCTGGTCTGGCTCCATGTGCACAATTGTTATGTTTGCGCCCATTGCTCCAACCACTGGGTCTTCCTCTTTTCTACTGGCCCTTTATTTTACCCAGGATGATGACTTTTCCCAAGGATTGGTCTCTCCCGACACATGGAAGGACATTAAATAAAAATGTCAGCAATAAATAATAGTATCCTTAACAAAAGCCACATATGCTCTGGGAGTGTCACTGAATGTATGACAGTGTGTCAGTAAATATATGTGTTCTCTATATTGGTTTATGCAAGTAAAAAAAAAAAGCGGATACAATTGCTTACTGATTTAATGGTTTCTAGACAGAACTTAAAAAACTCCTGTGAATGATTGATCCCTTCTTGGAGAACGCATATGGCTTTAAAATGGTGAAAGTTTCATTAATGCATTTTCCATTCATTTATATATTTTATATACCCTAGGGATTAGAAAAATATTGTCATCCTCTTTGTGTTAGGCAGGGTTCTCTAGAGAAACAAAACCAGATTTTGTTTATACAGGGAGATAGGTTTAGATAGTGAGAAGATAGGTTTCTACAGTGAGAAGGAACATAACAGCTAATTAGTCCACATAGCAGTACAGAGGGTTCAGTTTAACTCACTTCCATGGAACAGTTAATATACTGGAAGTTCTTCAACTCCCGTGGGTTGCCAGATCCAAGGTGTAGGAAGCAGACAGCAGAGTCCTCCCTCAGGCAAGGCAAGCAGAGTCTGCCCACAGGCAGCAGACAGCAGGGTGAATCACCAACAGTCAGTAGCCTAGGAGCTTAGTGAAGCAGGCCTGGATAGAATATTGAACACAAGCAATCTAAGGTGACAGGATCCATCAGCCTGAAGCTCAAGGAATGTACACACCAGAAACATGATGAAGCAGATCTCAGAGGTGCCTCACGTTCTAGTGACACGATCCATGGGTCAGCTTGACCCATAGCTAGTGTAACTCACAGATGGAGGCAGAGAACTAGCTAAAGCACCAGAAAGTAAGAGAGAGGAGGGTGGGCCTTGCTGAGGCATTTATCCCTTTTTGCCCTCCAATCAAACTGTGACCTGATTAATCCCACATATTCCTATTGGCCAGGTTGGCACAATAAACCTAACTATCATGCTCGTCAATAGAGAAAAATAAAACTCTCCCTGGGATAAGATATACATAAAAGAGATGAACAAAACAAAACAATGAGTCACAGATGCCAAGCAAATAATATGAAACAATAACAAATGATTGCTGAATGGTGGACGGTGCGAAAGAAGAGACAAAGGGAGACCAGAAAGAAGCCCTTTCACGGTTTTGAGATAAGTAACTGGACATGTAAGAGCAGAGAAAACATAGAAACACATTTTAAACAGTTATATAAAATACCAGACTGAATGGGAACGTGTTTTCCTTTATAGGAGAAACATACACACATATGTGTGTGGGTCACATATATGTGTGTGTATGTGTATTGTTGGGTGCCATCAAGTTGGTTAGCCACCCTATATACAATGAAACACTGCCTAGTCCTGTACCATCTTCACAATCATTGTGATGTTCTAACCCATCGTTGTAGACACTGCGTCAATTAATCTTCTTAAAGAGGGCTTCTTCATTTTCGCTATCCCTTTGCGTTACCTAGCATGATGCCCTTTTACAGAGACTAGTCTCTCCTGAGAACATGTGCAAAGTATGGTCTCTTCATCCTTGCTTCTTCTTTTTCTTCTTCTTCTTTTTTTAAAGAAAATTCTGTTTTATTTTTATATTCTAAAATGTATTGCCTGGCCTATTGCGAGGACAGAAATAACCATTTGTGGTAAGAAGGGGTGGGATCGCACAATAAATGAAAATGCTTATAGCTATGAGAACCAAGAAGAAAACAAAGAATAAATTCAGCCAAAGAGATTAAGAATTCTTATTAGATTCTTTCCAACTGGTTGGTTGCAATATATATCATCTGAATCTCTCTACTATAAATTCCTGTAATCCGACAGTTTTATAAAGAACTATATAGCATGCTGAACATTATGCACAAAACCAGAACACTGCTGCTCTTTAAGTTCTATTATTGATCCCATGTGAAAATAATCTTAAAGTATTTCAGGACATTGAAAAATATTTGGGGTAGTGCCTAGGTCTGATGGCAGGTCGGGAGGAAATGGGAATGATTGCTAATATGTAACCTCTTTTTTAAGTGATACACGTGTTCCAAAATTGTGATGTTGGCTGCCCCGGGAGTATACTAAAAAGCTATGAATTATATATACACTTTAAGTGGGTGGATTGTGTGGTATGTGGATTATATCTTCATAAATGATTAAAAAAATAATTTTTGTCTACATCTAGAAAAATAACCCACATGACTGTGAAGATCCTTATTGGTGCTCTTGTTGTTACTAGGTGCCATTGATTTGACTCCCCCTCGTCACAGCCCTATGGACAACAGAATCAAGCACGGTGCCATCCTCACAGTTGTGTCTGAGCTCACCGTTGAAGCCACTCTGTCAATCCAGCACATTAAGGACTTCCTCTGCTCCTTTCTTTGTTTATTTAGATGTTCTATTTCCTTGGCACATATGAATTCCTTTGTCTCCAGAAACTAGTCTCTCCTAATACTATGACTGAAGAATGTGAGATGAGGTCTTGTCATCCTCACTTGCTTCTAAAGAGCATTCTGGCTGTACTTCTTCCAAGATGTCCTTGTTCTGGGTGTCCTTGGGTCTTTCAGTATTCTTTGCCGACACTATGAATCAAATGCACCAATTATTCTCTTGTCTGTCTGATGCCTCGTTCAGCTTCCACATGCGTGTGAGGTGAATGAAAAGGGTTCAACCCAGTGCTCCAAGGTGTGAAGACAACATGCCGG
>NW_022111320.1:38212327-38213359 GCF_000313985.2 Echinops telfairi
ATGAAGGCCTTTGGAGCTAACTATCCAACATGATGAGTTGGCCAGTTGAGCCACCAGACTTTCTTCTATTGCCTTTCACTTACCATTTTCCTGCTTCATCAGAGTTCCTTAAACACTGCATTCTGTTACAGTGCCTTTCTTTTTAATGGGCCCAAATATGGATCACTCATGATCAGTTGGCCTGGTCAATGTTTTCCAAATTTTTTGGCAGATATTAGTGAGTGCTTATTCTAGTGGCGCATCAATTTGCTCGCATGTAATTCAGGCTAAAACCGAATAAAATTGAAAGAAGTCCTAGAGAACTACAATATGGTCTTGAGTGTATCCCACCTGAACTTAGAGAGGGTTTCAAGGACAAATATGAAACATTGACCTCTAATGCCTGAAAAATGGAGGTGAGAAAAAACATTTAAAGTTTCAAAAATCCAGGGCGCAGAAAATAGTGGCTTGACCTAGAGTGATATGTGATTAAAGACAGACCTAATGACCATCACACGATTCTTACAATGTGGCTACGACTAAGACCTGAGCACAAATTGTGTGTGTATCATGAGGATAAAGGCGAGGAAGAATGGATCCTGGGTTATTTTCTAGTTATAGTCATAACCATCCAGGCAGATGAAACTGACAATTTTTATGTTCTTCAAAACAGTTATTGCTGACCAGTTTCCATTGAAGATTTGTTTCATTTCCATCGCTATTGAATACTCATCTTAACACATTATGGAGACACATTTTCCGCTTCTTTGATAAACACACACACACACACACACACACACACACACACCCATGCATTAGTGTACACATTATGGAATTGTCTTGACAATATTAAGTAGATTCATTTATTTTTCCCCTTTCTCTCACTCAATATACCATGTTGTATATTGATCCATCCCACTCACTTAAGTTACTGGATCCTTTGTGAATATTATTTAGAGTTTTCAAAATGACACAATATCTAAATCAAGTTTTTTATATTACATTAGATAAATTACTAAATTTAAGGGTCATGACTCCAATAAGGAAAACATA
>NW_022111320.1:38215031-38216517 GCF_000313985.2 Echinops telfairi
CATCTCAGAGGCATAGAAGTGATTGGCATGACTGCTACCTAACCTTGTGGTATCAGGAGGCAAAAATCACACCTCCATCAGTGCCTGAGAGGTGGGCAAGACACCGTCTTTGTGACCTTCCCTTCACACCTGAAGGTGTATCGAAAACCAGGCTGAGTCTTTGGTGACAAATATCAGTCAGACGTAGGTACCACTCCAAAAGACTGCTGGCCCCAAACTCTGGCAGCCTTCTTGAGGTGAGTTGCAACTTGCTATTTTGCCCGGCTCCACGAGTGAGACCTTATTCACTTTTGGACCTGCCACGTCTCTGTAGTGACACTACACGGCTTTGGCAAAGTTCACTGTCTTTCCCGGATCCTGCAGATGACTTGCTTCTACCTTCCCTCTAGGTTTTGAGTTGACAGCCTATGACCTGGCCTGACTCATCTATTTTGACAGTCTTGTGCGTTAACATCCTCAAATTGGTGTGAATAAGGAGAGGCCACCAGACAGAGATCTGAACTTTAGATTTAGGGCTTGCCGGGCTCTGCAACCAAGAGAGCCAATTTCTTAATGGCTTGTGAGTTCTGTGAGATGCTGTGGCAAATTGTGGGATCCTGAGACAGGAGGGAATATAGTAAGAGGAGGAGCTGTGGTGTATGTCTGGGATAGTGAAGTTATATAACATTTTTAAAAAGTTAGACATTTGGGACATCTTGAATCTCATCTCATTGAGCCTAGTCTTATATTACTCTTTCTAAAAGAAATTATTATTTTTCACAGTCGCTTACCAGTTTTGGCCTGAGAAAGAAAGAATATCAAATTTTCAAATTATAAATAAGTGTTTAAACCTAAAATTTATCATTAATTATAAATAATAATTTTTAAATAACTGGGAAATATCTCATAAAAATGCCAAATAAATATTTTAAATTAAGCGATCTACCTCGGACTGGTGGACCATTTTCCTGGCAATAAAATCATAACTGATGAAAATTATTTAAAATAAGCATCAAAAGTCAGAAGAATGCCATGAGAGGAAGTGTGAAAGAGGAAGGAGAGGGGTCTCCAGGTTTCCTGTGATATGTTAGCCAGATAACTTTTGAAAGTCAGTTCAGAATAAGCAGTGGATGGGAAAAATTAAAAAAAGGTTTTGGGCTTGTATTTTTGACGGAAGCTTCTTCTTATACCAAACACCTTGCTCTTTTGAGTTCTTTCTCCATTCCCACTTCTGATCACGATTTTCCATAGAAATCCACTGATCGCTATTTTAAGTATCTTCTTCTGCACAGACTTATGGACTCTTCCCCTTGTTATGAGTAAAATCTCATCTTTAGGATGAGAAGATTTATTTCATTTCACTCACAAATAAGTGTCTTAGCTTCTGCTTTATTTTTTGTGTTTATTAGGTGGCTGTCTATTCCAAGAGTGTCTCTTCCGATGGTGGCTGGCAGAAGTCAGAGTGAAAGATTGGTCCACACAGCCAGCAACGGCGGTTAAGGGAATC
>NW_022111320.1:38216734-38218550 GCF_000313985.2 Echinops telfairi
CAAACAGAATGTGGAGAAAAATCAAATAATATCATTAACATCACAGGCAAGTAAAATTTTGCTCAAGATGGTTAAAAACAGTTGCAGTAGCACACTGACAGGGAACTGCCAGACCTTGAAGCCAGATCTCAGAAGAGGTCTTTGCATGAATAACATTATTGCTAACATCATCTGGAACTTGGCTGCAAATAGAGAACACCGAAAGAGATGTTTGCTAGTTCTTTCTTAACTAGGAAAAGAAATGAGACTGAGTGGATCATTACAAAAAAATGACGGCTAACACTGAAAAAAGATGGGAATTCCATAACAAGTCATTGTTCTCATGTGGAAGCTGTACATGGACCAAGAGGCAGAAACAGAAAGGATCCTACATGGCTGAAAATCAGTTGTTCGTCAGAGTTGTACTTTTTACCATAGTTATTCAATCTGTATGCTGAGCAAGTAATCGGATAAATGGTAATAATTAAAGAAAAACATGGCATCAGTGCTGGAAGAAGGTGTATTAATGCCCTGTACTGTGCAGGTGGCACAGCCTTCAGCTAGGGAGTCTTGAAGCACTTGTGGATACACATCAAAGGATACAACCTTCAGTATGGATGGCAGCTCAGTGTAACCCAAACAGAAATAATCCCCACAACTGGACCAATAGATAAATGGAGGGAAGATTGAAGTTGCTGAGAATTTTGTCTGGATTGGATGCACAATAAACACTCATGAAGAGGCAGTCAAAAAATATCAAAGCAAGAACTACATTGGGTAAAGATATTGCCCAAGGCCTCTTTAAGGGGTTGAAAAGCAAGGTTGTCATTTTGAGAACTCAGGTGTGCCTAACCCAAGGCGTAGTATTTTAATCGCCTCCTCTGCATGTGAGAGATGGACAGTGAATAAGGAAGACTGGGAAAGCGTTGGAATGATGGTGTAGGAAAAGAATACGGAAAGTGCTGTGGACTCTCAGAACAAGGAGAGGAAGGATAGCCAGAATGCTTCTTAGGAGCCAGGATTAATTTCATGTAGTTTGGAAATATAATCAGTAGAGACCAGTCCCTGGAAAAGGACATCAATCTTGTTAAAGTCATTGAAAAAGAGGAAGACTCACAAGGAGATGGATTCACACAGTGATTGCAACAGGGGCTGAAACATGAGCACAATGGTGAGGACCGTGCAGGATCAGCCAGGGCTTAATTCTGCTGGACATGGGATCACTATGGGTCTGAAACAATTTGATGGCTCCTAACAAGAACAGGGAGTGCTCCAGTTCATTGCCTTTTTTTCCCCAGTTCATTTTCAATTGGTATTCTATTAATTCTTGGATACTTGTTTTTCACTAATGCCTTCAGGATAACTTGACTTCTTCCTTCAAAACCAATCATATGTTAAGCCTGGGACTGGTTGAATGTCAATGGATTATTTTTGATCCAGTGCCTCTTTGCATTCCCTAGATATTTTTCAGTGTTTCTGGCATCATTCAATATTCTGCCCATCAGATCCTTAAATAGCACAACTACGGTCTTCTCTGTTGTCTTCAGTTTTTTGAGCTAATGGTGGGTTGAATGCACTCTTTTTTTGGCTAAATCGAGAGTCTCTTCTGACGTCCACTCAGAGCGTCACTTTCTGGCACTGGATCTCAAAAGGCTGCATTGCTATTCGTAAGGTTTTCAGTGGCTAATCCTTCAGAAGTGGACTGCCCATTCTTCTTTGTGGTCCATTTTAGTCAGAAGGCTCCACTGAAGCCTGTTCATCCGGGGTGACCCAGCTCATATTTAAGAATATGTACACCATCGCTTCCTTCACCACAGCAACATAGACTCCCCCACAG
>NW_022111320.1:38219443-38221509 GCF_000313985.2 Echinops telfairi
GTGGCAAGCCCCAATCCCAGCTGCATGGACCCTCCCAGGAAGAATGCACAACAGAGGACAACAAAGAAACTGCAACTCAGGGAGAGGGGCATGTCTGCTCAGAACACAGGGGAGCAAACTAAGAGGAAAGGAGAGAGAGAGAGTGGAGCACATCTGAACCCACCAAGTCCCAAGGACAGTAGTCCTGCTTGGAGCAGCCAATGCACAGAGAGGACCATAGGGCCGGCCCCACCACGAGACAGGACATCCCCTCACTGACCCATAGCGCTATGGGGGGACAACACTGGAGACATGCTGTGGGAATTGTGTCTGGTCTGACCCCACCACACCAGGGTGAAACAGGAAGGGCATGCAAAAGAGCAGCAATGTGAACAAACCAATGAAGTTCCTGAGGAATCCCCAAAATAGACTTTGGGGGCAGGGTGTGGCACCTGATCAGACTCAACTGGAAAACACTCACAAAGGTCAACAGGCAGACCTGGAGCTATTTACAGACTTTGTTGTTGTTTTTGTTTTTGCATGTTTATCTAGATAAGACAGGCAGCATAAACAATCCCCAGGAGAAAACAATGGGGCCAACAGTTCCAGGGGACATGGGAGAAGGGGAGGTGGGGGAAAGGAAGAAGGGAGCCAACAAACCCAGGGACAAGGGGACCACAAATGATCTAAAATCAATGGCCAGGATGCCTGGTGGGGCTTCATCAAGTTCAATGTAGCCAAGAAAGTTGAACATGATAGTGGGACAAGAGGAAAGTAAAAAGAAATAGAGGAAAGAAGTAGGAGGCAAGGGACATTTGTAGAGGTAATGGATGCAGGCATGTATATATTTAAATATATTTATATATAATGAGAGGGAAAATGATCTATGTACATATATTTATGTTAAATATTAAGGTAGTAGATTGACATTGGGCTTCTACCCAAGTACTCCCTCAATGCAAGAACACGTTATTCTAATAACCTGGCATTCTTTCCCAACATGATCGCTGAAGACAAAATTGGTTCATAAGCAAACGTGGTGAAGAAAGGTGATGGTGCCCAGTTATCAAAAGATATAGTATCTGGGGTTTAAAGGCTGGTAGATAAAGAGGTAGCTATCTATCTGAGAAGCAACAAAGCCTACATAGAAGTAGCACACCAGGATGTGCGATCATGAGATGTCTATGGGATTAGTTGTCAGGCATCAGAAGACCCAGAACAAACAATCATATTGATGCCAATGAGGGAGAGGGCGGAGTGGAGACCCAAAGCCCATGTGTAGACAATTGGACATCCCTTCAAAGAAGAGTCACAAGGAAGGGACAATCCAGCCAGGGTGCAGTATAGCACGATGAAACATACAACCTACAACAGTTTGATTGTTACTCCAAATGTGAAACTTAGGATTTCCGAGTTGTTGATAAGGGATGTCAGGTTGGTTTTGAAGCACTGAGTCTCAACATGAAAGAAAGAACTATCTTAAAGGGTTTCTTGGCTTGAATCACTGTGTGTCTCCTTCAGAGACACAGAATCGGTTCTCTCACTGCCACATTTGTGGCTTCCATTCATGTTCTTAGTTACCATAAGATTTTCATTTCCCTTGGTGAGATACATCAGAATGGAATTTCAAGGTCAGAGTTAGCATATAACCAAGAATTTATATTCCTATGAATCTATTCTCTAAAAGGAAAAAACATACTTTCACATAAACATTCATAACAGCATTATGCATAATAGACAAAAGCGGAAACAATTCTAAGTGTAATAGCTGAGGAATGAATAAATAAAATGAGGTATAGTCATATAGTGGACTATTATTTGACAATAAAAAGAAACATTGAAATAAAACTAGGTGTTGATGTATGCTAAAATGTGGAGGAACATTGTATTTGATGAAAGAAGTCAGTTACAAAGGACCACCTATTGTACTAATCATTGAGGGATTTTTTTTTTTGTAGACCTGCCAAAATATGTGTGTCAGACAGGGTTCTCTAGAGAAACAAAACCAAGACACTAGTAACTTTATATATACTTATATAGATGGATAACCTAAGAAATAAACAGTTAATTTATCTATAAAGCAGTAC
>NW_022111320.1:38221792-38222759 GCF_000313985.2 Echinops telfairi
AAATGGAGGCACAGAACAAGCAGGTAGCCACACACTGGTCTGATGATCAAAGAGCAAGAGAGAGAGAGGCGAGACTCACTGAGCCATTTATCTCTCTGCCCTTCAACTAATCTCACATGTGTTCATTGGCCATGTTGGCACAACAAACCAACCTATCACAATAAGTGAAAATTAGATAGTATTGCTAATTGCACAACTCTAAATACACTTAAAATCAATGAAATATGCACATTGGTGGCTGAAATGTATGGCATGACATATTTCAAAGTTCTTAAGATGTATACTGTAATAGTGGCCCCACATTATTTTATTTTTTACTGATCTCATAGTTTAATATATTTTAGTTTAATAGATGTGTGGTATTATAAAGCATGTACCACCCCTACATAATTTTCATATTATAATAGACATTTGCTTTCCAGGGGGATAAAGTTTTCCTGCTAATAAGTTAAAGTCACCAATAATCCAAGACAAAATTTGCTTACCATATATGTCTGAAATGTCCATACTTTGGATATATGATGTTGGACTATTCAGTGGTACTCCTGACAAACGCAGTCCTGTTGATCTCGAGGATATACATCATCTGATAACGAAAGAGACATCCGAGCTGTAGAGTCATATTTATTAATCCCACGTTTGAACTACAATGTCAATGGAGTAACAACTATTTTCTTGTCCTGATAATTTCTGGTGAGGTATCACCTATATGAACTATTGGATAAAGTATAACTCAAAAGAAAATTTTGTGCAGTAACCTAAGTACCATTCACACCAGTAGAAATACACACACAGCCTTACAACTTTCTAACACTTGACTGGTTAAAATAGTATGTTAACCAAAAATAAATGTCAGATGTATTATTGCTCAATGTGATCCAAGATGGCTAATTTTATTTCCTTTTAACTATGTTTGGACTGTAAAAGGTCTATTTGGAAAGTTTTCTCTTTCTGCCCCAAAGTATTC
>NW_022111320.1:38225253-38243104 GCF_000313985.2 Echinops telfairi
TTTCAAACTCAAAATGGTATCTGGATGTCTCATGTCTCCAATTTAAAATCTCCCATAGCTTCCTACAGCCTAATGAGTTAAGAATAATTCTGGCACGATAGTCTCATTATGTCCCCAACTTGCCTTTCTAAGAAAATTTCACAGAATAGTAAGTTTTGAGTCAATTCACATTCAACTCTCAATTTTTTGAGGCGAAGAACTATGTCACACACTCATTCTTTTTCTTTTTAAAATTATACTTGCTTGGGTAGTGACAAACGGTTCCCTGTCTCACTATACAGAGTTATTTCTAATCCAATGCTTGCTTCTTCTATTGGAAATGCCTCACTCACCAACTTAAAGTGTCATGTTTTATCTCAGATGTCAACTCCTCTATAAAACATTTCCTGTTCCCAATCTCCAACCCAAAGTAATCTTTCTCTCATCTAAATCTTGATAATACTTCTGTGCATCACCTTCATATGATTTGCCTTCCTCTAACACATTATTTTTAAAAATGTATTAAATAAGTCCCTTTACTCCAAAATATTTTTAAAACATGAAATTTTCATCTTTATGGTCCAAACAGTCAATAATGGCAATTTCACATGAATCAATTCAATAATACAGAAAATGAAGCTACTCAGCTCTGTCAGTTTCTGATTCAGAGCTTTACACTCTAAGGCACTTTAAAATAATCAATCATGATGAATGGTACAAGGGCTTAAGGCAAATAAACACAATACAGCTAGGGGTAGATTAGCCAAAGACAAACTCCATTAATGTTTCCGTAGAGGAAACATTCAGCTGAGGAAAATATGATTTCCCTGGCCCTTTCAGCTACCTACAGTGGCAATACAGAGCCAACAAATATTGGTGATAGGGAGTGATTTGACCAAAGAGCATCAGAATCACTTTTAATGAAAGTGATTGTTACAAGAATGTCTTGTAGGAACATTACTTTAAGCAGGCCCGGTAAAGGTCACTGTTTGCCTATGAATATGTTATTGATCATCTGCGTTAAACTTCCACTGGAGAGACCTAAGTACAGCTCATTCACCTTAGAGCCACCGAGTTCATAGTCCTGGGAGAGGAAAGCTCAGAACAGGAAGATGGGAACGGTTGCGTACTAGGAGAATGGGATGGATGTGCCACTGAATTGTCATATAGAAACCACTGAATTGGTGTACTTTTATGTCTTCTGTGCATATGCTCAATATCATAATCAATAAACCCACTCGTTCACCCCTCAATAAAAGGCTGAGAACATGCGGTCCTCAAGAACACCGTCATCAAGTATTATTGCAAACGCTGCCCCTTCCTCCTGGGAGTTTCTCACCCTTCTCCCTGGTTCATCACCCCACTCTAGGCTCGCCAGTGCTCCCATAGGGCCTCAGAGGGATGGTGATGTGCTTGCATAGAGGACTTATCTATCAATTCATAAACATGTTGGTGGATGCGTGAATCATTGTCCTTAGTGCATGTTGAGCACAAACTTGGGACCCGATAAGTATTTGTCGAGTGCATGAATGACTTAATGAGCCACGGAGTAAAGGTATGTGGTTCAGGAGAGCAAACCAGGAAAGATCTGATAGGGAGGGCGAATTGAGAGGGTGGGGATGGCTTGGGAGAAAGCAGAACAGTCCCTGAATGAGAACAACATCTTTTCTGTGCCCCACAGAGGGTTGCCTCCTGCCTCAGGGGGTGTTCTAGTCTCTAATTTTAACAGAAGCAGAGCCTGATCTTTCTTGCCTGGAGCTGCAACGGAGGGCGTGACCCTTATGCCACCACAGTAGGCCTTCCAATTAGGGAGGGAATCCAGGGCAGAGAATCAAAGAATATGAATAGTAAATCTCTTCCCACCACCACACTACTCTGACTCACAGCGACCCCTGTGGGTTTCTGAGACTATGACTGTTCACTGGAGTAGAAAACCCAGTCTTTCTCCCACAGCGCTGCTGGTGGTTTTGTCATGCAATCGGATTGCCACACAATGCGTAACCACTACGTCACCATACTACTAGTATTAGCTTAAATCTTCTTAGAAAGATAAAACTGATCTTGGAAAGAGTGGGATCTTAAAGGCTTGAAGATAAACAAGCGGCCATCTAGCTGAGAAGCATGAAAGCCCACATGGAAGAAGCACACCAGCCTGACTGACCACGAGGTGTAGAAGGGACCAGTTATCAGATATTAAAGAACAAAAAATCATATCAGTGGGTGCCCACCTACCTGATACGATTACTGAAGACAAACATGTGCATAAGCAAATGTGGTGAAGAAAGCTGATGGTGCCAGCCTATCAAAAGATATAGCATCTGGGGTCTTAAAAGCTTGAAGATAAACAAGTGGCCATTTAACTCAGAAGCAACAAAGCCCACATGGAAGAAGCACACCGGCCTGTGTGACCATGAGCTGTAGAACGGATCAGGTATCAAGCATCGAAGAACAAAAAATCATATCATTGTAAAGGTGGGTGAGTGCAGAGTGGAGACTCAAAGCCCATGAGTAGGCAACTGGACACCCCCTTACTGAAGGTTGTGGGGAGGAGATGAGCCAGTCAGGGTGCAGGCTAGCAACGATGAAACATATAACTTTCCTCTAGTTCTTAAATGCTTCCTCCCCACCACTATCATGATCCCAATTCTAACTTACAAATCTGGGTAGACCAGAGGATGTACATTGGTACAAATAGCAAGTGGAAACACAGGGAATCCAGGACTGATGACTCCTTCGGGACCAGTGGTGAGAGTGGCGACACCTGAAGGGTGGAGGGAATGTGGGGTGGAAAAGGGGAACAGATTACAAGAATCTATGTATAGCCTCCAAGCTGGGGGATGGACAGCAGAGAAGAGGGCGGGGGGAGACGTCGGACAGTGTAACATATGACAAAATAGTATGAATTATGAAGGGTTCATGAGGGAGGAGGGGCAGGGAGAGAAGGGGGAAAATGAGGACCTGATACCAAGGGCTCAAGTAGAAAGCAAATGTTTTGAGAATAATGATGGCAACAAATGTACATATGTGCTTGACACAATGGATTCATGTATGGATTGTGGTAAGAATTTTATGAGTCCCAATAAAATGATTTTTTAAAAAGTGAATTTGTGAAGTGCTTCAAGTCACACTGTGCTTAGAGATTTGGCTAAGGTTAAATTGGGGGCCTATGGGCGGATACATCAAATGGAATAAACTATTGGGCCAAAGAAAGATTTTGGAAATCGAAATGGTTAGGTGAGTCATTGCTTCCCTTGGCATCTATTATGTTACTTTGAGTCATAATTAAATACAGTTTCTCAAATAATTGAGATCCATTTGACTCGGAACCAAATCTACCTCCCAAACGTAAGATACTTTAGAACACACTATAGAGAACAAGAAGTTTGTTGATTTAGAAGTGAAGGACCCAGACATATTTTGTAGGAGTCATCACATTCTTTAAGCAGAAAAATATTGCTTTATCATTTAATTAAGAGCTCAGGGATGATTTATCCCTAGGGAGTTCTTAGTTAAACATTTCCATTGAGCTGAGACACTGCCTCAAAACAAGTGTCTAAATAAATAAATCGATTTTCTAAGTTTTATGAGGAAAGCCTTATTGATATAAAGCATTTTTCAAAGCCATTTTGATTTCACTACGTGTATTTTTTCAAATTGTATTTCAGTTTTTACTTTTTGGGATAATTTTAGAACTGCAAAGCATTTGCAAAAAAAATAAGAGATTTTCCATCTGGCCTTCACCTAGGTTTCCCTAATGTTAACATCAAAACTAAAAAAAATATTATTGTTGCAATGTTTTGACTGTACTACACATTTTATTCAGCTATTATCTATTTCCTATGAATACCCATATTCCCCTCTGGGATCTAATCTATTTGATTATTTATTTATATCAGTATGGACTAGAGGGTATATATATATTTTTTCTATACATCAGGTTTATAATCCAATTCTATTTTATTTATCTTACTACTCAATTTACAGTGGGTAATGGGGTTCTTTGCTGCTATTGTTTTTTAATGGCATTTGTTTTAGACATATTTTAGATTAATAGAAGGGCTTTTTTATTTTTAATTTATTTTTTAATAGTTTTATTAGGGGTTCATACACTTTTATCACAACCCATGCATACATCAATTGTGTAAAGCACATTTGTATATTCATTGCCCTCATCATTCTCAAAACATTTGCTCTCCACCTAAGCCCCTGGCATCAGGTCCTCAATTTTCCCCTCCCTCCCTGCTCCCCTCTCCCTCATGAGCCTTTGATAATTTCTAAATTATTATTTTGTCATATCTTCCCCTGTCCGACGTCTCCCTTCACTCACTTTTCTGTTGTCCGTCCCCCAGGGAAAAGGTCACATGTAGATCCTTGTAATTGGTTCCTCCTTTCCAACCCACTCTCCCTCCACCCTCCCAGTATCACCACTCACACCACTGGTCCTGAAAGGATCATCCGCCCTGGATTCCCTGTGTTTCCAGTTCCTATCTGTGCCAGTGTACATCCTCTAGTCTAGCCAGACTTGCAAGGTAGAATTGGGATCATGAAAGGTTTTTAAAAACATGCAGAGAGTTTCCTTGACCTCTAGCTCCTTCTATTATCAACATCTGTCATTGGAATCATTTTTTTGGCCACAATCCTTGTAATTAATGATGCAATATTGATACAGCACTATTAAACAATGCCCCTCTGTGTGTCTCTGTAGGCTCCTCTTGGTTAGGGCACTTTTACAGACTGTTGTTATTAATGGCCTCGGCATTTTTTAGGGGAATTGGCCAGGGGTTCTGTAGGATGCCCCACTGTTCGCAACGTTTCTGGTGTTTTCAGTATAAATAGCCTGAAGTTAGAAGATTTTGGTAGCAGTAAATGCTATTCTATTACACCATAGCAAGCACATACTGGTAACATGATCGATCACAACTGATGTTGTACTTCTCACCTGTCTGAGATAATTCTTCCATTTTCCCTACATTCCAAACTCTATTCAGCGTGAAGAAGTCCCATATGCCCATATGTCCATACGCCTCTACTTGGGGAACAGGAAGTTATTTTTTCCCTTCTTAAGGACACAATTTCTACATAAATTATTTGGGATACTTCAAGAGAATTATCTCTTTTCCTCATTTATTTGATCACTTATTTAAGTATTTATAGGCACAAGAATCTTTATTTTAAATTTTGTTACTGCTTTTTTGCATGTTCAAATGATTACTACTCTGGTCATTGGGATTTATTTCTGCTGGCTCCTGCGTGTCTTTGGCACACCACCTCAGTGTGGTTTCTTGTTTTCTGGAATTTTTATGTTTACTTGTTCAGTGCTAGAATTAATCATTTCTCCAAGGAGTGACTTTGCTTCCTTTTAATGGAGGCCAATAAGATTTTATTGAAGCTAGTAAGGCACTATGTATGATTTGTGCTCTGGGGCATTTTCGTTTTTAAGGCTTCTCATCAGACAAAGCAAAGAAATGCACGTGTATTAAACTTTGTGTATGCACTGATTTATAAAGATCTCTATATTCAACCATTTACATCTATTTTAGGCTAAATATGATGTCCCCAACGCTAATGTGTTACTATATGAATCATTCTAGGTTCCTTGTCTTGCGTATCCATAGTTTTACACTTCAATAGTAAACAATCTGGCTTCCACCATTTACTTAATTGCTCAATTCCAGACTGCCTCATGCTTGTTAGCACATACCCTCATTAAACACACATTGATTGATGAGACCACAGTACTTATGCTCATTACTTTTGCGGACAATCCTCTTTCCCAGAATCGTGTAGGTCAGCATTATTTCCTCCATCCTCGTGAGTAAAGGCTCTTACATTTGTAGAGGTACTTGCTGCCACTTGTCACAATCTGCATTCTTTCCTGAATTCCTAAGTGGTTTTATTTAATAGTGATCCACTAAGGCTCACTCTGTGTGCTGCAAAATTTAATTTTGACAAATGTATAGTGTCATCTATCCGTTAGAATAGTTTCAGCACCCTAAGAAACTTCCGTGTTTCCTTTATCCAACCTTTCCCCTTTCTCTCCGCTCTCTTCCTGATTAGTTTCCCCTGATCTTCACACTGCCTTACAATGTTGCCTTTTCCAGAATGCCCTGTAATTAGAAGCATAAAATATGTAGGCCTATTAAAGTACATCTTGGTTCTTACCACTTTTAGGAATTATGAATAACATAAATCGGCACATGCAAGTTTTTTTCATGGACATATATTTTCAGATTTGGGGGTAAATACGTAGGAGATCTCCAGTCGTGTCATATGGTAAAACTATGAGAGCTTTGTGAAAATCTGATAATCCATCCTCCAAAGTGGTTTTACCACTTTGTGAATCCACCAACAAGAAATGAGCATCCATACTACTCTGTATTTGCCCCAATAATTGCTACTGTCAAGATTTTGGATTTTCTAATAGTAGAGGGGTATCACATTGTTTTTTAATTACAAATTAATTTGCAAAATTGCTAATTTATTTAGTAAAATATGTAGCACATTTTTCATATATTTATTTGCCTTCTTTGAAAGCTTCTTTCTCCACTTTGGTGGGAAGGTGAGGGCCGTAGTTTTACTGACCACCTTTAGGATATTTTATTTTTGTATACAAGTCTTTATTAGATAAATATTTTCAAACTATTTTAATCCTATATTGTGGCTTATCTTTTAATTTTTAACAATGTTTCTACAGAGCAGAAACTCTATATTTCAATACTGCAAAACATCTTTTTTTTCTGGTAATAATTCGGCTTTGGCAATGATGAAACATACAACTTTCCTTTAGTTCTTAAATGCTTTCGCCCCACCACTATCATGATCCCAATTCTACCTTACAAACCTGGCTAGAGCAGAGGATGTACACTGGTACAGATAGAAACTGGAAACACAGGGAATCCAGGGCGGATGATCCCTTCAGGACCAGTGGTGAGAGTGGCGATACTTGGAGTGTGGAGGGAAGGTGGGGTAGAAAGCAGGAACCAATTACAAGGATCTACATATAACCTCCTCCCTGGGGGATGGACAACAGGAAAGTGGGTGAAGGGAGATGTTGGACAGTGTCAGATATGACAAAATAATAATAATTTATAAATTATCAAGGGTTCATGAGGGGGGGATTGGGGAGGGAGGGGGAACAATGAGGAGCTGATACCAGGGGCTCAAATAGAAAGCAAATGTTTTGAGAATGATGATGGCAACAAATGTCCAAATGTGCTTCACACAATGGATGGATGGATGGCTTGTGATAAGAGTTGTACGAGACCCCATTAAAATGATTTAAAAAAAAACAATTGGGCTCTGGATATTTAAGTTTTTCATTTATTATCTCATTTCATTATTATATTTGTTATTTCATTTATTTTAATTATATTTCTGTGAGTTTTATTTTGTGAAAGGTGTGAGACCTATGTCTAGGTCCATTTTTTTGCTTGTGGATGTTTAATTGTTTTGTTAACATTTGTTGAAAAGATCAGCCTTTCTAGATGGATTGTCTTTGCTGCTTTGTTAATGACCAATTGACTATATTTGGGTAGGTCTATTTCTGGCCTTTCTATTCAGTTTGTTGTTTTGTGCCTCTATGTTTTTTCACCAACAATACAGCATTTCTTTTAAGTCTTGAAGTTGCATATTTATTTTTCTCTAATAGTATACTGGTTATTCTGCATCTATTGCATTTCCATATAAACTCTATCAGTACATTGTTTATTTCTATAATAGGTTCTGGCGTTTTATTGGCACTATTTGAATCTATAAATTAATTTACATTTTAAAAACACTAAGTTTACAGTCTACAAACATAGACTATGTCTTTTTGAGTATTTAAATCAGTTTTTCAGTTTTCTGTATGAAGATTCTGTACATATTTTGTTAGACTTATATCAAGATTTTCACACATCAGGTTGAAAAATCTAGCTGCCAGAGGCACAAGGTCAATATATAACATCTCTCAATCTATATGAGTAATGAGTCCAACCTATATTAGGTCCTTCGGTGGTGCAACCAGTTTGGCATGTCAAACCTACCAAGATAAACCTTGTCTTCTGCATCTGCAAAGGGTATAGCCAAGAAAATTTTATGCAGAATTCTATTTTGTGACATATGGGGTCACCATGAATTAGAATTGGCTTGAAAATAATTTTCCTTTTATACCTTTTATTTCTTTTCATTTTTTATTACACTGATGAGAACTTGCCACATAATGTGGAATAAGAATGGTAGGACAATACATTCTTTTTTTGCCTTATCTTAAGGGGAAAGTATTTATTTTCTCACTACTAAGAATGTTGCCAATTATAGATTTTAACTAACTTATCTTTATCAAATTAAGTAAGCATTCCTTTAGATTTTTAGCTTTTTAATGAAAGCTTAATTCTCATCTCTGAAAAATAAACAACTATGGGACATTTTCCTGAATAACACTGATGGAAAGTTACTCCATTTGTATAAGAAAGAATAAAACGGGATTCTAAAATTTTGTCTCAAAATTTATCGTATTGCCCTTTCTCTTCATAAGACTCTATATATTGGGATGCCTGACTGACCACCTTTCTAGTGTGATTTCCTTGCTAGATCAGCTGTCAATCACATTCACTGTAGGTAAGTTTGAACTCTACTTCTTCAATAGTTCCATGGAGGAAGCAGCCTTTCAGCATCTTCATTCTGCCCTGCAGATTCAAATTCTTAATCTACAACATCCTAATAGGGGCAGCCATGCCTAAGGACATCCTGGTCCTTGAATCTACCTTTCCTTCCTCTAGTTCTCTCGAGACCCAGGTCAATGAATAAGTGATGAAACATTTACCAGCCATGTGACTATTTATTCTTTCTATCCTTAAATTTTGTAGGGAGTGATGATGCTCTCTTGACCTTGATGGTAGTTTTAATTATTAAATATAGAACCAATATAAATGATCAGATATATAATAGATAGTCAATAATGTTAACTCCTTTTGAAAACATCATATGGAGCAACGATTTCAAAAATTTCTCATATGAGTTTAATGATGATTTTTGTAATACTACATATTAATTAGAGAAAAAGCTGTAATTTATATTCAAAATCATATTATTACCCTAAAATCATATTATTACCCTAAAATCATGTGTGGAATTAACACAATTGTGTGATAAATGGATACTGAAGACATGAGAAGAATGCATGGGATTGAGGACATTTCACAGAGAAAACAACAAAAAAAGAAAATTAAGCTACTGTTATACTGGAGTATAACCCGGCCTGAATACCCACTGAGGCACCTAATTTTACCATAAAAAATGTGCTGAAAAACTCAGCTTATACTCGAGTATATGCGGGGTTTGAACTTTAAAATAAAGTTACAATAGGCTGTAGGAATAGACGATTGAGAGAAAATGGGGCTAGAGATGAAATGAACTTGACTTTTTTCCACATAACTAAGAACACCATGGAGGTCTCCAAGGCGAACGTGTACCTGCTTCATGGTACGGCCAGTGTTGTGTTACTGCGAATGAACAGCCATGGATACCAGTTCATAAGGTTTTTGGAATCCTTAAAATCTATCATGGTTTGAAAAAAATTCGGTGGCGGGCTGGAGAATGGACTAAGTGAGACATAGAGTTGATAATGGTAGACCAATTAAAAGACACATTTTATGCACAAGAATTTGCATAAAAATTCTTAAATGAAATAGACATGTACTTTGATATAATTGTGATCCTTATTCCTATCTAAACTGATTTTTTTGTGTCCTTTAGAAATACAGGGAATAAATGCTTGTAAAGAAAACTAACTTGCAGGGCACTCATCCACAATGGGGAGAGTCCTGTTTATATCTCCACAGGAAAAGGAGAAAGGGTTCTCAACCTGGTGCTCCGAGCTTTGAGGGCAACATACCGGCACGAAGCAGTGAACTCATGGGAAGGTTTGGCAGGGCTGCGCTCAATCCCAGCTATGTCGACCCCTATCCCCTGAAGAATGCACTACAGAGGACAGCACTGAAGATACAGCCTGGGGAGCATGGCAGGTCTGCCCAGATCCCACTGGAGCAAACTAAGAGGGAAAGAGCGAGAGTGAGAGTGAGAGCTAGAGAGAGAGAGAGAGAGAGAGAGCTATCAGCCCACCAAGCTTCCAGGATGACATTCCTGCTTAGAGCAACCAATGCACAGAGAGGACCATAGGGTTGGCCCCACAGGAGACATGACGTCCCCTGTCCCCTTACTGACCACAGTGCTATGGGGACACCACCAGAGACTCAGTGTGGGAATTGTACCCGGTCTGACCTGCCCACACCAGGGCATAACTCGAAGGGAGGACAACATAGCAGCAAGGGAGCAACGCAACAAAGTCCCTGAGGAATCTGAAAATAGTCTTTGGACTTGGCGGTGGTGGTGGTGGTGGGGAGGGCAGGGCTTGGCACTGCATCAGACCCAATCAGAAAAAGGGTCAGCAGACAGACCTGGAACTATTCATAGGGTTTTTTTTGTTTTTCTTTGTTTTCATGTCTATCTATATAAGATACAGGATAAACAATCTAGAGGAGAAAACAACTGGACCGATGGCTCCAGATGACAGGGGAAAGGAGGAGGTGGGTGAAAGGGAGAGGGGAGCCAAGGATCCAACAAACCCAGGGACAAGGGAAAAAGCGATCTAAAATCGATGGCAAGGAGGGCATGGAATGCTTGGTAGATTTCTATCAAGTGCAATGTAGCTGAGAGGAAAAATAGAGAGCTGAATGAAGGTTGAACATGATAATTGGACAGGAGGAAAATAAAAGAAAATAGAGGGAAAAAACTAGAAGGCAAAAGACATTTATAGAGGTATAAACATAGACATCTATATATGTAAATATATTAATATATAATGATAGGGATATAGGTCTATGACCCTGTATTTATAGGTTAACTATTAAGGTAGCAGGCAGACATTGGGCTCTACTCAAGTCCTCCCTCAATTCAAAAAAACTTTGCTCTAATAATCTGGCAATCTGTGATGCTCACCTTCCCAGTGCAATCACTGAAGACAAAATGGGTGCATAAGCTAATACTGTGAAGAAAGCTGATGGTGCTCAACTATTACAAGAAATAGTGTCTGGGGTCTTACAGGCCCAGCAGGGAAGCAACAAAGCCCACACGGAAGAAGCGCACCGACCTGTGTGATCACAAGGTGTCAATGGGATAAGGTATCAGGCATCAGAAGACCCAAAACAAACAACTATTTGGATGCGAATGAGGGGGTTCTGAATGGAGACCCAAAGCCCATCTATAGGCAATTAGACATCCCTTCAGAGAAGGGTCACAAGGAATGGACAAGCCATCTAGGGTGCAGTATAGCACAAACAAAACACACAACATTCCTCTAGTTCTTTAATGCTTCCTCCCCACACACTATCATGACCCCAGTTCTATCTTATGAATCTGGCTAGACTGGAGTATGCACACTGGTACAGATAAGAGCTCTTGATACACAGAATCCAGGAGAGATAAAACCCTCAGGACCAATATTGAGAGTAATGATTCCATGAGGTTAGGGGGAAGGTTGGGGGAGAAAGGGGGACTTGATCACAATGATAGACCTACAAACACCCCACTCATAACCCCTGCCAGCTAGAGGGATGAACAACAGAAACATGGGTTAAGGGAGACAGCATAAACTATGAAAATAAAAATAATTTAAAAATTATCAAGGGTTCATGAGGGTGGGAGTGTGGGGGTGGGAGGGGTAAAAAGAGGAGCTGATACCATGGGCTTAAGTAGAAAGAAAATGTTTTGGAAATGATGGCAACATATATATAAATGTGCTTGATACAATTGATGTATGGATTATTATAAGAGCTGTAAGGGCCCTCAATCAAATGATTTATTAAATGGAAAAAGAAAGAAAACTAGTTTATATTAAGCACTGCATTGTATGCTGTGGTTTACATTTTCTGAGATATTGGCGTTCTTGTTTGAATATTTATTACTTAATATTACCTTATTACTTTAGTTTATCCTTGGCACATTTGATTTCTCTTTTTAGTCTTACCCACTAAGTCCTTTGCCAGCTCCCACCTTTAACTAGGAGAGTGGATTATTGACGTAAAGTCCAAGAAATTATTTAAAAGTGACTAGGAGTTCTTCAATACTTTCACAACTAGTGCTTCAGAGCTGTGAATCTTCACTGGTAGATAATCCCAGGCTTAGGTAAAAAGAAATGCACAATTTCTTCAAAACTTCATGTAAAAAATTCTCTCAAGCAATACAAGTAAGCAAAAATTGCTCAAGATTGAGCATTTTCAAACTTGGCTCTACTATTCAGTATCTTGGAGATTTGTGGCTGGTTAACTAATCTTTCTGGCTCACTGGCTCTCTTTATCTACAGAATGAATGGGTTGGACTTGATTTTTAAAATCTCTTGTGGCTCTTAAATCTTTTATAAGCATTGCCACTCCTTAGAAACCAAAGTAATGCCTTTCCCTTATGCTCATTTCATATATATTGATTCATAAACATCATAAAATAAAGAACTAAAGAACTTGCCCCCTGGCATAGCCAAAATAAACAGAACCAAACAACAACAAACTGTTGTCAAGTTGGTTCTGATGCATCAAGATGGTAGAGGACAGAGAAGAATTTCCCCACAGGGTTTCCAAGGTTACAATCCATACAAAAGCAGCCTGCCCCATCTTTCTCCCTGGTGTGTTTAAATCACAGACCTTTCACTTGGTGACTGACTGTTTAACCACTGCTTTACTTAGAACCAATAAAATCCAGATTTCACAGGCTAATGGGGCCAGGAAACAAGAATCAGGGAGATCTGAAAATCTCAAAAAATGTCCAGATTAATATTTTTTTCCCAGATTAATACTAAAGATGCTGTGGTAACCCACAAGTGGGGTTGGTTTTGGGTGGACACCCAAGGGGCCAATCCTTACAGGATTTGAAATCCTGATTATTATTCCATTTTTCATTATATCAACAAATGGTATCGTTGTGAATAGTGTTTTAAAAGTGGTACTTATATTAGAAATTTAGAAGATGCATAAATTCTCTTAACACAGGTGTGGATCGAATCAAGGTATTGTATGAATGGAACACAGTATGTATAATGAGTGGCTTGGGGCTAATATAGTCATTCATTCTTTTATTCATCTTAAGTTTTTGAATGTTTACTTCATGCCAGGTTGTGCCAAGTTGTATTTTCTAGAGACACAAACCCAGTGACCCCCATATATATTTAAGAAAGAATTTTAGGTCAAGAAGGAAAGAAATATCAAGGAAGTAGCCCAGCCCAATCCCACACAAGTCCATGGTTCAGACGCAAGCTGGAGGCTCCTCCTTGCTCACACAGCTGCTGGCGGATGAAGCAGAAACGCTAAGTGAGAAGCTGAGCGGTCATAGCTCAGTGGGCTCAGAGTCACATGGATCTAGGGTGGGCATGAACATGGCAGGGTGTTGACAGCTCCCAAGGTTGACAGGCCTCTTGGGCTACTGGCTGCAGAGCCAGGCGCTGGATCCCGGCAAGTAGAAGGGAGAAGAGGGGCAAAAGAGAAACCAATTCTCTACAGTGCCTCTTACAAGTAGACCATATCCCCAAGGACACCTCGTCAAGCTACATCTTGATTGACACAACATCTGACCATTATTCACACTGTGCGGATTCCTAAGTACAGAAAGAAGACTGAAGCACAGTTTCTAATTTAAAAACACGAATATTCTAGAGGAAGATACAGTGAACAAAACAAAACAAAAAAAACTGTAATCAAGTCCATTTCTACTCAAAGCAATTGTGAAAGGATATAAAAACAATAGGTGATATGGGGACATCTGGAGGGGCCATCTAACTAGGACCTGAGATATTATGAGAGCTGTCTAGAGAGGCAATAGCTTGGCTGAGATCAAGAGAAAATAAGACTTTTCTGGCAAATCGGTAGGTAACAAAGGGCATTCCAGGCACAGAGAAAATCGTGCAAAAGTTCAGCAACCTAAGAGATGTTGTTAGGGAACTAGACAGATTTCAGCCTAAACTGAATATACAATGCAATGTGTGAATTGAAGCAAGACTTAGCTGGAGATATCAGCAAGGAAGATCCTAAATGATTAGTCACGAGTAAGTGATTTTATTTTATTCTGAAGGCAATGAGAAATCATTAGAACATCTTTGTGGGGTCACCAATAGGCTAGATTGGTGACTATGATTGCCTTGTAGAATATAGGATAGAGTTGGGACAAGGCTTGAATAGGGAGCAGGTAAAATTCTTAGGAGAGAATCTACCTAATTGAAGTCCTTTGATAGAGAAAGGAAAAGGAAGAGCTATCAGCTTTTATGTCCATTTTTCATTAAGCCCCTCGTCTGAGTTAAGAAGTCAGAAAAAGGAGCAACCTCCGAGCACTAACGAGGACAGGAGTTCAGTGTTAGAAATGTTAATGCTTGAGAATCTTGGTGACTTTTGAGTGGAAATGTCAAATAAGAGGTGAATATATAGTTATTACCTTCAGAGAAGAGGGCTGAGGTGAAGGAAGGATGTTCAAAGGATCATCAACATAAAGACAATAATGATAACAAAATTGCCTATTTAGAACTCACTGCATTAGGATGATGGTATTGTTCAAGACTATTGAAAGTCTCTCTTGGAAGAAGTACAGCCAGAATGCTCCTTTGACACAAGCATAGCGCGACTTCCTCTCACGTACTTGGGACCTGTGGTCAGGAGACCAGTCCCTGGAGTTGTTTGTATCATGCTTGCTAGAGTAGAGGGAAGAAGCAAAAAAAGAGGAAGACCTTTAAGGAGATGGATTGACAGAGTCATTGCATTGATGGGCTCAAAGATAAGAACATCTGTGAGGATGACACGTACCAGGATTGTTTCCTCCTGTTGAACATGGGATCGTTGTGAGTTGTAACTGATTAGGCAGCGCCTCACAAGACCCTAACTGGTGCTCTGGTGGTACTGAATTCTTACAGGAGATCGATGATTAATTGCATGTTTGGTTGTTGAAACCTATCAGAGGTTCAATGGAGTAAGGGACTGGTGACCTGTCTCAGAGGTTATAGCCTTAAAAATCCTTTGGTATACATTTCTGTTTTGCAACACGTGAAGTTGCCATCAATATGCATTGAGTTGATAGCAACTGTTTGTTTCTAACCACCCAAGTTTATGTCCTAAATGTTCTAGGCATGTCATTCAGTCAAGTCCTCACAACAAGTGCACACTATGATTATTCTCATTTGTAGATGATAAGGCAAGAGTTTATAGACGTTAGTTAGAAGGGAGCAGAACCAGGATTTAGCCCAAGCTGTCTAGCCTAGAGGCCACACTCTTAACTAAAAGGATCATTAAAGCTATGAGGATTGATGTATGGCCAAGGGAGAATATATGGAGTGACAAATGGAAGAGCTTCTGGAAGAATTCTAGGATTATTTTAAAAATAAAGGATTTATGCAAAACAAGTATATAGAAAGGAAGTAGAGAATCAGAAAGAAATTTAAAAAATGGTCTTAACGAGAACAATGTAAAGAGAAGGTTCTTCCTAATTCGTTAGTCATTGTCAATGTTGTCAAATTCAGCTAGAAGCTAATGAAGATCAGTCCTGAAATGTGCACATGTGGGCTAGAAACAGAATGAATCTAAGTATGACAAGTCCTCTAGATCACGTTGAAAGGTTGACTCTTGTTCATTGGTCCAGTGATTGTCTGCTTGGGCTTGGTGCATCTGAATTCCCTGGATTCTTCTAGACCAGCAGATGCATGTCTCTAACCCAGAGCCGATGGACTAGAAACTATGGGGCTGTATGGAGACTATATACATTTTCAAAGCTCTGTGGAAGAGTTTGCTGCACATCCAAAGCTCATAATCAGCACTTTTTGTCATTTCAGGGTCACAGATCGCATGGGACAATGGCATTGTCACATTTATTTATGCAATTCTTGATAGTTATGCACCAGCATAAAGATAAAGTGGGAATGGAGGCCAAGCTATGAACTATGGCTCTAGATAGAGACTATTCTGGATAAATTCCTAAACCTGGACTGAGAGTTGTGGATACTTTTAAAATTACTCATAATTTTTATCTTCTGGAGAAAGAGTCTATGTTGCATTCTTAGTCTCTGAACCACTGCTGTGTTTGTCACATGCAAAATCTTTACATGATGAGTTTGAAAATCCATTTGACAAATAGTAGGTTCAATAAGAAAGTACTGTAAATCCAAATCATGGATGAAAGTAAATTTGCTGCCCCACCCGATACAGTTTAGTTTGAAATAAGCTGTGTTAATCCAGGTTGACTAGAGAAACAAATTCAGAAACACTCATATAGGTGTGAGAGCTTTATATCAAAGAGTAATTGTATATTAAGAAAATATCCCAGCCCAGTCCAGATCAAGTCCACTTATGTCTGATACTAGTCCATAAAACCCTCTTCAGATTCACACAGCCACACACAATGGTGCAGAATGTAGGAAGATCGCAGGCTGGTGAGTTCAAAGTCATGTAGATCCAATGACGGTGGATGCATCTCCAGGATGCTGGCTGCCATCAGCCTTGCTCCATGTGGCTTGTCAACAGGAAGGTAAAGCACAGAGTGTGGCCCACCGCCAGGGCGAAAGAGAGGAAGTTCCCAGGATCCTCATGAGAAGGCCATGCCCACACGGAGGCCTCATCAGGCTGTGACTGATTGACAGGCTAAACTCCACCCCTTCACGCTATTTACCAAGTTGACATGAAATTATGTAACTACAACAGAAGCTTTTTCCCCTAATACTTAAAATATTTATATTTTATACTTATAAGTATAAAATACTTATAAATATAAGTATTAAATACTTATATTTAAATATTTATCTACCTAAAATATCCATTTTAAAAGCATTGAGGCGCGGGGCCTCACTGGAAAGTATAAAGTTTTCCACTCATTCATTTCTCACAAAGAATTGCTGTGGAAGAAAAAGGCATTGTTTTCTTTCTTTTTCGGTGCTTTTCAAAGGTCTAATTGAACACAGCTGTGATACGGCACAGACCTAGCACAGGAAATGAGTGTTTCGATAATCCTACATTTTCCGAAGCACTTCTTAAATGTTACGATGAAAATACCAACAACTACACTTTTTGAGATTAATTGTGGAGGGCTGGATTTGTCTCACCAAACTATTTTAGAAGACTTCATATTAAAAACGATTTGGAACACCCTCCTCCCTGCCCGCCTCCCCCAAGCTGTTAGGCTTTACCAAAATAAAAAGAAAAGCGAAAAAAGGCTGGGCAAAGGGGGGAAAATGTGAGTGTGTAAAATACAGGAAAAGGCTGCTGTTCCAAGCAGAAAATTCCCTTCCTGTCCGGTGGCTGCCAAGTGCAATTCCACATTTTTGATTTAAGAGCAAGCTCCTTTAGATCACTTCTTCATCGGGAATGTGGCCAGTGATGAAGTGTCTGGACGCCTGGACAAAAGGTCTTAAGTTCTTTGCAACGATGCAGCTTGGAGAAGGGTTCTTTTTATTTTTTTTAAAAGACTTTTAAATGTCAACACATTTGAAAGCTCATAGCAGTCCTATATCACACATACCCTTTCATACCGCCAACCCCAATTACCCCAAGGACTTACTGGATGGTGGAGAGCTCACTCTGACCGTCCTGCCTTGTGGCTTGTAGAATGAGAAAAACCTTGCTTTAGATCATATGACTACAATGCTCTTGCCAAAGGTTCTGTTTGTTTGTTGTTTTGTTTGGGCTTGGATAAGTGTGCTCCAAATAATAACGTTTGCATTTCCTATGTCTTAAATAGGCTTTATAGAGAAAACAAAAGAAATGGAAGAAAGCAAAAGAAAAATGGGACAAGTTCATGCTGATTTGTTTTCTTTTCTTTTTTAAAAAAGCATTTTATTGGGAGCTCATACAATTCTTATCACAATCCACACATACAT
>NW_022111320.1:38244615-38257037 GCF_000313985.2 Echinops telfairi
GTGTCCTCCAGTTAAGTCCGATGGGCTGCCATGTTCTGGCCCCAAAGTCTGTCCTTTGCACTCCCTCGGGAGCTCCCTGCTCTGCTGTCCCAGTTGCCATTTTCTTAATAAACTGTTCAATTTCTTAGTTCCATTTGAAAAGAATTTACAAGGCACCTAGACTGTACCACAGACAATGCTATATATTGGAACCACCAAGATCTATCCCTAGGATAACAGTTTAGTATAGGGGTCTGCAAATGTTTTCTGCATTTATTTATAAATCCAGCTACACATGTTTTGGGCTTTGAAGGCCACATGTCTGCCACATGTTCTTCTTTGTTCTTAAAAAAATAAATTAAAAAATAAAACCCATTATTGACTTAAGGTTCATAAAAAGACTGGCCTTAGTTTGCTGAACCCTGGTTTAATAGAAGTCCTGGTAGTAGAGAGGGTTATATGTTAGACTGCTAACCTCGAAGTCAGCCGTTTGAAGCCACTCGCTGCTCCACAGGAGAAAGACGAGGCTTTCTGTTCCCTTAAAGAAGGATAGTCTCAGAAACCCTAGGGGAAGTTCTACCCTGTCTTAGAGTCACTGTCAGTCAGAATTGACTTGATAGCAGGGAGTTTGGAGTTATTTTTTTGTTTAATAGATAACATATATATAATAGATATATAAAAGACTTCTTTATTTATAAATCAAACAATTAGTTTGAAGCATAAGAAATTTCCAATAATTGACCATTTATTGTTATTTTTCCATATGTTCTAAAATATATGTCAGGTCCCTCCTAACATATATTTACATACTGTATATTTGCTCTCCTATTAAGTATACATGCATGAGTGAAGAGATTAATTATTCCTCATTGAGGAAGCCACCTCAGAAAGATGGAATTATATAAAAGTTTTTGTAAGCATATAGAGAAGAGTGAAAAGGGAATGAAGACATTTTGGATAGGGAGGGTGGTGAGAGTTTCAGTCACAAATCCCCGCTGTAGGGCTGCAGCAAAGAGTGCATACCCCACTCAGACCTGGATCAACTTCTTCTAGAGTGTCAAGAACATTGTACTGCCTTCCAAAGCATTAAGACTCTCTCCTGAAGCAACAGAACAGACATTGAAGAATTAACCAGGGAATGCCATGGCTCCATCTCTATTCTAAAAGGCTAATTTTATTCAGGGCCAGACATTCCAGCTGACACCTACATGCCAATTAGTAAAATATATCCGTTTCATACTATTTACATGGAAAAGTACGGCAGAGTACTGTTTTTGATAGACTAAGGTCCTTTACTGGCATTTGCAATAAGATCTGCTTTACTGTCATTTGCCATAAGATGTGTAATGTCTGCCATGTGAATAGGGATTCTGAGATGTAGTTTCTTGTGTAATAGTTACGCGTGTGCCAGCCATTCATAGCTCTGGAAGCAGCAGAGGGTTATATCATAATGGGGACAAACGTAAGTCAGAAAAGTTTTTGTTTTTAAAAAGCCAGTCTCTGAACAAGAGGTGGGGAAGCACTGGGAACCAGGCGGTAGTCAAAGGAATGCTACAAACAGATATTGTCCAAGTATTGGGTGTTGGAAGATGAAGGGAAGGGTGGAGGATACGTAGGTGGCTCTAGGAATTGTATCTGATCTAGACACATAAATAATTTTACCTCTACAAAAGAGATGTGTGCAAAGTGGCAGGTGGAGACAGAATTTGGACAACTAATGTTGGAAAGGTGAAAGATGAAGTAAGTGTGAAACATATATACCATTGCCAATAGATGCCTATAACTCGAGAGAGGTCGATTGCATTCAATTGTCTGGAGATTAAAAAAACAAACAAACATGAGAACATCTGAAAGCAAAGGGAGGGATCTAGAGGAAAACCAGAAGTGGGAGGCAGTGAGCGAACCAAAAAAAACTGATTGAATCAAAATTCCAGAGGCCAAGCAGTTGGAAGTGTTTCAGAGAGGCTAGAAGGAGGAGAAAGATTCCAGAAGGATTCATCATCAAAATAGTGTCCACGCTTCTGAGGTTACGTCTGATGGTCAAGGAGTTAGGAAGTCCCTTATTACCTTTTTAGACGCAGTGTGGATAGTGTGGTAAAGCAGAATTCAGACGTTTGGACCTTGAGGAGAGATCAAAGTTGAAGACTAGAAGGAAATGAGTATCAAATACTTATTGCCATTTTTATTTCAAAAGTTTGATGGCAAAGTAAAGGAGACATCAATAAGAGCCAGCATGGAAGCAATACACTTGACAATTATGTAAGAATTTGAATGAAATGACAGAAAAGAAGAGTTAGCATGTGATAAATAATGGGATGCTGATATGACATATAAAAATAAGCTTAGAAACCAATGGAGGAATGTGCGATGGTATGCAGCAAGACGCACGTGGCTGCTGAGTGAGTAGGTTGGACAGAAATGTGTTTGAAGAAAATTCGACATTGCCTCCGTTTCTCTACTGAGCAACTGTTGCTAAGACAACAAGGTCTGGGAAGGTTAGAGGGAGGGGAGCTAACATTGACCGCAGGGCTTGAAGACACGCGGAAGAGAATCCAATCACACGAGCGAGGTGGCCTTGCTCGCTGGCTTTGGGCTGGCCTAGCAGACGCAAGAGGAGAAACACCGGCAGCGCCTCACTTTCTTTTCAACTCCCTTGGGTCTGATCATGAAAATAAGCTCGGCTTATAGTCACGCATCCAAATGCACAAGCTGTTTCTCCACACATACATTCTGAACCTGGAGATAGTGTCTGAACTATGTGATGTCTTTTCAACAATTGTTCTTGGTCCTTTCTCCCCCACGCACCCCCCCCTCCACACTCACGACTATCAGAACTATAAACCTGTTATGCTTCGATTTTTCAAGGGGGCAAATTGGCTCTTTGGTGATGGGTGCAAGCACATTTCTCTACCAGGATTACATGGGACCAGCGTTTCGCCTGACACCCTAGAACACAGGCTTTCTTCTGCAAAAGGTGTCACTCCTGGCCACTTCTCATTTGTCTACAGACAACGATCTCTCTTTGGATCTTACACTAGATGCCGCCATACAGGATTCTCAGCAAAGAGAGAGAAGAACATCATTTAGAGTTCACCTGTGCTCTGATTCGATATGACGACACATTCCAGAGGAACGCACCAGACACCAGATACCATACATCATCCTAGTCTATTGTGTACACATTTAGGACTGAATGATGATGTAGTCTTTGTATTTTTTTTTGTTACTTTTTATTGTGATTTGACTAAACAGGTCAGCTTTCCATTCAACAATCCATACACAGTTTGTTTTCATGTCCCTGATCCAAATCCCTACAATGGACACCACTTCCTGTCACCTGCTCTCCTTGGACTTTTCTTAGCCCTCCTGAGTGCTGTCCTCGTGTAAATGGTCTCAAATGATTGACTGATCTTGAATGATTGATTATTCTATGATGTTCTTATCTCTAAAGAGTTATTGTTCTCCGTATGGACCTCTCTATTGTTCAGCTGAAATTTGAGCCAGGGGGATGAGTTCATTTCCAGACCTAAAGGGTGAGCAAGGTGACTAAGGACCATTGTCTCTGAGGTTTTCACCAGTCTCTAGCTAACGGATCGGCATGTTTTATATGTTCTTGAGTTTTAGTCCACATTTCTCACACTCTCTCTAGGAGTTTCTAATGCGGTCCTTTTCCAAGCAGTTGCTAAGTAGCCGGATGTCATCTGGTTCTTCTGGGTCAGGGTCATGCTGGTGAATGTTCACACAGCCCACTCGACCCGTTCCATGTCCTTTGACCTTTGCTGTGTGTAAAGAGCCTTGCAGGAACATAAAAAATGTCATGGCCTCCAGGGCAAAAATTCCTAGTATTTAATCAAATGAATAGGGCAGGAGAAGTGCAAATACTACTGAATTTGGTCAGGAAAGAGAGGGGTTGAAACTACCATTTATTATTTCCAAGGATCTCGCTACCTCAAAAGGAAATCTGGTGGTATAGTAGTTACTCGTTGGGCTACTATGCATAAGGTCAGCAGTTCGAAGCAACCAGTGACTCATTGAGAGAAAGATAGGACTTTAACTATACTCCTGTAAAGAATTACAGCCTTGGAAAGTTATGGAGGTCCTATGAGTTGGCACCAACTCCATGGCAGTGAGCTTTGTCTTATCTGTCTCAAAAGAGCATGGAGTGGAAGTTCACTGGTGTCCAGGTTAGTTGCATTTAGGTAATTAACTCTTAACTACCACCTAATAAACCTATGAACTAGTAAATGTGTCCCTGCATGATTATAACAGGACTTCAAAAGCTCATTAAACATGATTCCTGAGTCATATTAGAAACGAACATCGGTAACATGTTCACAATGTTTGAAGGAACAAAGATGTTTGATTGGTAGATTTAACCAATGATTTTGTCTTAGAGATGCTTAAGCCATTTGCTAAAAACTGAGTTTCTGAGAAAGCTAAGTATTTTATCACTCTCTCACTCCCAGCATGTTGGGAGTATCGGATACTGAACGAAAGCATTTGCAAGGCTGTCTGCTTCCAAGGAATTAAGGCTGTTGCTTTCAGAGTAGCTCGTGCTGTTCAAAGAAACAGTTTGTAAATTCCAATACGGTAACACTCCCCTACTCTCTTTTTTGTTTCAACGCAAACATGTCATTCTTTTAGAAACTAATTAACAATATAATCTTTCAAACTGTGAGCTCAGATGCCCAGATATTCCTGATTTCTATTTCACCTCTAACCCTTTTAACACAGTCTGTGTCTACGGATGTCTGCGAGGCCATATGCTGTCCCTTGCTTTGACAATTTCAGAATTTCATAGGACGCTTCTTCTGTTTCCGACTTACTCCCCCAGGCTCCTTGGAGCCCCTGCTCCTTCCTGCCTTGGCTGTCGTAAAAAAGCCTGCTCGGTTGCTTTGTGAGATGAGCAAGGGATGTAGAAGGAAACTCTTCAGGCTTTATAGGAACACATCCAGAACAAGGCTTGGCAAGGAGTAACACTTGAAACGTTGCATTAAGCTGTGTTCCAAAGTTTATTTTTCAAGTTCATTTCCTATCACGTGAAATGATCAGAGTTGGCTTAGTGGGATCAAGAGACATGTAAGACCTTGACACCTCCCCCCCTCCCCCAAAGCAGGATCCAATTGTTAGGACGATGGCAGCAAGTCAGCAAGTTGAACAAGGCAGCTATCAGGAATCATGATTTTTGACTGCCATGACTATACAGATGAGTTTCATGAGGAAACAGCCTCTGTGAAGGCAAACGTTTATTCGAGAAAGTGGCGTAGATCTTTGCAGGGGCTGTCTTTGAAGGGCAGTTCCACAATATGACCATTTTAAAAGAAATCAGAATGAGTAAAAACGTTGTAAATAATGGAGCTGCCGCAAAGATGCAGTCTTGGCAAGGAACATAGATATCCCCCATCTGACTTGAATTTGATTGTGCCAAATGACTAATGCTCATGAATTAATGTAAATTATTGATTGGAATTCTCATACCTCCCTTTCAGTCGCCCCTTGTCAGAGAAGAATGGGTCCCTGCAGAACTCTATCTCGAGCTTTCTGTCAGGAACATTTTAAATGACTCATATCAAGATGCTTATGCATTTCTTAGTAGGAGCAATTGGAGACTCAAAATGCCCCATAGTGAATAAATGCCATGTGTGTATCTTCATTTCTGTGATAGGCATTTCCTTTGACTGATTCAGGGCCCTGACTGGACGTTTGCCTGGGAGGCAGCAAGTGGGACACCTGGGATGGGTTAGAGTTGGGTTTATTAAGGGAGCTTTATTCTCATCCTCATCTCCATCTTGTTCCAGCTCTTCCTCAATATAAAGTTTATGTAGGAGGTAAACAACCTGGCCAATTAATTTTCTTAATATATCTGTCATTGAGCTGTTAACTAATCTGTGAAATTCCTCGCTATTATTTTGATTACCTATTATTATAATGAACTAGCTGAGATGATAGTTGGTATGGAAAAAGTTTATGTATTGATGCTCAAACAAAGAAAATTAAGGAACATAAAGAAATATACTTTTATATTACTCATCATTCATTTCCATATAAATGTTCATATTTCAAATGATGAAAAATTGCTAAATTTAACTCATATATATATATATATTTCAAAATCCAAACAGAACAAAGAAGAACAAAAACAAAATCTTTCTAAATATAATTATGAGATGATACTTTTATCCATTAGTTTGATAAGTTCTACTTAAGTGAGAGGTCATTTTTTTCTTCATCGAACTCTTCCCACATTTCTCAGTTTATCCTCACCTTAAATGATCAATTTCAGTTTGTTTCCATATTAACAGTTTTTGCTTGTCACTTTTCAGAAGCACCACACTTAACTTACTCTTGCAACTTTACTTGCCCCGAGATTTTGTCCTATGTAAGGCCACTGACATGTTGTCGGTGGAAAGGTTTCACTGCATCTTGATAGAACCCTGTCTTTCAGGATATTCTGCCTTTTGTAGTGGGAGTAGGTGGTAGCACTATCCTGAGTCCAGGATACTTGTTGCTTTCTGTTGATTTTTTTTCTATGTCAGTGAATCAGTTTGATTCAGAAACTTGACTTTCTATAATCAAATTAACTATAAAATGCATGTCTTGATACAGTGTTGAGCACTGTAAGCCTATGCTTCTTTGAGGAAGTGTGAGCCAACTGGAATAACGATCCTGAGGATTCCTCTTCTCTCTTCCTTCCCCCTGACCCCTCCTGTCTTCCCTCTTCCCTTTCTTTCATCTTTCAATTTTTATCTTGATAATGTGTGTGCTCTCGTATGCTTGCATGTGTGTGTGCCTGTGTAGGGTTTTAATCTTAGAAATAAATAAAGACGTGTAGGATTGTCACACATGAATTCCTTCAGTTTATTGTAATGTAGACATAGTACGGCACGCAGGTAAGACCTTAATACATTCCTTTAGAACCAGAGAATCCAAATTAACCATTACAATTATAATGTTAATTAAGTAGTATGAATCCACATACTTGGACTTCAGGCATTTACCTTTACCAAGTGGCCTCAGGAGGAAGACTTAACCACGGTTGGAATTCTGGGAAATGGCCCAGGTCTGCAGCTGCAGACATTTCCTCTGCCCAGAGATTCAGTCTTTTGTGAGGGACTGACTCTAGAGGAACCAACAATTCAACTCTGCTTTCTCAAAATGAGTGAGCAGCAATCCAAAGCTTGTATGTGAATTTCCCACAGTGGCTCACACAAAAAGAGCCAGTGAGACTTCCAAGACTAGTTTTTACATCTTTTCTACAGGGCTAAGGTTAGAGAATGTCAAATCTTCAAGATAAGAGTTTATTTAGATTGATGTCTCAAAGCTTGTTTATAAAAAGTAACTTAGTCATTTGTTTGTCTTTTAATCACAGCATACAGGGTCAATGTCAATCTCAAGGTTGTTGCAAATTTACATGCTTCTGTTTTTAAAGTAAGGAATTTCTAAATGACTTCCTAATGACTTACATATTGTTAATACATATATAAAAATAGTTCCAAAGTTTTGTGGAAGATGGATTTATATATAGTATAGAGGTATAAGAAGTGCCAAAGTATCTTAGTGGGTCAAGGTATCTCTTAGGCTGCAAATAATGTTGGAAACCAGCAAAAACTTTGTGGAAGAAAGAGGAAGCTTTCAACTCCTGAAAAGATTTACAGTCTCAGAAACTCACAGAGCCAGTTTTCCCTAACTCTTCGGGTCTCTATGTGTGGCAGTTACAAAATCTCCTGTCAATTTGAGTGAAGGGATGGAGTCTAGCCTGTCAATTAGGTCATATTCAATGAGGTCTCACTGTGGCCATGGCTTTTTCCTGAGGATTCTGGGAACTCCCGCCTTCCTCCCTGGAGATGAGACACACATACTCTCTGCTTTACATCCCAGTTGACAAGCCACATGACGTTATGCTGATGGAGCCAGAGCCCTGGAGCTGGAGGAGCCAGTGGAAACCACACCAGTGCTGAGATGTTTTCACCACCACTGGATCCACAAGACTTCCCACCCACTGGCCTGTGATCTTCTTTCATTTGGTGTCATTGTATGTTTTGCGTGAGTCTGAAGAGGAATTTATAGACTGGTATTGGACATATGGGTTAATATTGTACTTATGAATTTGATCTGCACTGGGTTGGGATGTTTTCTTAATATACAATTGCTCTATGATATAGAGCTCTCTGTTACACACATCACACATATGAGTGTCTCTGGATTTGTTTCTCCAGTCAACCCAGACTAACACACTATGAATCAGAATACACTCGATGGCAGTGAGTTGTTTTTGGTACAATGTATGCAGTATCAAGTAAATTTTTATAAAAAATGCATTCACACTATATACACAAAGAATTGAGAAATATTTTAAGTTTAATAGAAAAAACATAGGACTTTGAATCAGAAACAAATATTAAAATGTTATTTCTAGTGTTCAGTAGCTTCACAACTTTGAAAGACACTTTGTTCCTCAGAGTCTCTGTGTACACAGTCACACACATGCACACACCCACAGAGAGAAAGAGATAAAAAAATAAAATAACCTGTCCAGTCCTGATGGTGTAGTGGTTGTGGATTTGGGGCTACTAACTGCAAGGTCAGCAGATCAAAACCACAAGCTACTTCTTGGGAGAAAGACAAGGTTATTTACTCCCATAAAATAACCTGCCCACAGGGTTTTTGCAAGAATTATAGGAAAGTAACAATGATCAGCAATAAGCATCTAAGAAACCCTTAACAAATACTATTCATTAAAACTTCTGAAATTAATTGCTGAAGCACATTCTAGAAAATGCCTTAAGGTAATGACATTTATTTTAAAATACTCATCTAAATGATAAGTTTTCATCAATTAGTGTTCTTTCCCTGGGGGCTCAAGTTAACTCTTGTTATCAACAAGGAGTAGGATAGAAGGTTTTAGAAAGAGGATAGTACAGATTAGGGATTTGGATAAAGAATGATCATTTTTCTAATGCTAACTGTGCCATTATATCAAATACCTATTTAAAATTTCCGTGTGTCTTCTATCACCTAGGAGATGACAACTCAAATGAAATTACAGACTCTCGGGGTCAAATGACCTTCAATGTTTTTAAATTTTTATATGTGTTGGGTTAGGGAAGACATAGACAAAACTTCTCTTTATCCAGTAACTCTGGTTAATGAATTATAGTCATTGACAGTTTAACAAATTAAGTAATTATGAGATGCAATATTTTAAAAGTGAAATAAAGGTTTAGTATTGAATCCCAAGGAAATTTCAAATTAAGGAACCATTAAGTCAATTCAGGCAGGGACGGCAACACTGGTCAGAGGGCATGAGAGATTAACAAGACACTTGGCTTGATTTGGTAGGAACAAGTTCTTTTCATCCGAGAGTGAGCTCAACAGTTACTTGCATTGTGTTTAACTATTGCTGAAAGGGTTCCTGGCCCTCCAGGTCACAGTAATTAACTGTGCCTTATGAAGTCTATTGAGTAATAAACTCAAGGATGTCGGATAGAGCTGTGTTCCCGAGGATGTTCATTCTCAATGGCTGTTACTAACAGTATATCACCAGGTCTTTCTTCTGAGGCACCTCCAGGTGGACTCATACATCTCTTCTTTCAGCCAGCCAGTGGCGAGTATTCACTGTATCACCCCAGGATGCAGCACAATAGAGTTGCCTGGAACTGACCTTTTCTCAAAGCTCTAGTTGGAACAGAGACGGTGAGAGCTTCATTTGTACTTCAACCTATGGGAAAAGATAGATTTCTGGTCTTTAAAGCCCCCATTTTGTAGTTATTTTTTTCTTATGACAGCTGTAGTAAACGGAGACACAAGCTGTACTCTCCAGTGCCATCCGGGAAATCATTCCGGGAGCATTACCGTATCGAGGAGGTTCTGAACGGCATAAACGATTAAGGGCTCCACTATTACCCTAAAGGGGGAAGTGTTAACTTACCCAGAAGTATTCCAGAAATCAAGACTAGGATCTGCTTCTGAGAGGCCTCTGCTTTGAAAATGGAGCCATTTTACTCTGCTTACATAGGATTGCCATGAGTGAGGAAGAAGCTTGGAAACAGGGAACAACACTACCTCAAAGATAGTCACACCTGAGCCTACAGAAGCTTAGCATTTCCTTAGCATGAAACAGGAGATTGTCTAACTCTCATTTTGCATGACCTAACACTGAAGGAGAAAGATGAGGCTTTCCATTCCTGGAAAGACATAGTCCCAGAAACCCTCAGGAGTAGCTCTACACCATTCTATAGGGTCACTATGAGTCAAACCTGAGTCGATGGCAATAGTTTGGCACTGAAACACAGAATTCTGGTGGCACAGTGGTGAACTTCACAGCTACTTGTTTGCTTGCTTGTTTGTTTCCCCCCCTAAGAGCTAGAAACTGTAAAATTATCTTCTGTGGTCTCATACAACTAGGCCCCATTCTGAATGGTCTAAAATTGGATCCCCTGAACTTTGCAAGTTCACATCCATTTTCCTAAACAACTTGAGAAATTAAGTGGTATCTAACAGGTGTGTTTTATTTAGGTTTTAGTTAGTCTTCACACTAAAATAATACACATTGTGTCAGAAGAAAAGTATGGTTTCCAGAGACCTTTATGATGTATATTGTAAATCAAACCCAGGAAGCATGTTCAACTATTCAATGAAAAAAATGTGTATAAGGAAGAACAATGGTATCAAACCTACAAACCTGCATTGAATTAATCCATCTTCCAAAGAATCATATTTATGCAAGTGTAAGTAGCTATTTACTATTCTCCCCAAGGCCCTGGTTTTCCATGTCTTGAGTTCCGGGCCTTCAAAGGAGAGTGTACATTGGACAATTCTTTCAGTGGCGTAGTATTGGCTTCGCCAGTCTTCCTGCTTGCCTGCCAAGTTTCTCTGTCTCTTATAGAGTTGATAGCTTCCTTCCGGAGGCTACTGATTATTGCCTGACAAGTAAATTTACAATAGGACATCATCAGAGTGGTTCCTAGAAAATTAATGTACATTTGACATTTCAGTCAGTTTATGCATCCAAAGACATTTGTTTTTAATATACGTCTATCTTCATCTTTGCTTGGAATCCTCCTCCTAGTTACAGCCTTTCCTGGAGTAACAGTGGCCTTTCCTCTCCTATGCTAATGAAATTCCATGCACTTTGTTTACCTCCATTTATCATGGATATTTACCTTGATCCCTGTTTTAGATGCACTCATTGATTCCAAAATGGGATCTCATTGACCTTCAAGTAACCCATTCTGGAGCTCTCTATTGAGAATGGTCAGCTGTGTTACAGGGTGGATGCACTTCCCAAAAGACTCTGAACACTTGAGCTTTAGAGAACAAAGCCTATTACAGGGATACTTGGTGAGAAACAATAACAGCAAACTCAGCACTATGGTTTTAGTGTGATCTTAGGTTTTTGTTTACCATATGTTCAAACCAGAGTCACATTAAATTACCTTTAAAGAAAAACCAATAAAAATTTAAAAAGTATGTATTGTCATACTTACTCTGTAAGCATGTAGTTTTCCAAACAAATATGTCTATTTATACCAGCGGTTCTCAACCTGTGGGTTGTGACCCCATTGGGGGTTGAACAACCCTTTCACAGGGGTCACCTGATTCATAACAGTAACAAAATTACAGTTATGAAGTAGCAACAAAAATAATTTTATGGTTGGGGGGTCACCACAACATAAGGAACTGTATTAAAAGTGTCACAGCATTAGGAAGGTTGAGAACCACTGATTTATACTCACAGGACCCAACATGGGTTTTGAGATATCATCTCTTAATAACCTTTGCTAATATTTGTTTTCTAATCTGAATTTATCTGTCATTCTAAATTCACAGATTGAGATTTCTCCTGTAGATTCTTGGTATATGCTTAATTTTGTAGAGGGTGGAAAATGGTGATTACAAAAATCCAGAATTCATATAACTTGGATTCTGTTCTTAGCTGTTACTTAGCATTTCTAATTTAATATTATTATTTATTTAATAGAAATAATAACAGTGCATAACTCCTAGGTCTCTGTAAGCACAGAACAAGAAAATATAAAAAGTAATTGGATGCATGTATTTAATATTATTTTATGATTACAAAATATATTATAATAATTTATTATTGTATGTGAGAAACATACCAAGCCTTGAAAGCCTTGCCCAATAGCCCAAAGCAATTAAAGCAAAGTGTTTGTTTTCTTTATTTTCTTTTTTGTCTTCCAACGATCAAAGAAGTTAGAAGAAACAGGCTCACTAATTTCGAGTCTAGGAAGCTTGGAGAACTGGGAATTCCTTCACAGTTAATACTTTCCCGGGTAAAAAGTAAGAATGTAGATAAGGGAATATATGAGTCCCTGGGAGTTCAAATTCATATGAGTTTGCAAATCCATTCTTCTTATCTAAATAATACACGGGATACTAGTTAAGCAGCCAAATGATGTCCCTCGATAAAAGTGCTTTTC
>NW_022111320.1:38257137-38259872 GCF_000313985.2 Echinops telfairi
TGCAAATCCATTCTTCTTATCTAAATAATACACGGGATACTAGTTAAGCAGCCAAATGATGTCCCTCGATAAAAGTGCTTTTCAAAAGATCAAATTGTATTTTTATTTCCTGTAAGGTTCCAATCATAAGTAGTCTAGGTCGTATCACGGCGCACCGTACACTTCCAATAGCACAAAAGCACATGCGAGCTGATATGACGAAGAGAAAAGGGAAGGGGAGACACAGCTATTTCCCCATAAACTAGAATTACCATGTCTACTTTCCATTCCGTTCAGGTACATTGGCCAAAACTTACTGACTGATCTCAGCTATTTGCAAAGAAAGATGTATAATTCCTTCAGATAGGTGGCCATACTAAATATACATTCTATGCAAATTTCAGTTGTTATCCAATTTGTGTGGACACAATTTCTATTGTTTATTTTTACTTGCCTCTATATCCTAATTCTACAATGTCCTTGTGTTGCTTTTTAAATAAGGTATGTTTTAAAAGATAGTTTTATGGCATTTATAAAAAACACTCAAAATGTTAAAATATTAAGCCATAAATTTGATAACTGGCTACTGTATTTATAATTTTTAATTGCTTAAAAATGTGATAAATAATGCAGAATTAAAGATACTCAGATTATCTACATCAAAGAAGGTTTAACCTCACTCTGAAAAAATACATATATAGGTATTAAAAAGATTCTTATACTTTGACATTAAACCCATTTTTAGAATTTATTTTTACAGGTGCAATGGAAAATTGCTGCATGTGAATGTTCTTTGCAGTGCTGCTGTTTATAGCATAAAATTGGCAATAATTTTATTAGCTTCAATATGTACATCATTAGATAAATATATCAATATATTATGCAATGATTTTTAAGAGGTACATTTTCATTTACACGATAAAACTGTGTAGTTCCAAAAATATAAAAATGCCGCCTATTGAAAATGGTCCCAGTGTCCCCATTAGCCAAGCTCTCAAATACCCGCATTAGCTGAATTCTACAGATATTCCTACCTTACAGAACACTTTAAAATGCAGGTTCAAATGGACACATATATTGTTATTAGGTGCCAGGGAGTTGGTTCAGAATAAAATATTACCTGGTTCTGTGTCATCCTGACAATCACGATATCAGTGAGTCCATTGTTATGACTACTAAGTCACTCCATTTTATTGAGCTCTCCTGCTTTTTGTTGACCTTCTACATTAACAAGCATGATGTCCTTCTCAAGGGACTGGTCATGCTCGAAAATGTGCACAAATAAGTAAGCTTAAATTTCATCATGCTTTCTTCTAAGGAGCATTCGAGGTGTAATTTTAAGACATATTTTTGGAAGTCCAAATATTTAATATTTTCACCAACACCAGGACTAAAAAGCATCAATTGTCTGATAGCCTTCTCCATTTAGTATCTAGATTTCACCTGCGTGAGAAGGCCCTGGACTAGGGCAGGCTCACCTTCGTCTTCAGAGTGACATTTGTGCCTTATAACGATGTTTGTTGGTTTGAAAGTAGCCGGTGGAAAACAAAAGGAACAAGCACGCTGAGCATATCTTCACCTGGAAGAAACCAAGAACACATGCACGCCTTGCTTGCAATAGTGAGAGCTTCTTTGGAAAAATATTGAATGAAGCAGGAACCTTTAAAGGAAGATGGAAAGAATACACAGGCCCACTGTCCCAGAAAAGAACAAGTCCACATTCAACCATTCAACCACGTGGCATATGATTAAAGAACCAAGGGCGCTGGAGGAAGAAGCGCAAGCTGCACTGCACGCGTTAGCCCAACACAAAGCTCCAGTAATGGGTGGAATGCCAAGGTAAATGTTTCAACAAGCTGATGAAGAACTGGAAATATTCCCTCAACGAGGCCAGAACATTTGAAAGACAGCTACTTAGCCAACTGACTAGAAGAGTTACATAGCTGTACCCATTCCAAAAAAAGAGAACACAATGGGCTGCTCAAATTATAGAACAACAGCATAGATATCACATGCAAATCAAAGTTTGCTGAAGATCATCCAAATTTTGATGAACATTTTGCAGCAGTACAATGACAGGGAGCTGTCAGAGGTACAGGCTAGATTCATAAGACAACTGGGAACAAGGGATAGTATTGCTGATGTCAGGTGGATCTTGGCTCAAGGAAGAGAAGATCAGAAAGTATGTACCTGTGTTTTATTGACTATGCCAAGGCATTCAACTGTGTGGATCATGACAAACTATGGACAACCTTGAGAAGACTATGAATTCCAGAACACTTCTCTGTGCTCATGTGGAACTTGTTCGTGGATCAAGAGGTAGTTTTGGGAACAGAACAAGGCATTAGGATTGTATCCTTTCACCATGATTATTAAAACTGTATACCAAACAACTAGTCAGAGAAGCTGAATTATATGGTAGAGAACTCCACACCAGGTTTGGAGAATGGTTTATCCGCAACCTGCGATATGCAGATAACAAAATCTTGCCTGCTGAAAGTGAGGAGGATATGATGTACTTGCTGATGAAGATCATGGATTGCAGCCTTATGTGTGGATGACAACTCCATGTCAAGAAGATAGAAAGCCTCACAGCTGGACCAACGGGTATCATCATAATAAAGGGAGAAAAGTTTGAAGTTGTAATGAATTTCTTCGTTCTTGGAATCACAATCATTGCTCATAGAAGCAGTAGTCAAGAGACCAAATGATACATGTCATTGGGTGAATCTACTGCACAAGACTTCTTTAGATTG
>NW_022111320.1:38260606-38262894 GCF_000313985.2 Echinops telfairi
ATTTATGTCTAACTAAAAAACAAAATATATCACAGATGGAGATTTACACACCTCAAAATACCAGTTCAGAAAGGTAATTTCACCATTGGTGAAAATATAATTTTGTGACCATGTATATAAGAGTGATTATTTATAAAAACCATATACTTTTTTAAAAATTAAAAAATTTAATGTATCTGTAATTCTCGTAATGTTCATTACAAATGATATAAAAAATGAAAAAAACAAGTTGAAAACTACCATAAATATTTCAATATCACAAATACTTCATTTAATAAGAAAAACATTAAGCCTTCAATAGATGAAAGACAAAGAAATGAATTGGTAACTTTTAGAAGTGCTAGAACTAGTAAAACAGTGTATAAAAAGTAGAATATCTAATAATAAACTGATGAAAGTAATTAGATGATTTTGTTAATTAAGAAATATAAGTTGTATGAGCCCCTAATAAGATTATTTTTAAAAAAAAGAAATATAAGACAACAATGATAATAATATTCCATTGTTTGTAGTGACATAAGAATCTTGGTAGTATGGAAAATTGAAATGACTTTTCTTAGGACATTAAAATGACCTATAACTCTTTACGTAAGAATCTGATAATGTGTTTCAAGAGTCATAAGTATGTTTATGTCTTCTGGAGAAAATAAGATTTCTGAATTCTCCTCTAAGAAAATGACACTACAGAAAAATGTCAATGCACAAAACTTTCATTTCTACCTTCTAATTGTGTTGTGCTGGTTGTAATAGTAAAAATTGAAATTATACCACTGTTCAATTGGGGAGTTATTAAATTAATTATGATAAGTCATCTATTGGAGCATAATGCAATCATTAAAATCATGACATTAAAATGCATTGTTTCAAAAATATCATTGTTAGATTGGAAAGAAAAAAAGTAAAATTTTGCAATCTTGTCATCATTTCTATAAAATCTATACATTTGACAAAAAAATGTGGAAACTGGTTTTAAACAGATAACTTTGGTAGTGGCAAGGCATTCAGTTGAGCAAAGGTATTTTTTAGTAACAACTTACTAAATGTTCCTTACTGTAATAAATGCAAGGCTACCTTTGCTCTTTATATGGTTGACTATATGGTATAGTTTATGAACTTTTTGAGTGTATCACGTACTTGTTTGAAACACTCTGTTTTTGTTTACATTTTATCCACTGCCACTGTTTGCACATTTTTGTTTGCTTTTAAGTCGTTTGATTATAGCCTTGTGTACTAAAAAGTGGGCAGAAATTGTAGAAACATTATATTTATTTTAAAACTGAAAATGAGGTAATCATTTTTCTGTAATTCTGACAAATACAGAACTCTTAATTAAAACAGGTGGACATTAAATGGTCAATCACCATTCTCATTATTTAACTTCAGAGACTGATCTCCATCTCAGAGAATCATAGAGTCATTAAAATACCTAGTGGATTAGTCTCTTCTCTGAAACACAGGCTGGAAATATGGGGCTAACAAGCCTAATGAGTGGCGTGGTGAACCCTAATTAAAGGAATTGTTTCTGTGACGGGAATTGGTTTTGAAACTGCTTGGTCTTGTTGCACACACACACACACACACACACAGGCGATGCAGTGTTTTTTACTCCTTGGTAGTGAATTAGCTGAAAATATTCTGGGAGACTTTCAACGTATCTCACAAGAAAAACATCTGTTGCTTTTTTAAATCTATGTGCTAAAGGGAAACCGAATATATAGTGCTTCTTACTAATGGTACTAATGTTAATCAGAAATATCAATGTGATTAACTACGTGAATAATTCCAACGATTCACAATTGTTGTTAGATGCTTTTCAGTCTGTTCTACCCATAGTGACCCCAGAATAAAACGAGGCTGGTGCTGGCACCCGCGTCACTGTTCTTGTTTGAGCCCGTGTTTGCAGCCACCATGTTAATCCGTCTTATCTTTTTGCTGCACCTTCATTTTACTAAGCATGATATTATAAAACAAACAAAACCTACTGCTGTCCAGTCAATTCTAAATCAGAAGGACCCTGTCGGATAGATAGGAAAAAAGAGAACTGCTTCATAGGATTTCTGAGGCTGTAAATCTTTCTTTGCCCCTCATCTTTTATACTTTTATTTACTAAAGATTTCTATGATATTTTAGGAATATTTTCACTAACCCTGAATATAGTGTACCTGTTCATGCATTAAAAGCATAAAAAACACTTCCAGACACATAAAATGTCTTTAACTTAATAAAATAATAAATTAATAACAATAATTTGATGTATATATGTCACAAAGTAATGCCATTTGTTATTA
>NW_022111320.1:38264094-38271945 GCF_000313985.2 Echinops telfairi
CATCACAGAAACGAGGTGCAGTGAAACTGCTTGCCCGAAAACATGCGCTGTGACCCAAGAGGACCTGCTCACAGGAAGCCACTGGGGACCTAACTCAGAGCGAGGTGCTTGATGCTTGCTTTGCAGGAGGAATGCAGACCTCGAATGCTCTGCCCACCACAGCATTTTTCCATTTTGGGGGTGCGAGTTGGGGGGGAGTTCCCCAACATTCCTCGATTATCTGACATTTTACATTTACAACAGCAGTATAAAATTGATCCCCTGACTATTTTATGTATTATCAACCTATGTCTGGCAGTAGTGAATGAGGAAGAGGCAAACGCAATGAGGGTTATGATAATTAAGGTTATGTGTTGACTTGTCTGGGCATGGTGTGTCAACATGTCTCCGCATGGTGATCTGACATGATCATACTCCTCTTAAAAAAATGCCAATTTTCTCATAATTACGTACTCTTTGGACCCTAACCATGCTGCTAAGTGAGGAATGGGTATAATAATACATATGCATATAAAAGCATACTATATAATGTATATATCATAGGATTCGATTATGGTCTGCTTTCTCATTCAATAGTTGGAACTATTGATCTCTGAATTCCCAAATCCAACTTCCTTCTTTTTCTGGAAACATTATTGAGGAGCAAAAATTCTGTAACTTTTCCAGATAAAACATTACTCATGGGGACAATGAATAACCAGAACTAGTTTAGGTGGTAGCCCTCCGACACCTGATTTTACACACTGACATATATATTTTTCTGGCATACTCTCCTGACTGATTTTTCTTGGCTTCATTACCTTTACTTCTTCTTACCTAATAAGGGGAAACAGGGAGGAATAATTATATCTGCCTATATTTCTTCTACAGCATTTCCCCCCCCAATCTTCTGGCAAGCCACAGTGCATTCAATATTCTTCATTAATATAAATGTGAGCAGCTGGTGTGTTCAAAGCCCCCCGACTTTCCGTTAGCAGCTAAGAGTGCAGCCACTTTACAAGCAGGCCCCCTACTGCGTAGTCATCCCTCTAGAGCAGTGGTTCTCAACCTTCCTAATGCTGAGACCCTTTAATAGTTTCTCATGTTGTGGTGAGCCCCCAACCATAAAACTATTTTCGTTGCTACTGTTATGAATAAGGCAACCCCTGTGAAAGGGTCATTTGACCCCCAAAGGGGTCGCGACCCACAGGTCGAGAACCGCTGCTCTAGCTACAATCTTCACAGGGGGATGAATAAATACAGTAGAACTTCCTAAACAGAACAGCTCCAATGACGGTGAAACGCATCTCATCTTGGTAAATGGCAGTTAGTCCTTAGTCTGACTCAATTACAGAAGCATGAAATACTGCAGTGAGACTTGGAGTATGATTTAAATTACGTAGAATAATTGTTCATGTACATGTGTGAAAATGAGCTCCTAAAGATGTGCTTACACCACACTTATTGCTTTCCTAGTTCACGTAAGTTTATCATATAGGTTAATAAGTGCTGGATATATTCTTCTTCAGTGCGAAAATGGACCAAAACTAATTACAACTACCCATTTCCTCCTACCAGCACATAGGTAGACATTTGCACAAATAGGCACAATCAATATATTGTATTCTCCTTGGACCTATCTAGTAAAGATTAGGTCAATTACATATAGGCTGAGTAAATGAAATAGCACTCAAAATGAATTTAGACAGGGTTTTAAAATTTGTTGTATAAAGAGGAATGTGATAAAGATATCTCAAACCCCATGTCATAGAAGTAAAAAAATGTTGGATACATTCTAAGTTCTAAGATTTATTTTCAAGTCTATAATTAAACACGGTTAAACTTAATTTTGAAATTTCCCTTATGGTCCCAACAACACCATGTATGTAGTTTATGCATAGATTATGTTTTCCCCAACAGTTTCATTGGCATATAATTTACATATCATACAATTAAATGTCTTAATATAGAGTAAAATGTTAAAACTCACTAAGTTAGTTCTTAGGGAAAAGCAAACAGAAAGACACCAGAGTTGTGTAAACATTTAAGCTATTCAGCTACATAAGATTACCTGAGCTTCCTCTACCTTTTCTTACTTTTAATAGATGTAAATAGATTTATTTCTGTTGTCATATTAGGTAACATTTCAGAATCTAATCTTAAACCCCAGAATAAGGTTCTAAAGTCACGTTCTATGTAAACTGTTCAATGATGGCATTCCAGCGAGCCTGGCTGAAGAGATGGGACAAGTACATAAAGGATTCAATTTTAAAGGTTAAATCTGGGACACTAACTATGTGTGCTTTAGGAATATAAAAAATAGCACGGCTGTGTTACCTGCAATAACCACACTTTTTTCCCTCTGCATGTCTTGTGAGTTACATACTATATATCTTTCATTCCAGACAATCTTTTCAAAGATGTTTGTAAAGTGAGCAACCATAATGTGCATGTGCTGTTAAGAAAAATAAAACTAACAAAAATGAGTTCATCGCTGTCAAGTCAAAGCAGACTCACCGTGAACTTATAGGACAGACTAAAATTTGTCCTGTGAGTTTCTGAGGCTGCCACTCTTTCCTGGGGTGGAAAGCCTTATTTTCTCTCTAGGAGCAGCGAATGATTCACAACTGTCACCCAACTTGTAACCCACGATGCTACCAAGCTCCTTAGATGTTGTCAAATGGGTTCTCATAACTCATAACGATCCTGTATACAAAACAATAAACGATACCAGGTCCTGTCCCACGCTCACAATTATTATGTTTGAGCACAGTTTTGCTGACCGGGTGTCCGTTCATTTCCTTCAGTCTTGCTCGATGTCACCAAGCCTGGTCTTTACCCATCTTGATGATCCCCTTCTCTAGGGACGGTTCAATCCAGACTATGTGTGAAGTCCTAAAGATGGAGTCTCACCTTTCTCCCTTCTCACGAGCACTCTAATTATGATTCTTCAAAGACAGATGTTTGTTTCTTTGGCAGTTTGTTCTTTCAATATGCTTTGCAAATACCATCCTTAAAACACAACCATTTTTCCGGAATCTCCATTGTTCATTGGTGTATACATGCAACAATTGAAAAGTCCATGGCTGGGGGGAGACACAATTTAGTCCTGAGTGACATCTTGGCTCTTTCACACTATCACATGGTCTTTTGCCAGAGTTCTCAGTGGAACTTGTTCTTTGCCTTTGGTATTTGATTTCTTGACTGTCATTCCTATGACATTGCTTGTGGATGCCAGCACAATGAAACGTTTGACAACTTCAGTCTTTCCTCTGCTTACCATTATGTTATATGCTGGTCCAGTTGTGAGGAATTGTGTGTCCTTTACATTAAGTAGTAATCCATATTTAGGAGTATTGGCTTTAATTTTCATCATAAAGTGCCTCGGACCCACTTTGCTTTTAGAATGGAAGGTTGTGTCAACTGCTTATCCAAGGTTGTTAATGAGCCTTCCCCAACCCTGACTCTATGTTCTTTGTCAGCGTCCAGGTTCTAGAATGCATGCTCAACATGCACAGTGAATAAACGTGAAAAGACACAACCCTGACATATCCATTTCCTGATTTTAACCCATGCAGCATGCCCCATGATCTCTGCACAGAGCAATTAAGTGTTCTGGAAATCTCATTAATCCCAATGTTATCTATAGTTGGAACAATTTTGAAGGGTTGAAATTCCTTCTGAACAAAGGATAGTCATAATTACTCTAGAGCAGTGGTTCTCAACCTTCCTAAAGATTGCTGCGACCCTTTTATACAGTTCCTCATTTTGTGGTGACCTCAACCATAAAATTATTTTCATTACTACTTCATCACTGTAATTTTGCTACTGCTATGAATCATAAAGTAAATATCTGATACACAGGGTGTATTAGGTGACCCCTGGGAAAGGGTCCTTTGACCCCCAAAAGGGTCATGACCCACAGGTTGAGAACCGCTCCTCTATAGAGTTTATTAAAATGATGTCTTTCTTTGAAGGAAATACATATTTATTTCCCATCTTAAAATAATTTTCTCCCCAAACACAAGTTCCTTTTCCTAGAATACAGCCCACTGGTATGTTGGCAGAAGCCTTGGTGGTACAATGGCTTCCGCATTGGGCTTTTAACAGTGAGGTCAGCAATTAAAACCCACACCCACTCCCAGAGGAAAGATGAAGCTCTCTGCTCCCATTAAGGTTTATAGCCTCAGAAACTCAGAGGGACAATTCAGTTCTGTCCTGTCAGGTTGTTATGAATCACACCAGACTTGATGGTAGTGGGTATGTGATTTGGTGTAGGTTGGTATCTTCTGATGTGGAGCTCAGCAGATTTTTGTAAAAATGATGACATTCTGGCGACTCCTAATCCAAGAGTGATCCATTTTCCTTTGTCACCAATCTAGAGTCTTGTCTTCTAGCAATGTTCAAGTTCCTTTTGTCAAGCTAAGTAGCAGCTTGGGTAGGCTATTGCAAGGACTACAAATATTATGGAGAAAAATATGAGCAAAGATATAAAGAGAGTGACCAATACATTTAAGAATTAAGAAGTAATTGAATGATAGTATTAGAGACTAATGAGATGAAAAATGGCAGTGGTTCCCTTTAGATAGAAACATTGTAGCATGGTGGTCCAGATTACTTTTTATTAGGAATTGGAATCTTTGTTGTTATCATCCTCATATTATGTGATTTTAGGCAAGCTACTTAACCTCTTTGAAAGCTATGCTTTAAAATAGGAATACTTACTCCTACCGCAGAGTGTTTTTGTTAGGATGACCAAAAATAATCTGTGTGTGGTTTGTACCTTGTTCCTAACACTCAGTAAATATTCATTTATTGTTAGCTATTGTTACTGTCATTATGAAACAAAACTAACATGTGTGCACAGGGATAACCAATAGTAAGAAAAAGAAACTAGGAAAAGTGAGAAAAGGCCTACAAGACAATAAAAATAAGGCTATTGAAATTATTACACTAACCAATATTTTATGTTATTTATTTTTTTCTGACTATAAAGAAAAAAACGTGTAATTGAAGACAAATAAAGTGAAATCATAGTATATCGAGAGGAATACTGCCTATCTCCATCTCTCTCTTGGCATAAATATTTTCTACCTAGATTTGCATTATATGCAGAAACTATGTGTCTCTAAAGAAAATTCCCTTTGCCCTCTGACATGTGTGGAACTTTTATGTGTGTGGAGCAATGAAGCACAGCTCCCATTTCCAGTGCCCCATTGTACCAACTACTTTTAAATCATGCTGTAGGAAAGTTCATGGGAGAAATATGAGCATCATTCTGCTACCAAGCAAAGATGAGAATAGCACTTTAATACAAAGGATTCATGGACTTCAAACTTTTCCCCTGAAATTCTTTCCATCTCACTCATTGCCATCAAGTTCATGCCAACCCATAATGACTCTATGAGACAGGATAGAACTCCTTTGTGGGTTTCCTAGACTGTAACTCTTTAGGGGGATAGAAAGCTCAGTCTTTCTCTTGCCGAATGGCTGGTGGTTTTAAGCTGCTTACCTTGCAGTTAGCATCCCATAGGGTTCTCCATAAACAATATCACCACTTTTACATGAAACATTCTACCAGTTACAGTGTTTCTGGGGTAAGGCATCCCCTTCCAACTGTGGCCTGGAATAGAAGTTGCCAAGTCTTACCAGGATTTTTTGGCAAAAGAAGTACAATTCATAGGTGTCTAACAATGTTCAGAAGAATTGTAACCAGAATAACTGCCAATAGTACTTTCCAAGAGCTATGTATCTGGTTAATTGGACATCATAAGCACATGAATTGAGGTCTAATGTTGCCATTTGCTGTAGAACTTTCCAGGTATACAAAGAGCAACAGAGAAATATTTCTTTCCCATGGCTCTACTATTGAGTACAAGTCCCCCCTCTGGTTAAAACATCACCTTATATTGGGGATTCAAGTCTTGGGTGATCATCAGAATTATCTGTATTTTTCTTTTTAAATTTTTGGAATGTATCTTTCTTTTTTTTTTTCTTTTGGAATATATATTATTGATATCTACCCTGAGAAATGGCTGTAGCAGTACAACCTGCGATATGCAGATGACACAATCCTGCCTGCTGAAAGTGAGGAGGACTTGAAGCACTTGTTGTTGAAGATCAAGGAGTGCATCCTTCAATATGGGTTATAATTCAATTTCAGAAAGACAAAAGTGCTTACAAATGGACCAATAGGGAACATCATGATCAATGGAGATGAGGTTGAAATTGTCAAGGGTTTTGTGTTGTTGGGTGCACAATCAATGCTCATAGAAGCAGCAGTCAAGAGAACAAACATTTCGTTGCATAGGCACAACTGCTGTTCAAGACTTCTTTAAAGTGTCTTTTGAACAGCAAGGAGGTTATTTTGAGGACTTAGATTTGCCGACTCAAGCCATGATATTTTCAATTGCCTCGTCGGCTTGTGAAAGTTGGACAATGAATAAGAAAGAACAAAGAAAAAAATGATCCATTTAAATCATGCTACTGATTTAAATAAAGAATATTGGAAGTACCATGGACTGCCTAAAGAACAAATAATCTGTCTTGAAAGAAGTTAGGGAGGGTCTTCCCTAGAGGGAAGAATGATGAGACCTTGTCTCTTGTACTTTAGACATGTTCTCAGGAGAGACCAGTCCCTAGAGAAGGATATCAGGACTGGTAAAGTAGAGGGGTATTGAAAAGAGGAAGACCTAGAAAGGTCTGCGGGGCCGGCCCCAATCCCAACTATGTGGACACCACCCCTGCAGCCCCCCTCAACCAAGAATGCACTACAAAAGACAGCACTGAAACTATAGCTCAGGGAGAGGGGTGAGTCTGATCAGAGCACACAGGAGCAAATGAGGGAAGGAGAGAGAGTGGAACACATCCTGGCCCACCAAGCCCCGAGGATGATATTCCTGCTCAGAGCAGCCAATGAACAGAGAGGACCACAGGGCCAGTACCACCACGAGACAAGACATTCCTCACTGACCCATATCGCTATGAGGGACAACACTGGAGGCTCAGTGTGGGAATTGTGCCTGATTTGACCCCATCAAATTGGGGTGAAATGCTAAGGGCATGTAACAGAGCAGCAAGGGGAACAAAGCAATGAAGTCCCCAGGGAATACCAAAAATAGACTTTGGGGCCAGGGTGTGGCATCCCAGCAGACTCGCCCAGAAAACACTCCTAAAGGTCAACAAACACACCTGGAACTATTTACAGGCTTTTCTTTCTTTCTTTCTATTTTTGTGATTGGTTTTGTTGGTTGTTGTTTTGAGTTTTTTTGTTATTGCTGTTGTTTTGTTTTTTCTGTCTTGTTTTTGTGCTTATTATTGTCTCTGCATGCCTACATGGATAAGATAGGCAGGATAAACAATCCAGGGGAGAAAACAATGGGACTGATGGATCAGGGGGTAGAGGGACGGGAGAGGCAGGGGAAAGGAAATGGGTGTTAACAAACCCAGGGACAAGGGAACAACACATGATCTAAAATCAATGGTGAGAGGGCATAGGATGCCTGGTAGGGCTTGATCAAGGGCAATGTAACTGAGAGGAATTACTGAAACCCGAATGAAGGCCTAACATGATAGTGGGACAAGAGGAAAGTAAAAGGAAATAGAGGAAAGAACTAAGAGGCACAGGGCACTTACAGAGGTCTAAATACAGGCATGTACATATATAAATTTATTTGTACATAATGATAGGGAAATATATCTATGTACATATATTTATATGTTAAGTATCATGGTAGCAGACAGACATTGGGCCTCTACTAAGTACTCCGTCAATGCAAGGACACTTTATTCCAATAACCTGGCATTGTGTGATGCTCACCTTCCCTATAAGATTTCTGAAGACAAAATTGTGCATAGCAAATGTAGTGAAGA
>NW_022111320.1:38274080-38275126 GCF_000313985.2 Echinops telfairi
AGACTATAAAACTTGTTCTCCTAGAGCTGTGCAGCTTCTTGCCTGGGCAATTTCACCATTTATAAGCCAGATAACATTTAAAATTATTTTGAAAATTTTTTTGGGTAATGGAAATTTAGAAAATAAGGAATTCTTTTCCTTTTCTTCTCTCGTCCTCCCCTTTGCCTAATGTTCATTTTTTCCAGAGTAGGGTAGATTTTCCTGACCACATGCAGAAAATGCTCTCCTGATTTTCCTGACAGCTGCATGCAGTTCCAGAACGTCATGCTTTGTGCATATAGGCTATTCACAGGTGCTAGGTCTTTGGAGGTATTCACAAGGTATGTGTCCATTTTCTGGAGGTCTGCCGTGAACCACCTGTAAGACATGACATATCACTTCCTTGTAGTAGAGGGAACAGAGCCTGCTACAGGCTAAACATAACCAGATGGGCAATTTCCTTAGGAGTCCTTTGCTCTTGTTCCACTTACCCCAGTTAGTACTATGTGGAACTGGAGTACCCATGCTCCCATTTCTCCTTGGCATCAGTTGTTACAGAAGACTGTAACAACTGCTCTAAAATCACACCCATGAACTTCAAGTCCCATTTAATGTGTATGCTATTTGACTGTGGGCTACCATAATCAGTGCACTCACAGAACCACTAGAGGTTAGGCATTGTTGTGGGTGGACATGAAATTCTCACCTTTCATGTGGACTACAATGCAGATTGTAGTTGATATGCAGATAACGTGCAGTGTCAGTGGGGGTTTGTGTGTTATAATGATACTGGGGAGGCTTCAGCAGAGCTTCCAGACAAAGATGGATGAGGAAGAAAGGCAATAATCCACTTCTAAAAATCAACCGAAGGAAACTCGATATGGATTAAAATGGTTCAATTGTCAACCTGTCATGGAAATCCTAGAATAGGGCACTGACTCCTTTCCTTGTGCACAGAGGCCCCATGAATGAGGCCCGTTAGGGCCGCTTACAAACATAGCTCTTGTCCATGCTAGTGACTCGTGTTCTGGCTCTTCGGGCCTCATACACAGCACAAAGAAGACATC
>NW_022111320.1:38276440-38278270 GCF_000313985.2 Echinops telfairi
GAGAGAGGTTGGCAATGGCAGTTCAACCAAAGCCCACCTTGGATTCTCTGTCCCCCCGAGACGGCGAGCCTTGCCTCCAAGTCACTTGCTCCAGCACTTGCTGTCTTACTTGTTGTATGTATCCCCTGGCTTAAGACCACACCTGACATCGCACATAGTACCACGCCATCCTTCAGACCTTTCATCAAACGGTGTGCTTTGCTTATCCTCCTGCCTACCTTTGCCTATCACATGAGTTTGTACTAACCTTTGTACTAGTGTACGTGCCTTATACTCAATATCCCCAGCAAACTCTAGGTTTATTGATACAGCCGCAAATTACAATTCATTTTGCGTGTCCATCACTCAATTCAACTTATGGAATGACACAATGGAGTGTACTGGACACGTCATTATATCCCATGACTCCTTTGGGTGCTCACAGCCCATCCCGAGTTCAATTTTATTTGATAATATTCTACTTCACTCATGGAAGCCCATCCTACATTTCTTCACTTAGCGAGAGTGATCTTATTTTTATTTTTCAAATTCCGAGACTCTTCTTCTTTCTCGATATCACCCATTCCGTTGGTCTGGCCCTTTCTCCGTGCTTGTTTATCTCTAAACTTCTGGGGTTTTGCAGTCCTGGTCATGCCTGAGCACTTGTAATCCATCAGACTGTTTTGAATTTTTAATAGCATTTTAAATTATTCTGTAATCTGTGGAATGTTTTCAGGAAAATATTCCACCCTTAAATATCATTGTATGTAATGAAGGAGCATAGATCGGTGCTTAGTAAACATTTGTTGGATTTAATAACATCAAATTTATCACATTTACTTACAAATCTCAGAGCTATACAAAAGCATTACAAGACACAGGGACTGAGTCATTTAAGGAGAAAAGTAGACTCTCTTGTTTTTTTCCATATTTGTCTATCTTTGGATGGATACTAGGTCCTACTAGAAGATCATTTGCTTTCTTTTTCTTAGAATCTAATGACTTCAGAGAAAGATTGATCCTGGATTCATGAAACATCAAATAAGAAGTTGTCCAATTTAAGTCTGTGTACTTTATAACTAAGAAACTGTGAGTCATTTGTTTTATTCAAGACTTTACTAATAATGGAGGAATTTATATATTTTGAACCTTCTAAAACCCTTAGAGGACTTGCATGAACACATACAAATGTGCCCAATTATTCAATCTAGGAAGCCAAAATTTTTTTAATGACCTCTTTGTTCTAGAAGACATTATTTCTTTCAAGGGAACAACACATGCCATTTTGACTATCATCCTGTAAAATTATTCATTCAAGTGTTGATCAATAAACACTATCTGATCCATTAGTTGTATTTAATCAGTACGTGAAAAGTATTTGAGATTTGTGTGTTTTGCACAAATGTATTAACTTTTTTCCCAAGGAAAGCATCACTCAGTCCTCAGTAGGATTTGCCCACATTATTCTTTTCTTTAAATGGTTATGACACTTGATGACCTCCAAGGCATCTCTGAAAAAGGGAGAGTGCTTTGCATCTTCTTCCAATCCATCATAATTAGCGGGTGAATTAAAAACATTCATCCCGCTTTGTATTTGAGCAGCATGTGACCACAGGCTGGGAGATGCTCCCAGCAGCTGCTTCGCTGCATTAGGCCCATCAGCTGTACTTCATTAGGGGATATGTTCACCTTCCCTAGAGTTCAGAGCTGTGGGGCTCTGCCACAGAAGCTTGGCTAAATAAGCAGTGTCTGTCTTTTAACCCTTCCCTGGAACTGAGCTATCCCATGTCAGCGCCAATATCTTTGTGCCAAAGGCTACCTGAGGGCACCGGTGCCAGATTCTGCAGAGAG
>NW_022111320.1:38279251-38280768 GCF_000313985.2 Echinops telfairi
ATTCAAATACATAATACGCTCTCAATATAGCATCGTCATTTCTTTTAGTCCTATCGTTTTGCTTTTGTTTCTTTTTATGAGAACGTATGTTGGATTGTCACTAGAGTCACAATTACTTTTGGGGAGTATCACCTGGCTTTATGTGAGTTCCAGTTTATCGATCTATAAAATAAAATCATGGAGTTGAGTGAGGGAGAATTAAAGAGAGATTTTTATGGCCTCTTTCAGATTCAAAATTTTATGGTGCTATAGGAAAAGAGGCATGTTAAGGGACACTTAATTGTGTCTGCCTATAGTCCCAAATCAGCTATGACATATGACATATGGAATAAACACCAAAAGGCGTTCACAGTCTTTCTCCCTGTTAACTCCATTATTTGATTTAAGCATCCAAACTTAGAGACGGAATAGTTTGCTGAGTGCATGAACATTTGCAAAGCACCATTGTTTTTTAGGGCAATTGCACAAGTTCAACTCTCACATGCTTTCATGCAGCAATTATAACAACTCCCAAACCGGTCGCCTGCTTTCTGACATGGATATTGGTCTTTTTTTCCCCTTTAAAAACTGTTTCTTAAGGAAAGTTTACACTCAAGCATTATTCTTTAAAATACAATCTTTTTTCCCCAGTATGGATTCATTTACTTGTTCATTCACTAAATGGTTTTGCCACAACCCTTAGGTCTTAGGCACTACAGAAGGTGGAAAAGTAAATAGATTTTCATTACAGTCATTGGCAATGATAATGAAACTGAGACTCACGTGTTGGGAGACAATTATCAAGCAAATAATAGATCCTAAATTGACCTCACTATTTATCACAGTGAACAGGAATCCTGAGAAAATAACTTGAACTGAATATTCCCCTTCACAATCATCCGTATGTCCAAAAATGAAATGTAGAACACATGTAAGGAGTTGAAACCATCTATCAGGTTGAAAAGATCAATGGTACTAATGAGTACTAGGGAAATAATCTGTGTCTCCGTCTACTCACGTGTCTATCCAACTATTTATTTAAAATATGTCATTGACCATGATGTGCCAAGTTCTGTACTGCCCAAAGACTAAACTCACTGACGTCGAGTCTGATCCAACTCAGAGAGACCCTTTTGGACAAGGGTGAACCGTCACTGTAGATTTTCGAGACTTTCAACTCTTTAGGGAAGCAGGAAGCTCCATCTTCCTCCCACAAAGCGGCTGGTGGTTTCGAACTGAGTCCTTGCCTGGCCCATAGTCCATGCCACCAGACTTTCTATGTATTGTACTAGGGAAGAAAAGTTACAATGTGTCCCTCAGAGTGTTTGTGTTTTGGATTTGATGATGAGAGCAGGCACTTAAATTAGAGAATAATTTCACTGATGATAGACTGAGAGTTGGGGTACCAGGGTTCGAGGGTTTCTCCTCTGATGAAAAAAAGACATATATGATGAACTCTGGTGTATGAGTAATACTATGGAAAACTGAGAAATGAAGATTGAATCAAAAGAATGATTTCATGCAAACAAACAAAGTAG
>NW_022111320.1:38281352-38282379 GCF_000313985.2 Echinops telfairi
CCAGAATTCTTAGGAGAAGGCCATGCTCACACAGAGGCCTCATTGGCTATGATCTGATTGACAGACTAGACTCCACCCCTTTACTCATAACCCTCTCAAGTCCCAAATTGACACCAGATTCTGTAACTACCACAACTAAGAAGAAAATATAAAGCATGAAATGGAATTGTTTTTTATTGAAGTATTGTTCTCTAAGGAGGGAAGAGAATTTCATGGAAATAGACTGGAAGTATAATCCCAAAAGATTTCAGAGTGCATAGAAGGATCCCTATTGGTGTAGTGCGGTTCAGCTTTGGGCTGCGAACTACAAAGCCAGCAGTTCGAAATGACCATGCGCTCCATCGGAGGAAGATGAGGCCTTCTTATGCCTATAAAGATTTATAGCCTCGGTAATCCACAGAAACAAGTCTACCGTGTTCTATGGGGTCATTATGAATTGTAACTGATTCGATGACAGCGCTGATTCTGATGTGTAGCAATCCTAAATGGTTGGGTAGAACTGCCTCTGTTTCCAAGACTAACTCTCTGCGGATGTGAAAGGCTCCATCTTTCTCGTTGAACTGCGGTTAGCATCCCAACACGTAACCACTACACCCACAGAGCTTCTACGGTGAGCGGGAGAGGAACTGAACACCCACAAACTGAGGTGCTTCATTTGGATATTAGGTCCATCATCTATGAAAGCAGTGACACCAGGTCTTATGTGATCATCCCCTCATCACACTTATTCAATCTGTGTGCTGAGCCCGTAATCTGAGAACCGGCACACTATGAGGAACAACTCAACAAGAAAGGCGGAGGAAGGCTCCCTAACAACCTGTGACATACAGGTGACACAAACTAGCTTACTGAAATTGAAGAGGGCTTAAAACACCCACTGATTGAGACCCAAGAATGCAAAGCTTCAATATGGATAAGAACTCAATGTAAAGACCACAAAAGTCTTCAAAATTGGACCAATAAACATGGCAAATCAGGGAAAGAATAAAATTGTCAAGGATTTCATTTTACTTGGATACACAATCAA
>NW_022111320.1:38282479-38295105 GCF_000313985.2 Echinops telfairi
CTACTACAAAAGACCCTTTATGAAAGCCAAGATGTCACTTTGAGAACTATTGGCTCAAGCCATGGTATTTTCACTCGCCTCATATGCATATGAAAGCTGCGTAATGAATATAGAAGACTGAAGAAGAACGTATGCATTTGAATTATGGGGTTGGCAAAAGATATGGAAAGTACAGTGGACTGAAAGAAGAACAAACCATTTTTTCTTGGAAATTGTACAATCATCATGCTCGTTAGAAGACAGGCTGGCAAGATCTGGTGTCATGTACTTTGGACATGTTATCAAGTGAGAGCAGCCTCTGGAAAGAGAAATATCCTGCTTCAGAGTGCGGAAGAGCAACGCAGCAGGAGAAGATGCTCCAGGAGAAAGATTAGCAATGCGGCTGAAACGATGGACTCACACATTAAACTGTGCCTGGCAAGGGACCGGACAAGTCAAATAAGATTCCCAGACTCACACTACTCAAAGTATAAAACTTAAACTCACTGCCATCAAGTCAGTTCTGACTCATAGACGCTTATCAACGGAAAATTGAGAGATGGCTCGGAGAAGCTATTACTCTGGTGTGTGTGTGTGTGTGTGTGTGTTGTGCGTGCACGCAAATGGCCAACGCTTAATTACTAACTTAATGTTAGGTGGTTTGGTATAATTCCCGAAGATCTGTTTCCATCAGCATTATAGGCAACTCAATTATAGGCACTCAATTCTGCTGCAAAACGCTTCGAGTCATCATTCGTTGGCATCAACCCCTGGCTAACAGCTTTGATTTTGAGAGAAGGCAAAGTTTTTGTACTCACTTAACCCGTTTCCTACTCCTTAGCCCTTCAAACACTCCTGCACCTAAACATGGCTCTCAGGATTCTACATGACCTCAAATTTGTATTTATTTTCAAGTGAGATGTGCTGTGAACATAAAATACTGATCTTAAACATCTAGTCAAAATGTTATATTTCATCGTTTGTTCTCGGACAAACACGTACATTTTAAGAAACATGAATTCCAAGCTTTCTCAGGAATACATTTATCTTAGTCTTGTTAGGGTGTCTCAAAACAAAAGTTCTGGGGATTGGATTTTGGGATTCCAGTAAGGCAAACTTGATAGATTTTCATGATAGACACAGGAGGAAATGGAAGCTTATTAGGAAGATACTTTAAGAAAGCAGAAAATAATGTTAGTAGGATAAAGATTAAGAGAGTTATGCTAAGGAATTCCCCTCCCACAGTGATAATGCTTCTTCTTCATGCGAAGCAAGGTCTGCTCTGGGAGACTTTCATTATTAGGAAACCTGATCCATCCTCCTTGCAGCTCTGATAGAGCCCCTTCAAAACTCAAAATCCAAACTCACTGCCATGAGTCCATGCTGACTCACAGCGCCCCTAGAGGACGGGACCAAAATGCCCCTGGGAGTGTTTGAGACTGTAACACTCCCAGGGAGCCTCCTCTTTCTCCCTCAGAGCAGTTTCAAACTATTGTCCTTGTGGTTAACAGACCAGCAGGTAACCATCATACCACCCAAACTCGAAGAACAAGTAAAATAAATACGATTTGAGGCCCTGGAGGATGGCCAAACTGCAATTTTGAAGTGGTGTAAACTGAAGCGTACAGAAATAATTTAAGGAAGGGTTAGAAAGGTGGAAACATTGTCTGCAGAAGTCTATGCACTGAGCCAGAGGCTATGCTGAGAAATAATCACATTTTGTTCTAATATTTTATAGCAATATTTTAGAACTTATGTTGGCATGGACCTATGTTAGACATTAGAGTAAATGACATACATAGTATTTTATATGACAATGTTGTTTTTGTTGTTGTTAGATGCCATTGTGTCTGCTCCAACATCCAGCTGTTCTGTGTACAACACAGTGAAACACCGCCTGGCCCTACGCTATCCTCACAGTGGTTGCTAGGATTAAATTAATTGTAGTCACTGTGCCAGTCTAACGAATTGAGGGTCTTCCTTTTCCCTGTAGACCTTCTACTTTATCAAATATGATGTTCTTCTCCAGGGGCTGGTCCCTCCTGATTACATGTGCAAAAATAACAGGTAGGAGGAAGTCTTTCCACATTTGCTTCTAAGAAACATTCTGACTACTTTTTCCAAGATTGATTTGTTCATTCTTCTGCAAGTCCATGGTTTACATTTTTGTTTTCCAACAATACTCTAAAGACATCCATTTCCTTCAGTCTTCCTTATTCATGTATGATGTGACTTTAATCTATGTATGATGTGACGGAAAATCCCATGACTTGGGTCATGTGCACATTAGTTTTTGTTTTGTTTTTAACTCTTAAAAAAGATATACATCTCTTTGTCTAATGTAACACATTCTTTGATTTCTTTACCACTGCTTCTGTTGGCATTCAAGACAAATTAGATCTTTTAAAACTCGATATAGTCTCCATTTATCATGATGTTGACCAATAGTCTCGTGGTGAGGATTTTTTATTTTCTATACGTTGAGATATAATGCATACTGGAGAAGTTGTAGTGGTGCTATAGATTTGGGGTTGGGCCATAGAAAAACACTGTTGGGCTCAGAAAAACTACAGGTTCCCTCCAAGTCTTAGGGGACTCATTGACCGTAAGTTTGGTTTGGGATTATAGGGATTCGGATACTTTTCTTTTTTTTTTAATGAGAGCAGACAGCTGCTTCTTTTCCCTGCAGGGCAGAGTGGATTTCAACTGCCCTCCTGTGATCAGCTGCCCAACAACTAACCCGCTGAGCCACAAAGACTCCTACAATATAATGTATTTAATTATATATAATACAAAATAGACTCCTACAATCACAAAATGCAAACCCACTGCTGTCATGTTGATTCTACCTGCTGGCAACTCCAGGGGTGTCAGTAGAATTGTTATTTAGGTGTTCTTGGAGCATTATCTTGCCAGAAGCAGATTGTCAGGCTTTTATTTTTTTTCCTGTGACCTGGGTAGGTTTGAGCCACCAACTTCCAGTTTAGTAGTCAGGATAAACCAGAGGTGCCAGCCACGCAGATGAACTTCAGGGGAGCGATACTAAAATGGATCAGTCAGAGTGCCCTATGAAGAGTCTAGGAGAGAGGTGATGAAGGCATTAATGAAACTGGTGTTCTAGGCATAGAGGAGTGTCCTAGTCTGGGTAAACTAGAGAACAAATACAGGGAGACTCATGTGTGCAAGAGAGAACTTTATATACAAGAGCAATTGAATATTGAGTAAACATCCCAGCCCAGTCCAGATCAAGTCCTTAAGTCCGATATAAGCCCATATGTCTGATACAAATCTATAAATTCCTCTTCAGACTCACGAAACAGAAGCAATGACACCAAAAGCTGGAAGATCAGAGGCCAGTGGGTGAAAAGTCTTGTGGATCCAGTGGTGGTGTAAGCATCTCAGCACTGGCAGGGTTCTCCACGTGGCTCCTCCAGCTCTGGGCACTAATGTAACTCCTTGTGTCTTGCCAGCAATGTCTCCCAGGGAGTGAGCCTTGTCAATAGAGACTGTCAAAGGGTGTGAGCTGAAAGAAGAAGGTGTCTCCCACCTCCAAGGAGGAACTAAAAGAATTCCCAGAATTAGGAGGAGGCCATGTCCACACAGAGGCCTCATTGGCAATGACCAGATTGACAGACTAGACTCCACTCCTTCCCTCTTAATCCTCTCAAGTCCCAAATTGACACTAGATTATGTAACTACCACAGGGAGAGTGGTATAATGTGTATAATGGAAATGAAATTGTGAGGTCTTGACTAATGATTAAATATAGTGGTTACTTGGGAAGCCACACCATCTACTAGTTGTGAAGGAAGCCATGGAGTCAGTTTGGTGCTCTGATTTGTGATGGTTTTATTTATAAAGGGGAAATTTTATCAACTTAAAAAAATGCTTCTATTACTGGTTTTCCAGGGATCAGAGATATAACTGTGTGCCATGGAGTCCAGAGAAGTAGGGAAAGAGTAAAAGAAGAAACAGCCAAACTTCTTCCCCCAAATCATTCTCAAAATCACAAATAGCATCAGGTCCAGGGATACTGAAAACTGCCACAACTATTCCAACTGTCTCCACATAGCCAGCATATCATTTGACTGTTAGTTGGCTTCTACTATGTTGTTACTCTCTAATGATTAGGAATAGAAACAGTGTAAGACTCATTACTCTAGATGGAGATCTTATAGTTGTCAGGTGCTACTGAGTAGGTTCCAACTCACAGTCACCTCATGTACAACAGAACAAAAGAGCACCCCAGCCTCTGCCATCCTCACTTATGTTAGATTCCCCCAAGTCAATCCATCTTGCTCAGGATCTTCTTTTTCACTGTCCCTCGCCTTTAGCAACCATGCTGTCTTTCTCCAGGGCCTGGCCTCTCCTGACAGTGTGTTGGAAGTATAGGAAGGAAACCTCACCATTCTTGTCTCTCATGAGAACGCTGGCTGTACTTCTTCCAAGACAGATCTGCTCGTTCTTTTGGCAATCCATGGTGCTATAAGGCAGCAGACACTTACACAGAGATAAAGAATAAGAGTGGGAGTGAGTCAGACGCACAGTGACACTATGAGGCAGAACAGAAGTGCCCTATCAGATGCCCAAGGCTGTAGATTCTCATGGGAGCTTAATGCCATGCCCTCTATATCTTTCTCCCTTGGCGCAGCCTGAAGTTCAAAAGGCTGGCATTTGGGCAAGCAGCCAAACATTTACCCACTTCACCACAAAGGGCTCCTTTTCCCTAACTCCACCAAAACCAGCAATAAAAGTCACTTTTACTTGCCTAGCAAAATCTTTCATTCTTTCACTCATAAAATAAAGTTTAAGGTACCCGCCATCAGGCAAGATGGTGGTTGTAGATTTAATTATCTCTCTATAGCTATATCAATATTATCTCTATCATTTCTACATACACATCTCTGTATCTATCTATCTATCGACCAAGATTCGAATCCCTACCGGTGGAGGTAATCCCATCTAGAAAAAGGGTGCTCTTCATGATATTAATGAGGCTGTGCCAATGTTGGGAATATTTTAAGCCAATCACTTATAAAATATAAAAGAGGCAGATCAGGCAGAGGAACACACATGCACACGTGGGGAAGATAGACATCATGTGTACATCCAAATAGAAGAGCGAGAAGAAGGCTAGAGGGGTTGTGACAATGATTTCTCCCACATAGGGGACAAAGAGACTTCTCCTAAAGCCAGCACACGGAGTGCAAGACTGTTAGCTTTCTCATTGTGAGGAAAAGCCTATCTATTTGTGGAAGCCACCCACAGGTGGGATGTTCATTGTAGTCACACTAACTCCAACAGTCACATAGCTAAGGTATCTTAGACATAATGAAGCTTTCTGTACCCTATGGAACAGTTCTGCTCTATGCCATAGGGCGTCATGGCATCAGCCACGAATGGGAATTGAGTAGATATCAACTAATGACAATAGCAACAGGTAAGTTTATAAGTGTGCATTTCTGAAGGCTTCTGTTTCAGTTTTGTGTACAGACTTTTTCAGTGGCAATGTGACAATTTCCAGAAGTGTACTTTTAATGAGTAATTTCCTACACTGTGGAAAAAGAAACTCTGATAAAAATAATCTATTATTAGGGTTTTCAATATGCACCCACCCCCATAGAAAATATGTACTGACGTGCCTGCTTGTGGATGAGTGGGTGCAAATGTGTTTCAGGCTCAATATGTCCATATGTACTGGTGATATGAAAACATCACAGCTTGAAAAATCTACACTTGACTATTTCTTAAAAACAAAGCGTTTCTATAACTAACCCTGCTGGTCTGTTTATAAACCCAAAATAGAGTAAACACACAGTTGCTCTCATTAATTTTTGATAAGCAATATGACTTACAAATATTTTACTTCCAAACATATGTTATCTGTGCTTGGCTCAGCAGCAGGCATATGCGTTCACATATGATCTTCCATCTTGTACCAAATGCAAATGATTCGCATCTAAAACAATGGCTGAGCTACAGATGGGCTTTGCACTGGCTGCGTGTTTGTTCATTTTGTATTTGAGATTTCTAAAACAAGGCTTTCAGTGGGGAAACACACAGTGCCTAAGGATGGAACACTCCGGATTTGATGATTCTGTGTTCCTGAGGCGAAGCGAAATTACTTGTGAGGGCTCTTCCATCTACATTCTTTGTAACACCCACCCCGTGGCTGGAGGGGAGTTTGCAAATAAAATGTTAAAGTCTCTCCCTTTGGGATTGCTCAGTTTTGCCATTCTGCTGGATATGAATGAGCCAGAGATCAAAAGTCATGCTGCATTAGGTAAACCTGCTGCACAAAACCTCCTTATAGTATTGAAAAGCAAGGATGTTATTTTGAGGAGTAAGGGAGACTGAAAAAGGTTCAATGCATTTGAATTGCGGTGCTGGAGAAGAATACTGAAAGTGCCGTGGACTGCTAAAAGGAAAAACGAATTTGCCTTGAATGAAGTACAGCCAGAATTCTTAGAGGCAAGGATGGCAAGACTCCATCTGACATATTTTGGGCACGTGATCATCAGAGACCAGTCCCTGGAGAAGGCCATAATGCTTGATGCAGTGTAAAAGTGGAACGAGAGGAAGGCCCTCAGCAAGATGGATGGACACGGTGGCTACAACAATAGTCTCAGGCATAGGGACAATTGTGAGGGTGGGGCGGGATGGGGCAATGTTTCATTCTGTTGTGCATAGGATCACTATGGGCTAGAACTGACTTGCTGGCAACAGCAACAACATAAAAGTGAGCCACTTCATAAATGGAATAGAAATCCCACAACCATCCTGCAAGAAGAGACACCAGCACAGCACGTGGGGGATTCCTGCCTGAAGTGGTGGAGGCACAGAGGCACCAGAAGTGACAGCACTGAAACCATAAGACAGAGCGGAGGAGGCTCTCTCACTGAGATCATGAGACAGAGCAGCAGGTAAGATTCCCGGCCCACTCAATGAGTAAAGATGAATGCCTCTGGGCAGGAGACTGACTTGGAGAGTGAGGGGCCCTTTGGACATGTATCTGCCAAAGCGTCTTTGTAAAATTTGACCAAACAGGGCAGAAGCCAATGGTTCTATAACTGTGAGGCCAAGAATCAGAGGAAACATTGCGGTTATGAACAAAGGATTATAATCAATGTATTCTGACTATGATATGGGATAATCTGCTAGCTTCCCTAACAAAAAACCATAGCCCTGGCTATTGCCTATGAGTTCTCTGTGCTCATTGCAATAGATTATCAAACACAGCAGAGAAGTAATGTGTCCTGGAAAGGCTGATTGGCATCAGATTAAGGTAAAAGAAGTTAGCGCATTGAAGCATATCTGCTTTCTGACTCAGGAATTGTCCTTGGGTGGATAGGAAATGGATCTTCCTTTCCCCCTGCTTAACTAGAGAAGATTAGACATGGCTTCTATGTTATTCCTCAATTACTGTATCTAGTCTTAAAACAGAAACAGAAAGAATGGATTGGGTATTTTGTTAGTCTGGGTTAACGAGAGGAACTTTATATCAAAGAGTAATTGTCTATTAAGAAAACATCCTAGGCCAGTCCAGATCAAGTTCATAAGTCTGATATTGGCTCATATGTTTCCAACAAATCTTTAAGCTCCTCTTTAGACTCATGAAACACATGTAACGATGCCAAATGTAGGAAGATCACAGGTCAGTAGGTGGAAAGTCTTATGGATCCAGTGGTGGTGGAAGCTTCTCAGCACTGGTGTGGGTCGCTACATGGCTCCTCCAGCTCCAGGGCCCAGGCTGCCATCGGCATAGCTCCATGTGTCTTGTCAGCAAGAAGACAAAGCAGAGAGTGTCTGTGTCCCAGCTCCAGGGAAGAAGACAGGAGTTCCCAGAATCCTCAGGAGAAGGTCATGCCCACACAGAGACCTCATTGGCTTTGAGCTGCTTGACAGGCCAGACTCCACCCCTTCGCAAGTTGACAGGAGATTATGTAGCTGCCACAGACCACCCCTTGCCAACTTGACATCTTTATATAACTTTTTAGGCATATACAATTTTTAAACAAAACAATAATAAAATCATATCTGTATCTAATACGATAAAACAAAAATGCATACAATTCAATATGTGTCAGCCTCATTTAAACATAACATTCTATAAGTGAACAAACAATACCTAACAATTGCAGTTAAGTGAACACCTACACCATAATCCTATATCCTATGATTATATTCCTCTGCCTATGAAAGTTTATAAGCCAGCCACTTCATGCCTTCATTCTACCCATTTTGGGTATCCAATTTCTATACTTCCCACTTACATCAACCCAGTAATGAGGAGGATTGCCTCTGAGGAGACAATCTTATTCTTTGATGTGAGGAATCTTCATTTCAGTTGGAACTTTGTGAAATCTGCATCCATCAGCAAAGCCGAATCAGGACAGGCCATCCATAAAGTCAGCAGCACTATGCACTAGTTCACAGACTCAAAAATCTTCTCTTCATCTAGTTGGCTTCTGGTCAACTCAATGTGAGTCATGTCACTTAGCTTCACTAGGGTGCCCACTGGCTGCCTTGCCTTTAGACCATGGGCCCCATCACAAATTCTCAAATACGTTAGTTCCCCTTGTGCTAGGTCATGAACTTCAGACCAGTCAACTCACTTTTGTTTTCTCCTCTGGATACTGTGAAGCAGGTCCACAGGTGTCAGTGGTCAGACTCAACCCATCTCTGTACTGCTGCAATTCTCCCACTTCTACTCAATGAGTGGATCCAGGTAGTCACCTAGCAAGCATTTTAGCCTGCTCACAGGCTCCCTTTAATGTACAGTCCTAGAGAGGAGTTTCTTCAGGGCTCCAGGTTATTTTCAGACAGGCACAAACCATTAGTTCAAAATTCAAAAAGCCCAAGAGTTCCTTTATTCTGCAGTTGGTCAACAACCCCTAAGCAAGTCTCTTCATCTTCAAATGTCCTGAGCACTCAAGACACTGGGTGGGGCGTAGCTATTCAGAGCCTTCCTTGCAGGCATGTCCTAACCGATTTAAATATTCAAATAAATGACTGAAGGCAAGTGGGTTTACAAACTCTACTTTCATATTCACCAATATGAATAACAATAAGCAAACAATAACATTATAAACAGTACAGCCAGATCCTAAACTTAATTCTTAAAACTGTCAAGCTCGAGTCTGATCAATATTATCTTAATCCTTATCTAAATTATTCCATTGATACAAAATATGGCCTAATCCTCTGGCTGCATTGCCTCAAGTGAGGGCAGGGCCTTCTGTCAGGCATTTTGACCTCAGTCAGCCATTTTCACTAGGCAGCATGGTCTCAGAGAAGTTCAAGGGGCAATTTCTACCCCTGTGCTCCAAATATATATCAATCACATTCACTTTTGCCATTTCAGACAGGAATAACCAAAGACATCGCTCAAACAAATAATTAAAACTTTAACTTCCCATATTCTTTACATAAAATAATCCAGTAAACTGCATGGCCATATCTGGACTCTGGCTAGCCAAATAACAAAAACTACCATGAGGTAGAGGTCAAACAAGCATCCACTATCTTCATGATTTGCTTCTTTACTGCCCCACTCTGAAGGTACCATAATGTTTTAGTACAGGTTAACTAGAGAAATAAATCCAGAGACACTCAAATACATGTAATAAAGAACTTTATAGCAAAGAGTAATTGCATATTAATAAAACATCCCAGACCAGTCCAGATCAAGTCGGTAGTCTGATATTAGCCCATATGTTCCCACAGCAATCTATAAGCTCCTCTTCAGACTCACACAGCACATGTAATGGCACCGAATGCAGGAAGATCACAGGCCAGTGAGTGAAAAGTTTATGGATCCAGTGGCAGTGGAAACATCACAGTGCTGGTGTGGGGCTCCACATGGCTCCTCCAGCTCCAGGTCTTGGGCAGCCATCAGCATAGCTCCATGTATCTTGTCAGCAGAAAGACGAAGCAGAGAGTGTGTGTCCTACTTCCAGGGAGAATATGGGAGTTCCCGGAATCCTCAAGAAAAAGTCATGCCCACAACGAGGCCTCACTAGTGAGGACCTGCTTGACAGGCTAGACTCCACCCCTTCTCAAGTTGACAGGTATGTCTATACTATAACTTGAATGTATGCGATTATTTACTTGCCTCCACAATATCCATCTTCCCTCAAATAACACCATCACAATCTTAAACAAACAGAGATATTTCCTAGAAATATACTTTTGGTCAATCGTTTGCTTTAAGCAGCCAAAGTGTATGCCTTGTATACATTTACCATGATACTTGCTACAAAGGTTTACAAAATCAACAAAAGATCCAAATAGCAACTCATCAGTTAGTCATGATTTACACACAAAAAAATCAACAAGTCACACTCATATCAGAATACACCTACAAGGTCCTATATTATTCAATGAAATTAAATAGATTGCATAATAAATCATGGTTAGACTTTAAGTCTTGGAGTACACGAGTAGTTAATGAATATTGGAAGGGAGGCTATAATGAAGAGATGATAACCCCAGTGAGTATTAAAAGCCAGCCATTGCTACAAAACTGTCAAAGATAGTAGGGAAGCATACAAAGTAAAAACTAACTAACTAACTAACTAACTAATGAATGAACTAAAAACATGAGTCAATGGTTGATGGTTGAAATGAGTGTGATCTGAGCCCATGGCAGTGGAAAGGCTTGGGTTACCAGGATAGAGCTCTCTTTGAGGGTGTGTCTCTGTGTGTGCACGTGTGTGTGTGTGTGTGTGTGTGTGTGTGTGTTTAGGTAATAGGATTTCCAGATCTGTTCCTCAGGAATTTGAGTGGTAGAAGATACAAAAAGATGAAAATTGATGGCATGGCTGTTGGAGAGCTGTGCAAATTCTTAATCAGAAACCAGTGGGCATGGGACCAGGTTAATTTTGAACAGTGCTCAGTGAGGATTAAAGGAAAAAAACTTGAGACAGATAGACAAAGTATAAGGAAATGCCAATATTTCAAGAGTGCAGTAATGAGGGCCTGTGTTGAAGTGATAACAGGATGCAAAATAACGAATGTCATTAAAAGCTCTCTGGATCTAGGGAGTTTGACCTCTGTCACTGATGGCGATGCATCTCTTCTCCCTTCTACTCCCTGCTGTTTTCTCCCTTCACTTTAATAATTGAACATTTATCGTATGGTCTCGGGCATTGTGTTTAATTCTTTACACATGCTTCTATTACCTCTTGAAGTAACAATAGCATATCAGCTTAGGTGATTATTTATATGCCTGGTTTTTAGATGATTAGCTGAATCTTCAAGAGGCAACATCCTTGTCCCAAGCCTATTCGCACAGAACCAGGATAAAAACCCTGTCTGCCAGACACAGAAACCAAAATCCTAATTATGAACCATCATCAGAATCCTCTGCCTGTATTATCATGGATATGAGGTCATTCTTGGATTAACCCCAGCTTCTGTTTTTCTTTAAAGATTCCTGATGTGTTATGGGATATTTATTGGGCTGCTGACACATGTTCTGGAGTTCAAAATCCCAGTCATTCTTTAGGAGAAGGATGAAGCTGGCATCTCCCATAAAGATTTACAGTCTCAGGGCACAATCAGCACTGAGTCATATTGAATCAATGGCAATGGGTTGCCTTCCACCCCTAATTTTTGGCCTGTTTTACTTTATTTTATTTTAAAATGTTCATCCTTTTAAAGTTAAAACTAAGATATATATACATAAACACACGTGTACTCACAGGCCAAACACTTCAGAACATACAGAGTACAAAGTAAGCATCCTTATTCACCACTGTGTCTGTCCCCAACCAATTTCTAACTATTTCCAAGTAACAGCTGATTGTATCAGTTTCATGTAGTTCTCCATATCGTGTTTCAGTGCTGACGGCTATCTTTGCTCCCTGGAGAATCTACCCTGTTTGGGATTCATCTTTGCACATGAATCATATCCTGTCTTCCTCCCCTTGGTGCGGGGAAGTAAATCATACACGTGATTCACACAGTTGTTTAAATAATCTCTCTCCCCACCTCTTTTTTTCCTTTTTCAAAATTTGTCCTGTAATCTGGCAAGTTAAAGAATTATAATGAACGAATCCTCTCTGTGCATTTAATTCAGCTCAATGATATTTATTGAGAGCCTATAATATTGAAGCACAGCTATTACAAACAGCTATAAAACAGGTCCACTCTTCAAGGTATTCAGTCTAGTAAGGGAAACAAACATACAAAGGGATGAATAATAGATTTTGCATACACAAGCAAGAATAAAGATACGGAATCATGTTTGAGTTATCTATTGCTACATAACAAACCTCCTCAAAACTAAGTGGCTTTAAACAATCTGTTCTTTCTCATTGTTTCACCGTTTGCCCGGGTTCACCCAGGAAGTAATCGCCAGAAGTCTTCCATGGAGCTATAGCCAGGTAAGAGTTGCAGCCAGACTAATTTGAAGATTCAGTTAAGCTGAATGTTGAAATCATATTGCTCCCTCTCATAACCTCTCATAACCTCTCAGTGAGATGCTACATTGTGTCTCTGTTCAGAAGGCCATCTTGAGATTTTTCAGATGACAGTTCAATGCTTCAAGACTCAGTAAGTAGAATGCCAGACTAATCAAGGGCATCAATGATGGCCTCACTTCTGCTGTTTCCTCTTGGTCAAAGCAGTCACTGGATATGAGT
>NW_022111320.1:38312961-38313792 GCF_000313985.2 Echinops telfairi
AAGTACTGGGATGCTTATGTATGTTCTTACATGTTTCCTAGTATTATTTCATTTACAAATACATATCCATAGGCATTTGTCTGTGATTTCTATATTATTTGAACTGTTATTCATTATGCAAACCTAAATCATTAATGCACCCCATGTAATGGTGAAGTTTAATATTAGAATGAATATACTTTTGAGGTAGTTCGTAAGTGATTATACTCCAACTTCTATTCTCAACAAAATTTCACTTGAGCCACATAAAACCATGCAAAGTAAACACAGTGTGTATGATATTATAATTTAAAGGTATTGTTTTACTTTTGCAAGTAGCTATGTCACTCCTATTGCCAGCACATTCAATGATATATAGAGATTACAATGTATGTGTAATGCTAGTACAAAAAACATTAATAGGGATACAAGATCGCCTTGTAAGGGAGGAGATCCACAGGAGAGTGAGGAGTGACACCATGGATCACTGCACCAGGTGACACCCACAGGAGTGATGCCACAGGGGTGACTTGAGGAAACAGAGCAGAGGAGGTAGAATGAAGGAAGGGTCTAGAATCTGAAGGAGAGGCAGCTCTTCAGAAGCATGAGTGTCAAATAAGGGGAAGAGGCCACACCATCGATGCTATCAGTCATGACAGATGGTCCCTGTCACAAGGGACTAAAGGACTTGGCAAACATCCACTCATCTGTTTCTGAGGTCACATGCAGCATCTTCATATGATTCCTGAACACACGCACTCACTTGTTCAAAAGACACTTATTGAGCAGTTGTAATGAGCCTTGTTTGAGTAGTAAATATGCATTTTTCCTTCTATGTGAGCATCAAGCAAC
>NW_022111320.1:38314047-38317466 GCF_000313985.2 Echinops telfairi
CAGATACAGCGTCATCGAAACCCTGTGCAGGGACCAAAACCATTGTTCCTGTCTTCAGGGCCTTGATGCCTTCCCCATTATATTAATAAAGGGCTTCACAAATTAGAAATACATTTATCTATGACCATTATTATCGTCATCATTGTAACTCGCTTTTGAAGACTTACTAGATATCAGTAATGGTCCTAATGAATTTACATCATTGTTTCAGTCAATCTATACCATCATTCTTGTAGCAGTTATTTTGCTCAATTTCAGATGAAAGTGAAAAGCTCTGAGATCAGAAAAGGAGTTTTAAACATCCAAGAGAACAACTCAGGCAGTAGAGGACATTGCAGCCCTTTCTCTAGTTCATTCTGGGTTCTAGGGAATTGCTTAAATATTTAGTCTGTTAAAATAAATGATGGAATTGATACTTGCTCCCTTGGGAACGTTTTGAACATCAAAGGCTAAAAGAAGTTTCATCTTGCCCAGAGCAAGATTCTCTTAACATAAAAACAGGTATTGGAAATAAAGACCACTGCTTGTGGCTGCAGACCATTGACTTCCTGAGTTTATGCAGAACATTCTATTGCAAACACCCATTTGAGACTGCGCAGAGGATTACTCATTTATTTATAAAGATAGCCCATATAATTAAGCGTATTTAAGCCACAGTCCTCTGAGGTCAGAGTCTGATGGCTCCTCACCACACAAACAGTGGGTGTTCAAATTATTCATTCATTTCTCTGTATATTCAACAACTGCCAAAAAAATCTCTCAGCCCTTTAATAAATATTGATGGCTTGCTTTGTATCTGGGAGACTGTGTGTGTGTGTGTGTGTGTTGGTATGTTCGGAATTTAATGTTGAATAACACAAAATTCTTTATCAAAAAGAAAAAAATAGCACTGTACAAAGGTCTGAGATGGAAATAAGTATGGTGTGAAACAAATCAAACTGACAAGAGCTAAGTGTGGAAGTAGGGAGACAAAGCAGGCGGTGATTAATTTCAAAATAAATAAATAAGTAATGGTTGGTTGTCTTCAACTGTGGCAAGAGAGATGGGAGACTTGGAGCTATCGTTCAGATCTAACGTCAGTGTGATTGGCTAATGATGTGTGGAGAAGTGAAAACCTGGGTGAAAAGGGTCAGCAGAAGGTACCATCCATGGCTAATAAGAAGAGCAGGCTTCATGTGTAAAGGAGATAGCAGCAACTATTAAGACCGGATTTCCTGCTGTTGAACTGATTCTGACTCAGAGAGACTCTACAGGGCAGGGTAGACCTCGCCCACTGACTTTCACAGCTGTCATCTTTATGGCAACAGATCGCCATGCTTTGCTCCTCTGGAGCAGCTGGTAGGTTTATGTCACCAACCTTTTGGTTAGCAGCTAAGCACTTAACAAATGAGCCACCAGAGCACTTTATAAAGGAAATAGGCAGGGAATAGGGAATGGTGTATCAATATTTCCCTTTGTTAAATATGAGGTGCCCGCTAGAGTGAAAATACCATAGAAGCCAGTGGCCGATGAGCCTGGAACTGGAACTTAGGTGTGAAGTCAAGAAGGATTGTGTTACATGCTGACAACGCAGATACAAATAAGCACAGTCTCTCTTTCACGTGGATCTCACTCTAAAATGTTCTGTTGTCAATTATCTTGGTGGCTGGGCACGGAGCTGAGCTCTTTATTCCTTCTCCACTCATCTATTATGTCCCTGAGGACAAGAACCTTATTTTATCCATCGCTGCAATGCCATTTTAAAGTGTATAGTCAATGAGCATTATATCATCATTAAGTTAGGATGGACATTAGCAGTCCAAACAGAAAACTGCTAGAACAATATGTCAATAAAAGCATAAATAAAGAAGAAAGACAACATGCGATGGCTTGTACTTTCCAGGACACAATAGAATGCATTGTGGAAATGAGAATTCAAGAAGCCATACATGCTAATGTCAAATATATGTAAGACGAAACGACTCGGCAGAAATGAACAGAGAGAAGGATAGGAAAGTTAAGGTGATCAGAAAAGGCTTCATAGAAGCAATGGTCCAGTTAAAAGTATTGGTCCAATTAAATGGTCCAATTTAAAGGATCGATATAGTGTGACATCATATGCATGGACACAGTCTTGCAAAAGCAAACAGTCTAGGATATCAATTGGAAAACAATGACTGGACCTGGATGAACATGGATTTAAATATTGAATAAACATTTGGAATTTATCAGGCACACAGGAAGGTAAAGGTTATCATCAGGATTGGTACAACTGGAGCATGACATTGCTGTTAGTTCCCATGGAATCATCTCCAGTTCTATGACGCGTTGATGTACAAGAATGCTGCACATTTCTGCATTGTCCTCTATGGTTGTTAGGCTTGAGCCCAATATTGCAGCTCCTATGCATTTCACATGCTTTCCAACCTAGGAGGATTGATCTAGACAATATTCTGTTGTGAAATATAAGGTCTGGGTTTAGAGTCCACCACTTCTCTCTCTCTCTCGTTGTTGCAAGAAAAATGCCCCACTGTGTGCAGTAGTGGAATACAGATGAAAGCCAACAGGCCTTTGGAAAATCACACTCATACTTGAAGAGCTCCTCTACTAGCTGAATTGGTACCAGAAATCCAACCATCATAAGTTCATTAGTTTAAACTCTGATGGTTCAATTGTCTTACAGGCAAAATTCCTACTTTAAAGCATTTAATTCTAAAGTTTTCACCCCATTCCAACAAAATCAACTGCCCTCCAGTAAAATTCTACTCATAATGACCCTACAGGACAGAAAATTTCTACTGCATAATGTTTCTGAGACAGGGGAATGTCTCATCTTTCTCTCAGTGGGTTCACCTTCCTAAAGCTTTGGTGAGAAACCCACAACTTAGCTCACTGCACTGTTAGGGACCTTTTGAAGTGCTTCAGGGGATTAAATAATGGTAATATAATAGCTATCATACTATGTGTAAATAGAGTCCAGAAAGTTGAAAGAAAAGATGAGATGACAACATGAACTTTTCCACTCCACTTTGTCTAGCATTGAAGTTGTACTTCTTACACAAAAGTTTTCTCCATTTTTATCTCAAAATCAAAGAGGTTACCTCCTTTTGAAAAGCACCCTGTGGCTATTCAAACAATATCTATATTATAGATTAAGGGGAGGGGGTTTCTTTCGCTGTTAGGCATTTGGGGGAAAGTTGAGAAATAATGAATGCAGTCCTTTCTGCATCAGATACAAGCCCAAGTAACCCCTAACAGTTGCCAGCGGTATCAGAATGCTGGTTGTCCTTCTGTTTCCCTTGACCATGATTTCTTTTGTCCATTTTCTTGTCAGTTCAAGGTCAGTACCTTTAGCTTATACATCTCCCTAGTCTCTTTCCAGCATAAATTTTGAATATTGACTAAGGGAACTTGTTGGCTCTTATCTTCACATCCAAAGT
>NW_022111320.1:38319326-38341248 GCF_000313985.2 Echinops telfairi
CGGTGAGGCAAAGTCTCGTCATCACTCTGTGTTCACCTACCATCTGGGATCAGCCAGGACCAATAGAAAGCAGAGAATCTGTCCTCCACATAATACAAAGAAGACTGGCATGGTGGTAATATTCAGGACTACCAATCATTTCTCTCCCCCACCACCCTCGTATCAATGATGCCACGCTTTCTACCGCCCTTTGCATTGCTGAACCTTTACACTACCCCAATTGGACTATGGATTAAGTAAACTGTATGAAACCACACTAATTAGCATGGGTTTTCTCTTCTTGTTCTCTTCCTGTTGGTAAGCTTAAAGAGCCTTTGAGGCATTGTTGGAAAAATCTTGGACTGCAAACTCAGAGTTTCCAGTAAAATCCACCAGTCACTCTGAGGAAGACTAAGGAAACTTTCTCATCCAATCACTAGCTACCACTGTAGAAACCCCTATGTAGAATTGCTTTGAGTTGGAATCCGTTCAATGGAACTGGATTTGGTTGGTGAACTTGTTCTCTGATCCCTCTAATGAGCTTGAGAAAGAACAAGGTAATATGCCATACCACAAGTTTGCTGGGAAGATGAGCATTTAGTCAAAGGGAGTACTGAAACTTCTGTCCTTCATCAATGAGGTAGCATAAGTAAGAAGATGAATACTTAACTAGCTCTTATGCTACACAGTAATAGGAGATCTGTGTGCTTAGGAACAAGAACAGATAACAATTAAACAGGACCCATAGTTTCATACCATGATGTCCAAAGAATCCAGAAATAGCACAAAATGAATGGGAATAGACAATAAAGAAATGCCAACATCAAAATAGTTTAAATATTAGGAATATATGACAAGGGTTTGAGAAAAGTCATCTTAATTGCTTCGACAACAAATGAAAATTTATCTTAAACAAAAAGAAAAAAAATCTCAGAAGATTTTAGGTTGGGGTAAAAAGAGAATTATTGTTTTAAGGAGCTATGAACTGTATTATTTAAAAATATGATCACTAAAATAAAAATGTATTAAATTTATATCAGAGGACATAGTCAGTAACATGAGAACTTATTGAAAGTTTTACCCAAGGTTAACCGCTGAAAACTAGCCAATAATGAAAGCTGTCATTTCTCATACCATAGAAAGTCACAAAAGGAGAGGAAAAAAATGTATATAAAATTATTCAAAGAAAAATGTTAATAAATTTCTAAACTCTTCCAAAAGATTTAAACCTACAGATTAAATAGTATAGTAATCCCCAAATAGTATAAACCAAAAAATTCCAATCAAGGTACATCATAACTAAACTTCCAAAAATAACAAACAAAAAAAGTAATCAGAGAAAAATAACATATTGGATGTAGAAGATTGCCAAGTGAATGATAGAAGATTTCTCATCTGAAACCAGGGAGGTCAAAGGTAATTAATTGGCTTAAGATGCTTGCATTACTTAAGGCGAAAAATGAAAATAGATTTTTACATCTGATAAAAATGCCCTTAAAGAATAAAGGGAGAAAAAGACATCATCACATGAAGGATATTAGTTGTTAGCAAACTCATCCTTAATGAAGAGCTAGAGGGAGTCCTCTAAACAGAAACAAATTAATAACAGATAACTTGGAACCTCAGAAATTTCCAAGCACAAAAATGAGCATATAGGCTAAAATAATGAACAAATCTACTTTTTAGAGATGTTTATTCATAGTTGATAGTTTAAGCAAAATTATTGAGGCCAAATTAAAAGTATATTTCTATCTATACTTGCCTAGGAAGTGGTTATGATAAGATAATGTTTGCAGTGTAATATTTAAAACAACCAGTACAAAAAGTACACAAAATGATATATCTATAAACACTATTAATAAGTTGAGACAGAATTCTCAAAAAGTCAAGTAATCTGTAAGAAGTTAAGAAAAGATCATTAATTTTAGAAATACAAAGGAGACTATCATTATTATCCCTGCTGCCATTAAAAGAACAATAAGTGACTACTACAAAATTTTACATGTTAATAAATTTAACAATTTAGTTATAGTGAATCAATTCGAAAACTAATTTGGTTGGCTGGGTTTTCTAGAGACGTGAAATCAGTGAAAATTGTTCACATGGTTGTAGAAACACTTAAGTTCAGTTTGGTTTAATTCCTTTGGTCAGATGTTAAACCGGAGGCTTTTCCTGACTCAGAAAGCTCCTGGGGGTAATGAACCAAGAAGCAGAAAGATGAATCAGGGAGCAGGAAAATCAGACTGGTAAAGGCAGAGGCAGATGAATTCAAGGTCAGCAAATCGGGCCCAGGACTTTTCTTGACTCTAGCAGCTGCCACAGCTGGTGAACAAGGAAGCAGGAAGACCCCAGGCTCATGGTTCCTGCAGCCAGCAAGTTGGGCTCCTGGCTGCAGAGTCACAGAACATCCATGAAATTCTAATATGAAATAAAGGGCCCGGCAGTTTTTGTAGAAACAGATAAGCTCACTGTAAAATTTATATAGAAAAGCCCAAGCGTTAGCAAATGCAATCCTTAAGAATAAAAGTGGAAGGAATTTCTCTCCCACAGATTAAGGCTTACTACATAGCTACAGAATAATATTGTAATATTGGGAGCAAAATAGGCAAATGGATAATGGCAAAGAAAATCCAGAAATGTTGAGGATAGGTGCCATCAAATCACTCCTGAATATTAGTGACCCTATTTACAACAGAACAAAATACTGCCCGGGTCTGTTTCATCCTCACAATTGTTCTTCTGTTTCAGTCCATCGTCACAGCCGATGTGTCAATCCACCTTGTTCACTGCCCCTCCACTTTACCAAGCACGGCACCCTTCTCTGAGGACTGCTCTCTTCTGATCACATGTCCCAATTTTGTGAGATGGAGTCTCACCATCCCTGCCTCCAATGAGCATTCTGGCTGTTGGTCTTCCAAGGCACATCCTTTGGTTTTCCTAGAGCTATCTCTGACAAAGTTCTGCTCCTGTATATCATTTTCTCAGTAACTGACAATGTTTTGATACTATCCATACATGGGTTTTTTTCAGTGGCCAATTCCTCTGAAAGGAGCAAGCCCTGTCCTTCTTCATAGTCTGGTCTCAGTCTGAAAGCTCTGCTGAAACTTCTTCACTTTGGGTGACCCTGCTGATATTTGGAACACTCATGACATAGCTTCCAGCCTCAGAGAAAGACACAGCACTACAGTACAACAAGCTGATAGACAAAGGTAATCATTTCTCCATGCCTACATGACTCCCAGAGTAACGTGTGGGCAGAGTTTAGACTGTCAATCAGGTTGCAGCTTGATCGGAGGGCAACCGAGAAAAATGACTGTCTGAGGCTGGCTTCCCTCTCTCTTTCTTCCTTGTGATCAGAGCAGTGCGCTGTTGCCAGAGCTAGTCCTTTGCCTCACCTGTGTGGTGAGTTACCTGTGGGTTGATCCAACCAGTGTGGATCGTGTCCCCTTGTCTGGCATCTCTAGAGCTTTAGGCTCCATTGGGACCTGCTTCGTGGTACTCCCATGCCACTGGCCTCTGCTCAGCCATAACTTCTCATCTTCCTGCTGTTGCCAGCCCACCCTCCCTAACACAACTGGTACCACGAGTGGTTCTAGAGAAACAAGATCATAAATAAAGGCTTCCTGAATTGGTTTTCCAGTCTGATTAGGCTTAACAGTACTGAGCATGCTGCTTCTACCCCTAAAAACATGGATAAGTCTGCCACTATTACTAGAGAGGGTGGTGTTCATTCATGGTGTGAAGTGGCAAAGTTAATATCCATAATTATCACCACCAAGAGATGAAATGCTAGAGATAGGCAAGGCACTGAGTGATCATGTGTTTGATATTTTTCAGCAGTTTTGTAGGTATGAGAAGGATAGAGAAGCTGGTTGGCTGGTCCTCCTTACAATAGAAATTGAGATAAAGGAAAGAGATGATCTCAGAACCTCAGAAGCAAGTCTAAAGTGCTGCATAACAGACCTAATTCTTCTGCAGGTGCTACAATGGGGAGTCTTCTCTCCTCTACTAATAGAGCTGACATTGCCAAAAACCAAATCCAGAGTCTCATCAGAGTAGCAGCTAAATTACAGCGTCAGCTGAATTACAGGTCTAGAACAGTGTCTCATATTAAAGTAAGGGGATTAATTGGAAAGAAATGGGACCCTGAAACACAGGATGGGAACATATGGGCTGATGATACAGAAGAGGAGGCTATTGAGCCCCTAGAGTCTATTGAGACACCCCAGTCAGTAGATCTACCCTTCCTCCTTGAAGGATCAATCCACTATCAGCAAAACAACTCACACTTGAGCAGACCAACAAAACTGTGCATGCTGACATGCCACGTGGGGCTGCATTGATTAGGGGAGATGCCTTACCAGATATGCTGAGAGACCCCAGGAAACACCCCTACCACCTGTTATTTCCTCTAGACCTATAAGCAGAAGTTTCAGAAATTTCCTGAATGTGGGCCACACATGGTGACTCAGGAAGAACTGTACTAAACTCATAAAGACCTACTCAAGGTTTTTCATATGTACAAACAGACACTTGGGGATTGGAATATGCATGGGAATGGTTACTAAGGCTGTGAGACACTGGTGCCGAGAATGTAAGAGTAGACCAGTCTGAGCTTCTTGATGTGGGCCCCCTAAGCAAAGATTCTTCTTTCAATGTCTCAGTTCAAGAGGTTAAGAGATTATCTAATAGTTGATTTGGTTGGTTCACTCAAGCATGGGCTGCCAGATTGACTAGATTAGACCAACTTGAGGTACCTGACCTACCTTGGTACACTGTAGAAGAAGGTATCCAAAAGTTTAGGGAAATTGGTATGTTAGAATGGGTCTATCAGAATAATCTCACAGATCCACAAAATAGGTGCCCCAAGGACATACCTTTCACCCAAACCACAAGGAACAAGTTTGTGAAGGGTGCCCCAGCATCTCTGAAGACTCCTGGGATTGCTATAATTTTATAGACACCAGGATGGGAACTGACCTCACTGAACAACAACACTTACCTACAATGGGGCTGACAGGGCCCCCGTGGTGGTAGGGGTAAGTGTCGGCACTGAATTAGCAGGGACAGGGTGAGTGTGGTTACTGAAAAGGACAGCAAGAAATCTGTTTCATGTAGATTTATGGTGTTGGCTACTTACGGTGTCCCTAGGAGTGAAATACATGGGAAACCTACTAAATATTCATGTGATTTATACAAGCAGAAGACTGCTAGATCAAGTGAACAGAAGTTCAACTCAAATCATCAGAACAGAGTCAAGACCCCTCAGTCAATTCCCAGACTTGAGGTAGATTACAGACCCATGACCACTCGAATGAGGAGAAGGCGGGGTTCCTTTGAAGAAGGACCCTGCTATATCACTAAAGGTTTATATTATTATTCTTTCTTCTAGCCTCCCCAAAGGGACCTGCAGCCTTTCACAAGAGTGACTGACTGTTCATTGGGGGATATGAAATAATAAACTTTTCATGGATTAGTGGACACTGCCTCTGAATTGACACTAAATTCAGGAGACTGAAAATGTTGAATGTCCATCAGTCAGAATGGGAGCTTATGAAGGTAAAGTTATTAATGGAGTTTTACCTCAGGTATGTCTCACAGTGGGTTGAGGGTGTCCCCAAACCCATCCTGTTGTTATTTCCCCAGTTCCATAATGCATCATTGGAATAGATATACTTAGTATCTGGCAGAATCCCCATATTGGATTGCTGAGATGTGGGATAAGGGCTATTATGGTAAGCAAAGCCAAATGTACACCATTAGAACTACCATTGTAGGAACATAGTAATCCAAAAGCAATACGACATTCTTAGAGAGATTGCAGAGATTAGTGCCACCATCAATGACTTGAAAGATGCAGGGGTGGTAATTCCTACCAAATCCTGATTTAACTCACTTATTAAGCCTGTGCAAAAAACAGATGGCTCAAGTGAAGGATAAGCTATTGTAACGCACCCCCCTCCCCAACAACAACTGAACAGGAGGTACAATGCCTAGTGGGCGTCTTTTAGAGGGGCAGCAAAGGAGAGGAAAGTTCCCACGGGATGGATTGACACAGTTGCTATAACAGTGGGCTCATGGGAACAATTGTGAGGGTGTGTGGTGGTGTAGGACCGTGCGGTGTTTCATTCTGCTGTGCATATGGTTGGTATGTGTCAGAACTGACTAGATGGCACATAACAATAATAACATTGTTTTACAGCTTGACTAAGTCAATGTCAATCAACTGATTTTACATGATAGTTTTTCAAGATATTATCATTGAAAAAACAGGATAAAAGGTGCCAAAAAACACTTGTGGTAGTTATGTAATCTCTTGTCAATTTGAAAGGATTAAGGGTGAAGGATTGGAGTTTAGTGGTTCAATCAGGTTGTAGCTTGATGACCTCATTTGGAGGCATTAAAAAGATAAATAGCTCACTGGAGGCAGGACAGAGGCTCACTCCCTGTGAGACATTCTTGTGGAGAAGACGCAAGGGAGAGGTTGGTGAAGCCAGACCTCTGGAACCAGAGAAGCCATGTGGAGACCCCTGCCAGCACTGAGAGCTTACGCCAAGGGATCCCAAGACTTCCCACCCACTGGCCTGTGATCTTCCTGCATTCAGCGTCATTGCATGTGTTTCCTGAGTCTGAAGAGGACTTTATAGATTGGTATCATACATATGGGCTAATATCAGACTTACGGATTGATCTGTATTGGGCTGGGATGTCTCAGTATTCAACTGCTCTTGTATATAAAGCTCTTTCTTATACACATATGAGTGCCTATGGATTTGTTTCTCTATTCTACCCAGTCTAACATACACTCTGAATTAGTTTCACACTTTTATCTCAAAATAAAAAGTTAAACTTTTTAAAATAATTCAAGAACTTTGAATACCATCAAAGGTCTTTTATTCCTCCTCACCCTCACCCTAATCCTAACCCTCCATCAAAGGTCTTAAAGACTTAAAACCAACAGCCATCAAAGTGAGTTTTCAACTAAGTCCACATGGGAGAAGCATACCAGCCTTTGTGATCCAAGGCTTTCAAACAATAAAATGCAAACCCGAAGAACATGGTATTAAAGCTTAAAGTCTGAATACCTGGTTTTCGGAAGGCTATGATGACAGTGGACCCATTTGCTGGATCCACACATGGATTGAGCCTCCAGTGAATTCCCCCTGACCATGCTTCAGGCACATGAAGAGCCTTGCTAGCAGAAAGAGAACATTGTAAAGTCAAATATAGCAGATGTAGTGACGTTAAAATGTTGCACTTTATAATTTGCTTTCCCATTTGACCCATCTTAATGTTTCCATTTTAATGTGTTCTACTTTTTTTTCTACTGTGGTTGTTCTCTGCTTTGTTTTGTCATTGTTGTTTTTTAAAAAATTGTGCTTCCTGTTTGTGTTTTATGGGATTTTCTGTGTATGAAATCTAAGATAGGTAGTTCTATAGAGACAGTCATTGGGTTGATAATTGTCCATGGGGCATGGCAGGGAAGGATGAGGGGAAACAGAGGGTTAACAACAATGAGGACAAGGAGAACATGTTTTGAAATTGATTGTGGTGACAACTGCACAAGTCTTCTTAATATGATTGAGTGATTAACTCATTCTAAGAAAAATCACCTGCCTGTTTAAAGAGCATACCATAGCTGGTTACGACGATTCCCAGTTGCACTTAGAAAAACCAAACCCACTGCCAGCAATTGAAGTTCAATACAATTCGAGTTCAGCACCCCACAGCACAGTGTCGAGCTGCCCTGTGAGTTTCTGAGACTTATTCTTTATGGGAGTAGAAAGCATTGCCTTTCTCCTGAGATTTGAAACTGGGGAAATTGCAGTTAGCCACTCACTGAGTAACCATTAAACCATAATGCTTTCTAAATTTGTCTAGTTCTTTTCTGTTTCCATGTACCAGCTCTCTCACTAAATTTCTCTAAGTGCAGATTACTTTGCACTGTGGGTATGTACAAGTTGAATATCTTTGACCTATGCTATTGCTGACACGCTCCCTTTACATACAGATCTGAGGTATCTAACTAGTGATACATTATTTCTTGCTAATAATGCATTATTTCATCCAAAGGAAATATTATTTCATTAATATTATTTATTTGAAATATTTATTATTTATTATATATATTATTACAAAATATTATTTCATTAATACATTATTTCTTACTAATAACACATTATTTCATCCATGCAGTGCATAGTCAGGGTAAAATATTGTACTGAATCACAATTTTAAGAAAGACTCATCTCCTCATCCTCAAGACCTTGAAGGACATGATTGCTTGTAGTCACATACGCAGCTTCAATTTGCCAATTTAACATGTATTCTCCTGCTCTGTTTCCTATAGAATAAACAAGGTGCTACCTCACAAGTGGCCCAAAGCACTTGTTTCATATAAGAAGCTATCAGAAGGTAATCAAAGTGCAACATGGTTGCTGGTTCCCGAGGTAGTTCCTATTTTCACCTCAGAGTTCAAGATCACATCCTCTCTAGTCTTAAACAGGTTGATGTGTCTACAGAGCAAAATAGTAGAAACATGTAGCTCCCACTTCCATAAACTGGGAGAAAAAAAATTATATATATACATATATATTATTTAAGAAAATGCCTTGAGTCACACACACATATATTATTAATATATATTATATAATATATTATATATTATACAATATATAATATATTATATATTATTTAATAATATATATAATATATATTATTTAAGAAAATGCCTTGAGTCATATACACCCCAATATGGCAAAGGGTATAAAACCTGCCTACCACTGTCCAGTTGATTTGGATACATAGTTACCCAAATGGACAGAGTTAAAAAAAGAAAAAAGGTCCTTAGGCTTTTCAAAAGGAACCCTGGTGGTGTAGTGTTTATGAGTTGGGCTGTAATCCCATGGTCGGCAGTTTGAAACCACCAGCAGCTCCTTGCTAGAAAGACTGGGATTTCCACTCCCATAAGCAGCTACTGTCTCAGAAACTCACAGCGGGTCACTATGAATCAACCTCGACTTGATCACAATGAGATAGCCTTTTCAAAGCTGTACATCTATAAGGAAGTAGATGGTCACACTTTTTCCCATAGAGTCACTGTGCTCCTTGATGTTTTCAAATAAACGATTTATTGGGAGTAGATCCCTAGGTCTTTCTTGCAAGATTTCTCTGGGGAGATTTGAATCTCCAAACTTCTGGTTAACAGCTGGGTGAATTAACCATTTGTAATCTAACATATTCAAAGTCCTCCACATCAGACTTTACATCAGCATACACATAAATGAAGCCCAAGTCAAGTAAAATGTCCTTGACTTAATAGAAATCCATCTAAGGAATAACAATCTCAAGGACTTTAAAAAATATAAATGCATCTTAAAGGATCCATCCATGTACACCTGTTGATCAAATATTCCAAATAATCAAATCAGCATTTTAATCAGGATTAAGATATAAAAGGAAACATCTCCGGGTTTCCAAGTACTTTTCAGGGTCTGGTTCTACATACACTCCTGCTTAGGAAGCAGCTCACCAGAGCACCGTGTCAATCCCAGATTGCAACACTGCTTGCTTTTTGAGTGATTGTTACAGAGTACATAGGATTTCCACCTAAACCTCCTACCTGGAAAAAATTACTAGAGCACTTTAAGGCAAGTAACTGACTATATTTCCACTCTTCACAGGGCTGAGGTTGATACCCACTCGAATCCTTCTTTATGCAGGTGAATTTGAAGTGTTTTGATTACTTTCAGGTTATGAGGGATAGCTGCCAAAAATTCGAGAATGGCCACTTGTTTTCCTAATTAGTTCCTAATTGGGGATGCCATTATGTTGTTCCTTAAAATGCAAAGGCGTCTGTTGCAGCTGTTGAGGTGTGTGCTCACCATTCAAAACCTTTCTGGCCTGAAAGGATGATAAACTCTTTGGTGCTTTCCCCGAAGAGGGTGATCGGTTTCCTCTTTGTGGTCTGTTGTGCGGTTGGTAAATCCTAGGTTTTTGTTCTTTTATGTGCAAAAGTCACACTACAAGGAATTTGCTTCTGGTTCAATCAGTATTTCTCCTGGAAGGAAGAAGGGGGCCCTAGAGAGATGTTAATCCAATCTGCTGGGTAGTACTTGTAGCACAAGAGAAGATGCATGCTACTAAAAACATAAACAGGAGTGGTGGGACTCAATGATATATAGACTTCACCTGCTCTGGAACTTAAGCCTATAATAAAGTTTACAGTTTATAAAACACAGTCTTAAAATATTTATGTGGCTCTGTAGGTGAATTGGATCTGTCGTGTTTTTTTAAACTCTGTATGCAAGCATGCTGTACAAAAAGCACTGACCTTTATAAAGGGAAATTTGGAGCTTGTACTAAGCTGTTCAGTGAATTTGATGGTCTACTTAATTGGGGGTTTGTGTCTTGGGGGGACATGAAGAGGGAAGTGGGATGGCAAGAAGGAAGCTCAGCTCTCTTGATACATATAAATCAAGGGACTCTGCATTTTCCTCAAGTGTTGACTCTCCACTTGAAGTATCACTGACCAATGGAACTTTCTGCAATCATGGGTGTATTTCTTATCTACACTTGACAAATCAGTTCCCACCATCCACAAGGGACTCTGGAGCAGTTGAATTGTGACTTCTCTGACTAACAAACTGGATTTTCACTTCCTTTCATTTAACTGGTGACTTTGGCCATTGGTATAATGAACAGCACCGCTGTCAAGCATTGGCTTTAACCCGCTGGGCTTATAGAATTGGTATAATTGGGCTAAAAAATATGCATCCCTTATACCTTGAAAAAGGAGCCCTGGTGGAATGTGGTTACACAATGGTCCGCTATCTTCATGATCCGCATTTGGATACCACCAGCAGGTCCGCGGGAGACACTGGGCTTTCTACTCCCATAAATAGTGACAGTCTTGGAAACCCACGGGGCGGGGGGGAGGGGGGGTGTCTCTAGAAGTCAGCATTGACTCAATGGTAGGGAATTTAGTTTGGGTTTTACACCTTGCAAAGGAGCACAGGTGGTGCAGAGATTACACATTGGGCTGCTCACTGGAAGTTCAGCAGTTCTAAACCATCAGCTGTTCCTTGGGAGAAAGAGGGGACTGACTGCTACAGTAAAGAGGTACAGTCTCAGAAACCCACTGGGACAGTTTTACCATCTCCCATAAGGTCACCAAGAATTGGCATCGACATGATGGCAATGAGTTTGGTGATTTTGTTTGTTTTTTTGATACTCGAAAATTAAGCCCTGGTGGCATCGTGTGCTACCATGATCGGGCTGCTAGTCATAAGGCCAATGATTTGAAACCACTAGCCTTTTTCTTCAAGATGTGGCTTCCTAGCCCCAAAGGACTTACAGTTAGGAAACTCAAAGAAGCAATTCTACTCTATCCTACTTGGTTGCTTTGAGTTGGAATTGACTTGATGGCAGTGGGTTTCTTGGGTATAACTTGAAAATTACCTAAATGTGAACATATATATATATAGATAGATAATTAAAATCCATAGTTCCATTAGATCAAGCATAATTGAAAAGTTGCTGCCCTCCTCATTTGCAAACATATGTTTTATGTGTTCTCAGATACTCTGAATCACATACATGACCACATAAAAGGTATGTGTATACCTTAAGGCTTATACTTCAGAGTGAGACACCTACGTTCACATAAAGTTGTAGGAATGAAATTAGATAATCCAAGAAAAAATGAAATTGAAAGATAATGGGATTTTTCATTGAAATGTTGAAACCTTTTTATAGTCTTAAATTGTGTTCCCTTATCTGTAAAATGGACCTATTAATAATACAAACTTATTATGAAAGGATTATGAAAATATTTTTTTAAAAATTAATATTATTACTCTGAGTGATGATTGCATCTGTGAAAGAAATTAACAATCATTTATATTTTAACTAGAAGGCACCTTAAGAATCCTAGTCCATTTCAATCAGACTAGAATCATGAGAGCAATATTGTGGGCACAAATAATTTATTACTTATGGTATGAATAGATCTTACGGGACGTGGGAGGAAGAAAAGGTCCAAGAGGGAAAACAGAGAGGGTCAGAAAGTAGTATCGCTAATGCAGGTGGACAAGGGAGAGCTTTCAGGGACATTCTGGAGGCAATGTACCTGTGTACATCTAAGGATGGCCATGAAGGGAGAACACCACAAAAGCCTGTTTGATCAGCCCCTTCTGAGAAAGCCAGTGTCGGTCCACAGCTACCACCTGCCTGGGATCGCAGGTAAGTGCCAGGGGGTGGACATGAGACTACGCTTGACTGACAGCACCAGCAATAAGATGGACTCTGAGTGGGAGAAGGGTTAAGACAAAGGCAATCACTGGAAATCACTGGTGTGCTGTCTTGGTGTTTGATTACCAGTATCCTTCCATGAGCAATGGTTCCAGCTTCATTTCCACCGTCAAATGTTGTACAATTTCCTCTCTGGACCAACTTTCTTCTGGACCCAGGTAGAGAAGGTGGTTTTGAGGAAATGCAGTCTTCCATCTTAGCGAAATAGCCAAAACAAAATAGGATTTTAATCCATCCTCCTTATTATATAAATGAATTGTGGCTCCGAGGGCTCTGAAAGTGATTGTCCCAAGATCATACACTGGGAGATTTTGACTATTACACACATTTTTTTATCTCAGGTTATGGAAGGAGCCTTTCACCTCCATGCAGGCTGGTACATGTGCCCCATAATAATGATAATGCTCTTATGCTGATGCTGATGAGAGAGGATGAAGAGTTAAATAACATTGAAACATGTCCGTATTTCTACTAAAGATGGTGACTCAGGTAGACATAGCCCAATGATCACTGGAGGACAAAGGAAGAGCTCACAGTCAAATTGTTCACAGGACTTTTTATAGCTCTGTGGCTCCATGGCCTTTGGGTATAATTTAGATATAGCTTTCTATATAAATGATTAGTATGACTTTATTAGAAATCAGAAATAAGGGAAGCTTTTATATTCATATTTATCTATTGTGCCATCTAAGAAGATATATCAATGCCCATTGTTTCTGTGATAAACTTTTATAAATAATGTAGTTTAAGTGAGTAAAATGCAAATTAATTACTGCATTTACTCCATTTAACCTGTATAGTATGAATTGAAAATTGATGTACAAAAAGGTTGCAAGGTGTTGCAAAAAGTATATGTTTGCATTATTTTCATATAAATATGGAATGTATCTAACAAAGACATTTGTTTTCATCTATTAGCAAATTATTAATAGTTTCCAGCTTGTTTAATTTCTCTAAGGCTTTGCTTTTTTCTTTTATCAATTTTATATATGATTTATGAAGGCAGACGCAACAGATTGAAAAATGATAAGGAAAATGTGACTTGGCTTTATGTGTTTTGAACAGAATCCAAAGATAAGCTTATGAGTTTTAAAAAATTACTGAATCACAATTTTATTAAAATAGTGATATAAAATTTATCTATTTTCACCAATAAGCAAACAACTCAAAATATAGATTTAAAAAGATCTTATCCTTAAAATTCATCACATAATTATCTCAAATCTGGTATTAAAATGTCTGTTTTATATTAGAAAAAAATTACTCAAATGCAGGAAGTTGTTCACATTATCATTCAACATAATAGTAAAGATGGGATAATGATTTGCCATAGTCACAATCTATGAATATACTTAGTGTTAGGTTAGTCTTAAGATGTTATCTTTAAATTAGGTTACAGCTAAGAAAACTTAAGTTTCAATTATGTAAATATGTTAGAAGTTCCTAAAAAAACATAAATTACAGTGATAGTGACTGAAATAAAGGAAATAGATCTTGTCAAACCCATAGTCCTCCAGAAATAAACATGACTATTCAGCTACCATGACCAGCCCTCATTAGGTCAAGTTAAGTTCCTTTCTTTGTATACCTCAGCCTTCCTAATGTGCGACCCTTTCATACAGTTCCTCATGTTGTGATGACCACCCCCAACCCTAAAATTATTTTCATTGCTACTTCATAACTGTCATTTTGCTACTGTTATGAATCGGGTGACTCTTGTGAAAGGGTTGTTCGACCTCGACCCACGGGCTGAGAACCGTTGCCCTGTGCAGATGACCCCAAAGACAGACACTATGCCACAACCATTTTTCAAAACTCATGTAGCTACAATTGACAAGCAACATAATAAAAAATGGAGAAAAGATTCCAGTTGTCAAAAGATTCAAGTTTGTTGGATGCGCAATCCACGCCTCTGGATGTAGTGAATAAATCAAATGTGTGGGCACATCCACTGCAAAAGATCTCTTCAGAGTGTTAGGGAACAAATGTGTCACCTTGCAAATTAAAGTGTGCCCAACCAAGTAACGTCACAGGGATTTGGAAACTGGACAATGAATAAGGAAGAGTGTAGAGTAACTGATTACATTGTTAGAGGAGACTATTAAAACTACCGTGGACTTTCAGAAGCATGAACAAATTTGTCTTGAAAGAAGTACAACCAGAATGCTTCTTAAAAGTGAGGATGGTGTTAACATACTTTGGATATGCTATCAGGAGAGACCGAGCCCTGGAGAAGGACTTCATGCTTAGTAAAATAAACCAAAACCTAAACTCACTGCATTGAGTCAATGCCGACTCATAGAGACCCTGTAATTTTCTCAGACTCTAACTCTCTACAGGGGTAGAAAGCCTCATTTTTCTCCCAAGGAGTGGCTGGTGATTTTTAACTGCAGATATTGTGATTAATAGTCTAACATGTAACCACTATGCCACCAGGGCTCTTTGGTATAGTAAAGGTTCAAAGAAAAGGAGGAAGATTCCCAAGGAGATGGATTGACACAGTGGCTACAACAATGAGCATAAATTTAATAAGAATGATGAGTGAGATTGAACACGGAAACAAAAGTGGAGACATGGAGTGGAAGGAGTGGTTCCCTCTCAGGACAAGAAGTCAAGAGAAGGCCCTAGAGTTGCAGATTTTGCTAGGACCAGAACCAGTGGTGGCAATTTCCTTTGCTCTCCCATGCTTTATTTATCTTGCTTCCCAGTTGTAAATCCTTAGACACCATTTTAACCTCATGTTAGTGGCTTCCCTCAGTCAGCTGGATGGAACCCTGGTGGGGTAGTGGTTAGATGCTGGGGTGCTGGCAATTCAAAACCACCAGTCCCTTTGCAGGAGAAAGACTGGTCTTTCTACGCTGTGAACCACTAGTCTCGGACACACAGGGTTGCTATGAGTCAGTATGAACTCCCTGGTAGAGAGTCAAGCAAATGATGTGTCTGTGTATTTGTCTATTTTAAGAGTTAACAAATATTTTCCTTAAATTATATTTGAGATGGCGTCTCTTTTATACCCTAAATCAATGGAAAAATAAAATGACAAGAAAATGGAGTTTATCCATGAAATTTTTTAAAGTGCTTGTATATATTCCTCTGGTGATTTACACACAGATGATCACACCAAACTCTTTTAAAAAATCCCATCTTGGAATTATTTATGAAATTAATTTCAAATTGAACAAGAAACCCTGAAAATCTGAGGACATTTACTGGCTTTATTCCTATCTTTTACTTCACACAAATTGACTGCTTAAACCACCTACCCCCACATAGTATATTAGCATGACTTCATTATCTTGCTGTCTTCATTTACATAACTTTACAATTACAGACTACTTTTGCTCTGGAAGATAATAGTTGCAAATTACTTCATTATTCAAGAACTTCCAGGAAGGCATATCAACTCTTCCATAAAAAGTATCAAATGATAGTGTTCTATGGGAAATTTTTTCAAAAATCACTGCCATTGAGTGAATTCAAACTCAGAGTGTCCCTATAGGACAGCATAATACAACTTCTTTGCATTCTGGAACTTTAAACAGATGGCCTCATCTTTCCCCCTAAGAGCAGCAGTGGGTTCAATCTTTTGAGGTTGCAATTTGCTGCTCAATATGTAGCCTATGCAGGAAACAGGAGCCCAAAGGGAGAAAACTGAAAAGAAATAAAAAATAAAGACATAAACTCACTTCCATTGTCTTGATTTTGACTCATACCCATCTTATAGGGTAGAGGAGAATTGCCCTGTGGGTTTCTGAGAATAAATCTTTAGTGGAGTAGAAATCTTCATATTTCTACATTTGAGCTGCTGGTGGTTTCAAACTTCTGACCTCGTTGCTAGCAGCTCAACTGGTAACCCACCACATCACCAGGATTCCAAAGATGAGAGAAGAGATACCAAATTCAAATATAATTTATAGAAATACATTCAGTAAGTCTTAAACAGGACAAAGACGAGACAAAGGCAAATCATTCAGATGAAGGAGACCATGAGCATTAGGCCATCATGATGTTTAAGGATTCACCGAAACATGGCCACTTATATGTAGAACAAATACAACTATGACAAAATCCTGTTTTGCAGCAGATCAATTTGTCACAGTTGCAAGTGAGACTAAAGAAGTGGGAAAGGATGGCAATTAAGGTATGTACACTATCACAGATAGAAAAGCTTACAAGATTGCTTCAGGGCCCTCTTTATCAAGGCACTCAGGATATGACTCATGACTGTGTGAAACCTAATACTCAAGTTCCATCAAGGACATAGTGAGACAAGTTCCTAAGGGCTACATTGCCTTCTCTGGGCTGGTTAGGTGAGTAGTAGAGATCCACTTTCAAACACATTTTGCCTGAGGGCAAAGGTTTTACTATTTCTTTCCAGTGTTTAGAAAGAATTCAATGTAGGCTGAATCTATGTGGTTACTCAAAATTGTATTTAGGGCTGTGGTAGTTACATAATCTGGTGTCAATTTGGGATTTGAGGGATTAAGAGTGAAGGAGTGGAGTCTAGTCTGTCAATTGTATCATACCCAATGAGACCTCTGTGTGGACATGGTGTTCTGAGCATTCTGGGAACTCCTGCATTTTCCTCCTTGGAAACCGGAGACACTTTCTCTCTCTGCCCATTCCCATGGAGACTCTCTACTGACTAGACACATGACACTAGGCTGATAGACCACATGCGCTAGGAACTGAAGGAGCCACATGGAGACCCACGCCAGTGCTGAGATGCTTCTACCGCCACTGCATCCACAAAACTTTCTACCCACTGATCTGTGATCCTCCTGAATTCAGCATCATTGCATGTGTTTCATGAGTATTGGACATATGGGCTAATATGGGACTTATGAACTTGATCTGGACTGCACTGGGATGTTTTCTCAATATTCAACTGCTCTTGTATATAAAATTCTTTCTCATACACATATATGTATTCATGAATTTGTTTCTCTAGTCTACCCAGACTGACACAAGGGCTCTCACTGAAAAGTGTATTTTTCTATACACCCAGTACTCAGAATTTATGCTCTAATACAATATTTCATATCACAAGGACCCACCTTTGACAGCACCTTTACTGTTACTGACCTGGACTTCTGGTAACTTGTGAATTTCCCTAATAAATCCCATAATTGTGAGTTCTCTCTGTGAGTTCTGTGTGGCTATTGCAACAAATTATTAAACCTAGCAGCAAAGTATTGGACTTATTTTCCATTTTGTGTTTTTCTCATATCTCAATGACTATACATGAGAGAGTAGCCTTTAAAAAAATGAAATAACACTGGGCAGGGCTTTTGTAGTATGCTTTCCCCCGACCCTGATAAACACCATCAGGCAACTCGCTCTGAGTTAGTGTGCCCAGTGGTGTTCCCTGGGAAATTTCTCTCTGGTCACAGTAAACTTTTTTTGTGAAAACAGTTTTGCTGAAGCCTCATTTGTTGTAATGTTTTTGTGATGGCATGAAGCTGTGAAATTTTGTTTCCTGCTTGGGAAAAATACTGTAGAAATTGTTGTGATGTTGAACACAAATTAAAGGGACAGTGCTATAGGAAAAACTCAAGTGTATGATTGTCTTCTCATTTCAACAAAGGTGAAATGTTGATTGATGACAAACCTCTTTCTGGTCAACTTCCTGAATGGATGAAAATGTCAACTTGTAGTGCACTTGGAGTTTGTTCCACCAGGTCAGACTGTTAATCAAGCTTTCTATAGAGGTTCTGAAAATATTGCATAACAGTGTATAACAAAAAAAGACCTGCTTTGTGGCAGATAGGGGACTGGTTTTGCCACCATTACAATGCACCTGCTCATGCAGCCATCTCAGTGCACTAGTTTTTGGCAAAAAAGCAGCATACTTCTCTTGTCCCACACATTTTACTCACCTGACCTCACTCCGTGTGTCTTCTTTTTATTCTGGACATGAAAGGCCAGTGATTTGATAACATAGAAGAGGTGAAGAAGAAAATGAGGGAGGTGCCATCAGCCATCCAGATTTTCAAACAGATGAATTTGAAAAGTGTTCCCAAGAATGTAATTGCAGATTTGACAAATGTATTACGTGTAATGTAGAGTAGTTTGAAGTTGATTAAGTTGTTCGGTTAAAAAAAAAAGTTTAAATACATAGCTTTTGAACAAAATTCCATTGGGAGGGTACCCCCTCATCTCTCAAGCTATATTATAAACGTTGGTGTGCTTTTCAAGCTTGTGGAGAGATGTGAGCCCCTTTAAGCAATACAACGCCATTTATTTCACCTCCGCATCATGAACCATCTGGCCAACGAGCACCACCTTGTTGTCACTGTTGTAGTTAGGGTCCTTCGAGTCATTTTCAATGTGTCCCCGCCTTTCTCACAAGAGTGGCTGTGTTTGAACCCACAGTTGCAGCCACAGTGTCAAACCATCTTTGGAAGGTCTCTCTCTCTCTTTTTTCTTTTCACTGAACCTCTATCAAGCATGATGTTGTTTTCCAGGGACTGGTCTCTCCTGAAAACATGCCTACTTATCGATTGTGGACAAAGGAATAAATCTGCATGGTGTATCAACATTTAAATTCTGAACACCTCCTTGGCAAAAGGCTATGGATGACAGTGAAAGTTCAATTCCATTTGCAGAGTTCCTGCATGAATTAAGCCTCCACTGAATTCCTTCTAGACATTGACCAAGGGTGTCAATAGTCTTGCCCTCAGGCAGAAACAATGGGAAATGGGTAACGTCTACCACCCTGACCAGCCAAGGGAGGGGCTGCTCTCCCTTACAGGTTTGCACAGGTGTGTCTTTGATGAAGATCACGTTATTGGTGGGGTTACATCGTCTTCATGGGGAGGTCCTGGACAAATATTGTGAAGTCCTCTAACATAATGTACATGTCACAGCCATGATTCAATTCCTGCTTTTGTAACTGTGACGTGTTGATAAACACCAATGACTATCTCCTTTGATCTTCCATTCACGTTTGAAAGCTCAGTATTTCAGAAAACTCTGCCCCAGTTCCAGAACAGTGTCTTTTCTCCAGACCTGTCGATTCTGCTAGAATGCTGAAAACTGCTTCTGCAGGGCACATAGATTCGACTTCTCTCATGTGAGACCCTGGGATTCTTACTGAGGAAAATACTAGGAATCGAAAGGAGCACTGGACCTCCCTAGATTTGGGCAACAGCACTCGCATTGACTATTTTCATGACATTATGTAAGGCCATTGCACTTTTGAAACTTGCAATATGCCAGGAAGAAATATGCCTACCAGGGTTTGTGAGGAAATGGCAAGCCAGTCACATTTGACCTCTTCTACCTGAACTTGGGTCAAGGGAATTCAACTCATCAGTCCAAGGCAAATCGCCTCGAGGTGAAGGTTAGACATGCTTCCATTCTCCATCCTTCTTTTTCCCTATTCTGACATCAACCGCTCCGCCCACAGCACCCTGCTTCACTGCTGTGTCTGATCATTTCTTGCAATCGCTAGACAGAATTCACAGGCAATATTCTCAATTACAGGTTTTATAAGAGAAGTTAACAGGTTATCCCAAACCCGGACCAGAAAACATTATGGATGTACCGGAAGTCATCTTGTAAACATCAGCATCTCTTCTAGGTCATGCTGGTAGGCATGTCTGTCTAGTCATTGGCTCCCCAGCTACATGGCCCCTTGGTCTCTGACTCCATGGGCCAGGGAGCCTACCTGCCCCTCTACAGGGAACCTCCTTTCTTCTGTCTCATTGTATCCATGCTGCGGCCTATACTGCTTCTGTTGTCTTCACTTCTTTTTTGGAGGTCTCTTGCCTCTTGTTTCTTAGATGGCTCAGTTATACTCAGAAGAATGGCAAAATGGACCAATCCCCTCTACCAGCTTCTCACACACCCTTTATGCATGGTTTTACCCAATCATGTGGTGGGAATTATAAAGCACTAGGATAAAAGAGGCACAGCACAGTTTGGAGGAACACGATCATGTATACGAAGTGATTCTTTTAGTTGGTAAATTGTTTGGTTGTATGTGTACAGAAACACTTAAAACCCTCTGTCATCAAGTCAATTCCAACTAATAGCGATCCTATAAGGACAGAGTAGAATACTCCTTGTGGATTTCTGAGACTATATGTGTAAGTCTGGGTGGACTGAGAAACAAATTCATGAGTATGTATGTAAGAGAGAACTTTATATCAAAGAGCAATTATACCTCAAAAACATCCCAGCCCAGTCCAGATCAAATCCATAAGTCTGATATTACCCATATATCAATACTAGTCCATACATTCCCCTTTAGACTCATGCAGCCATGCAATGACACCGAAAGATTATAATGCAGGAAGATTATAGGCCAGTGGTTGGAAAGTCTTATAGATTCAGTGATGGTGGAAGCATCTTAACACTGGTGTGGGTCTCCATGTGGCTCCTCCAGCTCCAGGGCTCTGGCTCTATCATTGTAGCTCCATGTGGTTTGTCAACAGGAATGTCTAGCAGGGAGTGAGTGTATCTGGCCGGAGTGAGCTATTTATCTCTGATGCACCTCCAAAGGTGTTCATAAAGCTGCCACCTGATTGATAAGGCTAAACTCCACCGCTTTTGCAAGTTGACAGGAAATTATGTAGCTACTACACTGTACAGTTAGATGGGAGCAGAAAATTTCATTTTTCTCTCAAGAAGTGGCTGATGATTTTGAAGTGCTGACTTTGTGGCTAACAGTACAATGTATAACCCAATAGGCCATATAGGTGTGTCTATACATATCACACACACATGTGAGTACATGTCTGCCACTTTAATGGCTTGAATACATTAGCACTTTCTCTTACTAACTTCTCAATAATTATTTATAATAACCCTCTGCAGTGTCCCATTGAATCCCTACATCTTAGGAATTATCACCTTCTTTTTTAAATATGAAGACTTGAAGCTTATTTGCCTTGGTTCTGTGTGCTAATGATTGATTCTAGAAGAATTCATACTAGATTAGTCTCAAGGAGTTACAGATTAAAGATGTCCCATATATACAACTCTTCCAAGATGTGATTCTTCTCCATCCATCACCCTACCCCCCACCCCAACACCCACTCCTCCCTTCAGGATATTCCCTCACAACTCTGGGTTCTGTGATTTTCTGTAAGACCCACAGAATTTCACCATACCTGAGGAAATATCTCACGTCGTTGTAGGTGCTCTTAAGCCTAAAATACGAAGGCCAAGCAGAGGTGAGCCAAATGCAGGCTCCAGAGCAAGAGGCCAAAAGTAAAAGCAGGTCTTGCTTCTGCCAAAGCCCAGAACCAAGAATGGTTTTGATGGAGGTGTGATTTTCTCTTTTAGCCAACCTTATCCCCAAGGAAACAAAGGATGGGGTCCTTAGTCACACCCTCTACCAAGGTCTATTAGTAGAGGAGAGAATACTTTCCAAAATGGGATTATAGTTCCAGGCATCCAATGTGGAATTATAATACATCACATAGGGAATTAGGGATTGTAGGACAACTCATTTTCAAATTCAAATCTAGTACCTTTGTGAAAAGAGATGATGGGAAAGCTCTCTGTCATCAGTCTGAACAATGCGGTGCTGACTTTGGACAAACCATCAATTGCTTCTATGCAAGCTGAAGTTGAAAATCAAAGAAAATTAAAATAAGTCCAGAAGAGTCAAAGTATTACC
>NW_022111320.1:38342014-38344000 GCF_000313985.2 Echinops telfairi
TATGCACAGAAATAATTATGTAAATTTAGACTTTAGACAAACCAATGGGTTGGGGGATAAGAATTGTTAGTGATAATAAAGTCAGTACTTAGTAGAATCGATGGCTGTTTTAAAATGGTTTTCAGTCAATGCTTCCCCTTATGGTCTGCACCCAGAGCAGAACACGTCCCTTTGCCCATGCTCCTTGGTACCCAATTGAACAAATTAGAAAAGGAATTTTACTTTAGTGGATAGCCAGTTTTGTTCAATGCACTATAAATTCTAAAAGTTTTTAATTAAAATATAATGAAAAGAATTCCAGGGTTTGTTAGAGAAAAATGGAGCAAAACAAAATTCAACTTTCTCCTTTTTAAAGTACAGGTTCTCAAATATTTCATACACTTTGAGTCAAAATTGCCTCAATGGCAGTGAGTTTGGGTTTTTGTTTGTTTGTTTGTTTGTTTGACATGCAAGCATACATTACACATCTTGAAGAACTTTCTTACATTTTATTTTTAATCACGGAATTATTCTTGCCCAGAGCATCTAGATAAGCTAATATTCTTTGGATCATACTTTGGAAAATACACTTCAGTGTCATTCCCATCCAATTTATAAGTAATACAATTATGTTTCTTATGAACATTGTCCCAGAGTTTCTGGTCAGTGCATAAAGAAAAATAAAAGTAATGAAATGTTCACAATGATGTCATTGTATGTATTTATTTTAAAAGCCTCTAGTGGATTAGCTATAAAACTTTTAGAATTAATGAGAAAGTTCAGTAAAGCAGTTAAATAAAAATACAATCTACTTCTATATAACAGTAAAAACCAGTTGGAACATATGATCTATGGAAATTTCCTTCAATAATGGCAACATAAATACACCAAATGTGTAAAAATAAATATATTTAAATAATGGGACATGATTAGAAGTAATAGAAATTATGTCATTTGGGCTCCAGAATGTACTAAAATATAATATATGAAATGAAATATACTATAGAATATTTTAAGCTTTAGAATTCCACTCTGAGAAGGAACAGATTTTCGATAGTTGAAAAAGTTAGAATTTTTACTTGTTACTTGTAAATTCCTCTTAGACCTGTATTGTACAGTACAATTCTGTGCATGTTATATATTCTAGATGTAAAGCTATTATTATTCAACACAGGCTATAGCTTCTACATATAAAACATGTGCTTATGCCCAAGTTATTAGAAATGTTCTATTGAGTAGGTAAGAGATTACAGACAAAAAAATTTATGTGTGTGTGGTTTTACTCTAAACAACTTTATAAAGCACATATATATTTAATACATACACAAGTAAGATATTGACAAAAAGCAGTAAAATAATTCTAATGAAAACTCGAGAATTAACTACAAAATAAAAACATGAGTATGAGAAAATTTAAGTAAATATTTAAATGATTATATGGTAGGTAAAACATTTTACCAATCCACCATATAATCATTTACGCATTAAATAAGCTAAGGAATATATTTTTATTTATAGCATTACAAAAGTCTGTATAAAAGTCAAAAAAATAAAATTTAAAAGAAAAATGTTGCAATATGTATATTTAAAAATACACTGGTCTACATTTGTATCATGAAAATAATATGAAAAAGTTTAGAATGTCCATTCAAAGAAGAAAGAATATAAATGTCTAATTAATAGATGGAATAAATTCTCAATCTCACCGGTAGACGGAGGAATGCAAATACCACAAGAAATACAATGAGATCCATTTTTCATATCCAATTCAGTTCAAAATAATAATGATCATCAATGCCAGCTGGGCCAGGAGAAGAACCACTGGTGGAGTGTAAATTATTACAGGGACCTGGAGGGCAAGTTAGCAATATGAATCAAGTGCATACAGCAGAGTGTATGCACTTTGATAAAGAAATTCCCCTTTTAGGAATTTTTGATGAAATAATATGGGCAAATGTATCTAAGCAGTAGTATTTTCCCTTTTGTGTGTGCTTTTGAAATGGCAAA
>NW_022111320.1:38346345-38367195 GCF_000313985.2 Echinops telfairi
TTTGATGCTTCTCAGATAGATGGCTGCTTGTTTATCTTCATTTTTATAGACACTCCTCAGAGTTGATTAGGACCCACACTGCTCTGATATATCCTTATGTTAGATCATGTGAACAATTCCAAAAGTCCATTTTCCAATTAAGGAGAATCATCAAGTAATTTTTCATCAATTATGTTTTGACATAGGAAGATGAAAGAAATCTGAGAAGGTACAGCAAACAGATAGGTACATAGAGAAAAGAAAAAAAGCCACACAACCAGATTTAAAGCTATTTTAATGCTATTTATACTTTTCTATAAATTTCAAGTTTTATAGACCAAGTGCATAATCATTTGATAATCAGAAAATAAATATTCTTTTTAAATATAGAAGCACATTTGTCTGTAATCATGTCTAAAGGATTTTGAAACCCAACAATTTAGAAAACAATTCCCTAGATGCTACATTGTATTTTCTATCATCAGCATCCTAACAATAGAATGACAGACTGGTTTACAAAAAATTTTTAAAGACCAAAATATTTATTTCGATTACAAAAAAAGCCTCCACAAACAGAAAATAGACTACTGGCAAACAATAAAAAATCTACATGGCAAACAAAATGAAAATCTCATTGCATACAAGTTTGCCTGGAAAAATCAGAAATGTAATCAGCTTTTATATAAAATCTTCAACTATCTTAATGATTCAAACACCCCTCAGAAAGCCAGTGTTGCATTTGGGAATTATTTTACAAATAGAAGCTTTGAGTTTTGTCAATGTGAATGTAAAATGTCATCTTCATCAGCATCACCTACAGACATGTCATTTATCCCTGCCAAGGCGGGTAATGAGATGCTAAATACTGATTGAGAAATGTGATTGATGTCTTTTTTGTTGTTTTAATCCAAAACTGGTTCAAGGCAGCCAAATCGATATGTAAGCCTCTTTTCATATTTTAGCAACTTCTGTCCTATATATCTTACAAGTGTAAGATGTTTTCTCAATAGAGCATTAGGTTTCACAGAAACAAAAAAGGCAAGCACTTGGCAAATCCCATAAGGCTCACTGTCTTGTTGCTTAAAACATGCTCTTGATTTATTGGCATTGCAATAACTAAGCTCTTCTTTACCCATAACCTTAATTACCACAATCATTCATTTTATAACTGTTCTTATTTCTTTGACTACTCTTCTTCCAGACTCCAATTTGTAATGTTGTCGGCAGGAGGATTCATTATCTGCCATTCTACACTCTGGCAAAGGGGATTTCTCTCTTCAAGTTCCACTCTCCATGCATTTATAAGTCTCTAGGCCCTCTTTCTGACAATATATTGTGGCACTCCTGTCTTTGTGAGATGGCTAGCATCCATATGAAAAAGAAAATAATTTTCTATGAAAAATAGTTAAGTCAAAGGTATTCTTTTTATGATGTGATTTAGATTCCCTACTAAAATATACAATACCCATTTATTTCAAATATTTTATTATGATGGTTCAGAAGAAAGATACACTTGATGGCTACATATTGAGTGCCTCAACCCTGATGTGAATATTTATTGTACCTATACATTTTATTATTAATTGGCTATCTTTATACTGATGTTTTTAAACCGAGTGTGGTGGCTAGTGCTATGTGTCCACTTGGCTAGGCGATGGTTGTCCGTGGTTTGACAGGCACCATGTAGTCACATCCCATTTTGTGTTGTGTTGTGAGATTTCTTGGGTGTGGGGCCTGTGACTGTGATATAAATGGATGTCCTAGCAAAAGCTTTCTCTCTTATGATCCTGTGCTTTTTGTCATAGATTGACCTCCAGTTCTTGGAGTTGGAGATGTCTTCAGTCTGCTGCCTGAACCGCATGTATTTCATTCATCAGCCTTTGCAACTACAAGAAACAGTCAGAACCTTGACCCGGTGAGAAGACTTCAGCTTGCTGCCTGACTCATTGATTTGGGTCCACATTGCATACACCATTTCCTTGAACAAAATCTGGCTTTATAAACCCATGCATATATATATTAACTTACCTTGTCTTTGATCCTTTATAAAACCCAGACTAAGACACACCATCACTCATATTTTAAAACCCCAGAGACATCTTGACTCATCCCTAACTAAATTGTGAACATTTCCTATGGGATGGACTACCTAAATTCCACCAAAATCTGTCCTCTCTAGGTCCTGATAATGTGCCTATCCTTCCCTGGGGGTCACTGAAGTATCTTAACACCATAAACTCGTTGCCTCCTATCAACTCTCATCTGTGGATCTTCTTTTTTCCCTTCTAAAATATGCATCTGATCATATCAGATTTACATGCAAATTCTTTTACTGGCCCTTCACATTTATTAGGGCAAACTGAACTGCATTGAAAAATAAAACAAAATTTCCATGGCATAGCAAAATAAAAGTTTGTCACTTGTTTATCATTTCAATATATCTGGTCTGTAGGGTAATGGACTCAATCAGGGTGTAACCCATAACCCTGCTTCTTACATTCACTACAAAAGACTAGTCACCGCATGGAGTCCCTGTGTTAAACAAAAAGTCTACACATTTGGCTGCTATCCTAAAGTTGAGAAGTTGGAGTCTACCCAGGGGTACTCATTTCTTAGCAGCAATCTATATTATGGAAAGCAAAGGAGAAAACATAGACTCCATTGCTGTGGAAGTGATTCTGAGTCGATATGGTCCAGTGTTTCCAAAGCTGTGATCTTTACAGAATCCGATGGCCATCTTTTGAGAAGTAGCTGTTGGGTTTGATTTACCATTTCCATTCGCAGTGGATCTCTTAGCCACTGTGCCATTTGGACTCCAGTATGGGACATCAAACCAAATTCACTGCCATTTAATCAATTCTGACCTACAGCAACCTTATAGGGCAGCATAGAATGTCCCCTGTGGGTTTCAAAGAAGGCAACTCTTTATGGAAGGAGACAGTCTGATCTTTCTTCTTTGGAGCAGCTGGTGGTTTTGAACTGCTGACTTCTTGGTTAGCAGTGCAGCGTGTAGCCACACCACCACCAGGACTCATCCATATTATGCAAGGGGCCCCTAAATGTTGGATTTCTCAGACATGTTTCCAATACAAATTTCTTAATCTGTAATGTGAGGTCAAGATCCAGTGTTGCACCCACTTTCCCCATATTTCCCCATTGCAGAACAAGTCTCTCGGGTCCTATTCATTGTACAGTTCCAAGATTTCAGCCCAGTCCCGATATGTCTGCACAAGCTCTTCCCTGAATTCCAAGGCAGAAATAAGACCTCTGCCTCCTGACTCTCCATCAGTGTCGCTAACAGGTTTGATACACATGGTTACATGTGCTCCTGAATGCCTGAGGAACCGCCTCCCCTAGTGACGACCTTGAGATCAGGGATCATCTTATCCTGTTAAGATCCTTTGCTGGGTGTCATAAATGTTTTCCAATCCTGATCCCCTTTCACCCGAGAAATTGCGCTACCAGAAACACCTTGGATTCATTATATGTTTGGTCATTTCGTTTTAACCTTTTACTATTGCCAACTCTTTCAAGACCCTCATATTGAGCTCCTCAGCCCACAGTTTAAGACACCTGGCCTTTGAGCAAGCAAATGCTATCTTGGCAGGCAAATTTATCCCATATGCATTCTAGTATTTCAGTGGGCACATTATAAATATTCAATATATATTTGTGGTATAAGTGCACACGCCTTTGTGTTTCTTTTACTCTTCACAATACTATAACTGAAGCCTTTTGAAGAAAAGAGGTGACTTAAGATAGTTAAATATAAGAAGGAAAGGAAAACTTATCTTCTGCATTTTAGCATCCCTTGTTCCAAAGGTTATCGTAAATCATTTCTTTTTATTTGAAAATGTAATGAATGTTGTTGTATAAGTAAAATAGGTGAAAAAACAATAAATTAGCACCACAGTGGAACACCTTCATGGACACGTAGTGCAATGGCATTTTAATGTTTAGTCATTGAAGAACGTTTCTTGTCATATACAAACCTTACACACAAAAAAAGGAAACTAAACAGTTACTTTTGAATCTGACTCATGGCAATCCTACAGGGAGGAGAACTTCTCTATAGGATCTTATTGTCTATAATATTTATGGAACAGATCTCTCTTTGTCAATGCTGTTGAGTGGTTTTGAACCACCAGCCTTTCAGTGAGCAGTCAGTTACAAACAAATTGGCACAACGCAAAAGTTAGTGCATTTGAGAAACGAATTCTTAGTTAGCAGCCCGATATTTAACTCAGTATGCCACACAGTCTCCTTTTGTCCTCCCAGAGAAGCTTAATATCTACAAATTAGTAAAGTAATCTAGGAAAGGGAAAAGGAGCAAAGATACCATGGCTTCAAAGCACTAGAAAGATATAACAAAGAAAATTTCAAACATACATTTCCTGAATCTCAGACTTAAAGGATTTAAGGAACAGAGGACACATGCTGAGCTATGCTTTAGAAATCATAGATATTGTGACGAATGAAACTATGAAAGTTCACTGGGTAGTGTTAAGAGTATGGCCAGGATTACATAACTGTCTAGGAAGTGTCTGGATGTTAAAACAAAACTCAATATGAAAATCATTTTAAGGTTTTTTTCAAATATTTTGGATGATCTTATAACATTTTTTCAAAAGTATTAGTAATGTGAAAGAATTTGTCCTGAATGTCTTCAGCTAAGGGGCACTTAAAGAATTGAAGAAATGAGTTCATTACATACAATGCATAGTGAGATTCAGTGTTCTACACTGGTAGCATCTGTGAGATAAATTTTCCCTCTTTTAAACAGCTTTCCCTGTAGAAAACTTGATGTCTTTGCTTCAATAGTCACCCAATGATTGAAGCTTCAAAGGCAAAAATAGACTTTCCTTCAGGACCGTCATCTAATTATCAAACACTAAAGATTACAAAGGGAAATGTTCCTTCCTTTTTTCAGACAATCCCTTAAATTCATAGCCCTGATTTCTAATTAATGTATTCAAGATCTGAATCCAATTATCTCTCATTGTAAGAGTCCCTCATTTTATCGAATGCCCTTTAAGACCAGCTCTCTTAAAGCCTACAAATGCAATCTCTTTTATTAACCCTATAATGTAGATGTAATTGTTGGTGTCATTGATTGAAGCCATTCAGGAAGTGTGTGTTCAGCATGAGAGTAGATTTCTATTGTAACGAACACTTTGAGCTCCACAAAATAATGGCACATACAAGATTTAGAAGCAGCACCACCTTGTTGCTCTTGGTTTCCCTGGAAAGCTGACACTGGGATGGGGTGTAGCATGTAGAAAGTTTCTTAGGCAGTCCTCCAGTGACAACTGTGGAAGGGACAGGGAGGACGTAGGATGAGGTTGAGAGAGAGAGAAGGAACAGCAAGGCAGTGTCAATGGATTTCGGAGCGCAAGCTGTAGGAACTTCAAAGCTTTTCCACTTAAGGATGAGACAGTTGGGTCTTGGGACTTTGAGGAGTTATTGATTGCAAGCTGACAGAGGAAGAGGCCATGACTAGGCACGAGGCTGGTCTCTGCACTGAGGGATACCCTGAGAGGACTGGAAGCGGAGGCTTCAGCAGGCAGCAGATTCCATCTTTCATTTCTGAAAGGTAATATGAGCAGTGGATCACAGCTTCGACCACAGAGGATCTCTGAGTGCATTTGGGTAGAGTAGTGAGGAGAGCTTGAAAGCCACACAAGGTAAGCTGGTAAGAAGTAGTGGAAATTTTGGTTGAAAGCAGTCATTGGTACCAAATAACCACTGGGAGACTGAAATCTTGGGCACTGTAATTGCATATTTGTAGTTCTGTTTCCTCACTGGAAAGTTGAAACAATCATGCTTTATTCACATTGTTATCAGAAACGTGATTGGGACCCTTCCCTTGGCCAAATGAGCTTTTTCTTCTCTTGATGTCAAGTATTTCGGGGAAAGGAGAGGAAGTTCTCCCAATCAATAACATAGGGCTCCTAGCAAGGTAGTTCTACCTCAACCTGGTATTGACAATCCATTACTATGCATTTTTATGGATCTTTGTTATGAATTGTTATGAGTAACTCACTGATTTCACACTAATGCCACACTTTAAGGTTGACACACACTGGTGCTACCAACTTCTGTGTCAACAGAGCAAAGAGGCTTCTCTATAATGGCAGACAATCAAGAGGGTACTATATCTGCCAGTGGAAAGAGCCAACTTCACACATTTTAATAGCCTTTTTATCTGATTATCCTTCGTCAGGCTGTTCCTCAGTGAAGGAAGAAGAACCACACTTTGACATTCTTTCCCTGGTTCAAATGTGGGAAATCAGTCTGGTGGTCTGACTAAATGAAATCCCACCTCATAAAAGTTGTGACATCACAGTACCGCGTGACCCTTGATATTCAGATCTAAAGACCATGGCAATTATATTTTCTTAGACAAATAAAATAAAATTAGAGAAATGGATGTGAAACCCATACTTGTATAAATTTACACGCAAAAGTCATTTTCCGCATAAAGTGACTGTGAAGGAACCACTGATGGTATGTAAGCATTGTATCATTAAAAGTGTATGTGAATGACTTTCAGAATAATAAAAATTCACTTTATAATCTGGATTCCATTAACAATAAATGCTCAGTTACACTATTGCACTTTTACTAATCCATTAAGCTGATGTTTTAAAATTACTTATAAGGAAACGTTGGTATGGGATATAATGAAATACCATATTGTAGCTATAACATGTTGGATTTTAATTACTATTCTTATAAAATATGAATTAACATAGTGGCAATTCACTTGAAATCTAATTAACTTGCCTTAGTTATCTTGCTCAATACCTGTAATACGCAAGTAATCTTTACACAGTTAACATATTAATAAGAATATGATTATGCATTTTCACCAATTTAATTTCTATTTAATTACCTTACTAAATTTGGTTTGTCTCCCAACAAAGTATCCCTTTTGCAAAGAGGATCCGTAACAGTTACTTGATCATGCGTCTTAAACACAACCCCGTGTCTTATTAATTCTGGGTAACATTAAATGCATCTATGCTTAATGTCCGATACCCCAATTTTCTGCTACTCTGCACCAGTTGCTCACGCTTCTTCCCAGACTGGCAAAGTACCAAGGTCAGCTAACAGGTAATGTCTAGAAGACTATTTCTTCAAATTGACATGACAACCTTCTTTTAACACTGATGGTGTGCTGGATTGTAGTGTTTTTATGAAAAGCAGTTTATATTCCCTTACTAATTTAACATCCCATGCCCTCTCCCCCACCCCAACAACCCCACTGCTATCCAAAGTTGAGACTGTAAATCTTTGTGGAAGAAGCTAACTTAAGCTAACCGGAGTGCCCGGTTGGTCTGAGGAGCTGACCTTGTGGCTAGTACCCCATTGTCTATCTCAGAGCACTACCAGGCTTCTTCTTATTAATATAAAGAGAGCGACATCATGTGGCTGTATTTTTGCGTGCATTTGGTGGTGCAAATCGTTAGGCGCAAATCCTTTTGGGTGCTAACAGATAAATTGATGGTTTGATTCCACTTAGATGCATCTTGGAAGAAAGGCCCGGCAACATACTTCTAAAAAAAAAAAAATCAGCCATTGAAGATCACATGGAATATAGTACTACTCTGATACACATGGGGTCAACTCAAAAGCAACTGGTTTTTACAGAGAATTTGCAATCTGCTGTGCTTCTGTGAGCTTCCCACTGAATCTGAAGGCTGGCACGTGTTTGGGAGCTTGTCATTTGTCGTGTGGATGTCACGTGTCTTGGAACTTATCAACATCCCTGTCATATCGGTTTCAGAGAGGCTGGCATTAGATTAGAAATTACATGAACTTTTCAAGCCTGCGAGATCAAGTTGCATGAGAAAGTGATGGGAATTGTCACAGAAGGACAATAGGAGATTTTCTGAAGAATTAATCTGTACATGTGATTTTTAGCTTTTTTCCTGGGAGAGTTCGAACTCTAATTTCTACGTGTGAGTTTCTGGAATTGCGTGCTCTTAGCATCTACTTAAAGGAAACCTGCTGGTGCTGCACATTGACCTTTAAAGGCTCTCAGTATAGATACTGTCCCATGGCCTCCTGGACAGAGCTAGAATGCCTCCAAGGGTTACAGGTAGGCCCTTCCACTGCATTCTCTAGGAAGGAAAAAATAAATAAGAAATACAGACGGGGGTTTCTAGCCATTCAAATCCATTTTATCTTGGAGATACTTAGTAGAATTAAAAAAAGAAAAACTGACTAATATGTTCTTTTTGTGGACCTCAGACTGTTATAGAATTAATACCATATTTTAACTAAATAGCACTTCTTTTTCAAGTTGAAAAGGCCCATAATATAGATTAGCCAGAGAGAGAATAAAACCAGACATCAAGAAATCATCTAGCACTACCCACAGTAATCAGAAAAATTCATGGATTATAGTACCATGGAAAAAAGTAGGTGACGATGTTTGCATTTTGAAATTCACAGGAGTCTTAAGTCTCTGCACAGCTTCCTTACCATCATTAAGTCTGCTGAGATCAACAGTATCCTTCAAAGAGAAAACCCATCGCCTAGGAGATTACTAGTCTTGGAAAACATATGTTACAGAGTGGACTTGCTGCATATGGCTTTTCTTGGTTGTAATCTTTATAGAGCAGATCGCCAGGCCTTTTTGTCTTCACTGTTGCTGGGTTGGTGAAAACAGTCAATCTTAATGGTCGTGGTCAAATGCCAAGGAGACCTGGCATTGTAGTGGTTAAGTACCGGGCTGCTAACAACAGGGTCAGCAGTTCAAAATGATCAGCTGATCCGAGCAAGAAAGACGAGGCTTCTTTTCCCACATGAGTTACCGTCTCAGAAACATTCAGGGTAGCTCTACCTTGCTCTCTGAGGTCACTATGAGTTGGAATTGACTCATGGCAGCCAGTCAAGTGCCAAGCACTTGTGCCACTAAAGTACTGTTTTAATAAGATGAGCATCAGGATCTCCCTTTTATAGATGAGTAACCCAAAACTCAATGCGATTAAATGATTTGCCCACGTTTCCCTGCATGGACCCCTAAGTCATCATACAAACCCACTGCCAATGAGTGGGTTTCAACCCTTAACAATCCTGTCAGTCAGAGAAGAACCACTCCATACTGTTTAGGAGACTGGAAGGAATCTTTATGGAAAGCATCTTTCTCCTTACGAGTGGCTGGCGGGTTTGAACCACCAGTGCTTAGCCCATGGCAGCACCAGGACTCCTTCCTTGACCGATCCACCCCCAACTCATGATGATCACACAGATTTCGCCACACAGTAGTAGGCAAAGTCATCTTGACAGATAGCTCACAGATCTGTGGTTTTCACGTTTCATGAGGAGTGCTTTCAGGAAAACAAATGTCAAACAGGCTTCTCAGGATCAGTAATGACTTTTTTAAAATGATGAAAAACTGTTAATCTCAAAACAATTTTGAAACATCCAAAACTAAGAGTGTGCTGGTAGAATTCCATTGGGACAATTTAAATACTCTCCTAAAAGGAGTCAGCACTCCCTCCCTCCCTTCTCTCAAACATTTGTGTCCTAGCATTTTCATATGAAAGCGTCCACATTTTCTTTTCCTTCGTTTTCAGCGAAAGGATTTGAGTGATGCTGAACTTGATAACACCTGTTAAGTGAAGCAGGGCCCCCAAACCCACAGAATGGTTCACCCTATTTCTCAGTCCTTTCCAGTGAGGCGGGTTCAGATGACTACCACTGGCTAATAGGCTCAGAATAGAACACACAGTAGCCACTGCTCATGCGCCAGCTCTTGTCTTATCCTCCCGCAGGAACCAACAAGGGCATGGGTGCCTGGTGGTGCAGCTTTCAGTTGGCAGAGCCTCCATCTGCCTCGGTCTCTGTGGATGTAGGCAGATTGAGTCGCCTGCAGTAGACTTGCCTGGGTCCATCGAATCCACTCCATCTGCATTAGAATTGCCCGAGTGAGAAATTTAGTTCTGGAGAGTCACTTAAATCTTGTGGCTCCTCTGATAACCTCATAGCATCGTACTCTACCTCTACGGAAAAATACAATGGCGATTGCTTATGTTAAAATAATGGGCTTGTGACTGGGCTTCGCAATTTCTTCTTCCACGGTATGACGTTGTAAAGTCTACTGTTGCATAAAGCTTTGTGGGCCAGATAGTAATCATCCGTAAGTTTCTTAATGGAAACTCACAGGTCTTCCCCAGAAGCACCATGTTCTCTTTTAAGACTTCTTTCTGAAAGAATTTATTCTAAGTGACCTCTATGGTGAATTTGAATAATAGTGTCAACTCTTAAGGTGGGAGCCACAGGATTAAAAAGGAAAATATTACAAAGCAAATATTACCAGTGCTTGAGGGATTATTTTTAATTTTTATTAAAATATGCTCACCTCCAATGTTGTTGTAGTTTTTAAGCCCAGCTTAATTTCTTTTAAGTCCTGGGCCTATGGGCCAGTACTTATTTACATGCTAATTACCAGCTAAAGGCATTTTCTGCTGATCCAAGGTCTTTAACCAATTAATGAACCGGGAAAAGTGATCTTTCCTTGGAGGAGAATGGCTTACTTTCAACATCATTACCACTGGATTGCCTGCATTGTACCCATTGCCTCACACTTTGGGCTCTTTCCAGAATGTGTAAGTAGAAAATTAAGTGACTATGGGTGCATACCACCGAGGATCTCATCACTTATATCGATAGTTAGGAAACAGGCCAAGCACTGTAGATATGTAACCGATGCTAAATGGGCAAAAGCCAACATCTCCTTCGATGTGCTTCTAGTCTTCCAAGGTACTTACATCAGAGATCAGGCACTTTCTGACCCCTGATGATGCAATTACAAGTGGAGAATTTAGAGACATTGCAGAAAAAAATAATACGGAGATTGTAGTAAAAGCCAGGGGGGAAAGAATATTCTAAATATATGTCTAAAAAAAGGATGGATGCTTGAAATATAGTCCATAAGTGCTTAGGCACTTGTGACCTGCCCTTGAGTCCATTTCTGAGCATGGCGCATGCGTGTGTGCGGAGTAGACCTGCTTCAAAGGAGACCACAGACCTGTCTTCTGAGATGCCTCCCTGGGGGGTTGAGCTGTCAGCCTTTCAGCTAGTAGTTGAGCATTTAACTCCTTGCACCAACCAGGCATTGCTGTTTAGGCAGTGGGCATAGTATATGGTTTTCAGATTGTTTAAGAGTGTTCCACATAATAACGTGAGTTTGTTGAAATTTGAAGCAGTGGTTAGTAGCTATTTCAATAAAGAACATACAAAAAACACACAAATACCCCATGTGGGCCATTGCTTAACCTTGACTTTACAATGCTCTCTGTCTGATCACAAGGCGACTCACAGCACTTGGCAATAATCAGAAGGGATTCACTGGAGACTTAATCTCTGTATGGGTCCTGCAAATGGATTTTGGGTTTCCACTGTCATGCATAGCCTCTGCAAACCAGGGGTTCACAATTTAAGTTCTGATACCATTCCCTCCTTTGGATTTGGATTATATTATTTACAATTTATGGATCATACAAGTGGGTGAGCTTCTTTCATGTGGGCTGAGTTGCTGTCTCACTCAGAGGGCTGCTTGTTTGAAGATAAACCTTTAGGAGCCCAGATGCTATTCTGTCTGAGAGCCGCTGGTGGCTATAATTTTGAAGTGCAGAAGAGAAGTATTCTATGAAGTTTGTTCAATTACATGAGTGACTTTATTTGTGATCACAAGGTAGATAACAATAAGACATTTTCATTTGCATTATATCCTGTTGTACTATCTCAGGCAGATCTAATAGCACCATCTTATTGCTGAAATTTTTATTTGGGTTTTTATTTGAATAAAAGAGCTCTTATAAAAAGCTTACTGGAGGATCTACATTGTGAAAAACTTGGTCCAGAACTTAAACAAATTGGAATGTGTTAAAAAATGGCTTAATTTTATCCCTGATCAGTAATGTCTATGATCACCAAAGTTTTCCAACGTGGGGCAGGTGCTTTTATAAATTTATAAGGTGAATGGCAAATAGGGTAGGTAGTATTATCAAATAAAAACTGTATACTCTCCATTTATTCTTTTGTTTCTCCTGGTACACTTAGTTTCTACCCTAGAAAACCTTTTACAGTTGACCGGTAACTGACATTCATTTAAAATTGATAGTCTCTTTTAAAATGTCCAGTTTTCTTACAGAAGAAACAAATGCTGGTTTGGGGCTGGGGCACATCTAGGACCTACATGCTGATTGTTCTCTGAGCTAGGTTTTCATTTGTCATTGTAGGCTCAGTCATTTCTTTTGTCTGGCTTTAGTTTGTGTACTAAAATTTGAGCTAATCTGGGGACTAAGGTGGTTATTCCTGGCTTGGGGATATTTTTGCCACTGTAGGCAATATTGCTTAACAAACACCGTAAGTTGAAGGCACATGTTAGCAACAAACATGGGATTAAAGGTTATGCTGCTCTGGATTCTGTGAGCTGAGGCCAGAAATGCCATTGACAGGGTTTAAACACACACGCACACACACACACACAAACCCACTACCATCTACTTGATTCCAACTCATACCCACTACTATTAAATCCATTCTAACACGTAGAAACCCCAGATATGGGTTCTGAGGCTGAACTATTTACAAGAACAAATAGCCTCCTCTTTCTCCCACAGCAGCTGGTGGGTTTGGACCACTCACCTTGTGGTTGGCAGTTCAATGTTACGTGACTGTGCCACCAGGACTTCAGCCTCTATTGAGTTTCTGAGACTGCAAGTACAGAGATGCCTCAGAATAATGGTCTAATGATTGACTTCTGAAAACTCAACCATTTAAAAATCCTGTGACGTACAGTTCTCCTTGGATACAGGCTTCCCATGACTGCATTGAGTGTGGAGAAAGTGATTATTCTAGCTGGGGGACTTCAGATATTGGGGTATATTTAAACACACACACACAAATCGTCAAGTATGCCTCCTCGGTTGGCATTTTTAAAGACCTGTATGTGTGCAATCCTTCAACAAAATGTACTGAATATCCACCCTTGTGGCCTTGTGGGTTGCATTCACACTGGGCTGCTCACCACACACAAGGCCCACATCTTGGATTTGCCAGGGAGGACGAGGAAGCTCTCTGCCTCCATAAAAATTTACAGCCTTGAGCTTGTTCTAGTTTTTCATGTTTTTTTGCTTTCTTTTTGATGGATATTTTTCTCTGACTTATTTTGTTATCATGGTTAGTTTTGTGGTGGCGGTGGTGGTTTATTTGTATGGTTTGCTGCATATGAAATCCAGGATGGGTAAATCTATCGAGACAGTAACAGGATGATGGTTTCTTGGGAGTATGGCAGGGAAGGCTGAAGGAAAAGGAAGAGCTAATAACTTTAAGTGCAAGAAAGAAGGAAATGTTCTAAGACTGACTGTGGTAATGACTGTAACTTTCTTGATATGATTGAACTATTGAATTGTATGATATGTGGATTATGTGCCAATTAAACTATTAAAAATCAAAACAATTTATGGACTACCACATTACTGATGTTGACTGGTCTACTGACTGAACCAATTGAGAATCATATATACCTGTAAATTGTAGCCGAACATTTTACAGTACACTTAAAAAGGAGAAAACAGAAAATAACTCAACCCAATGATTTCATATTTTCTAATGACATATTTAGAAATTACTTGTACTAGTGTCTTCAATTTTCTATCTTAAAAACCTCAACATTTTTTCCTCCATTAAAAAATCCAACAGGTTCAAGGCACATGTTCAATTAATCTTATAATCATATAAGTAATTCCTAGATTATCCAATCCCCAATATCCACTTACTTCATTCTAATGTAAACTCTGAAGTGATTCACTTAAGAGAGGTTGACTTAAGCAGCATATTTTGCAGGATACCAGTAAATCCACACAACCAATACTAATTCACATGGATTGAAATGATCCAAGATTTGACTTAAGTGTCCACCTACTTTTCTCAGATTTCACATGCTGATTTGCAATTTTTACAACTTGCTCAATAATTTTCATTATTATGATATGTGAACAACTTATAGATTTTTTCCAACCTTCTATTAAATAAGCATGTCGATCAAAATTTAGTTACAAAAAGTTTCATCGCCAAAAGGTCACTAAATCTTCAAAGAAGTGTTATAATTAGCCCAAGAGTCCTTTAAACTCTCCAGACATGTCCTTTCAGCAAAAGGATTCACTATGAATTCCAAAGAAAGTAACCCCATGAAGCTTCTGGAAATGCAGACGTGTTCCCACTCAAAATATAATAAAAAATTAAAAGGGCCACGAGTACCCGTAGTTTATTATGGCATTCAATTAGACTTTATTGCAAAGCGCTATCCCACCGTGTCACTGTGTGCTGCAACTGGTAGACTAGCTGAAACCATGGCCGAGCTAGTTCAGGGGTATTTTCTTGAGATTTATGTACCTCATGTGGTGTTAGCCAAAAACTAGAATCAAGGAATTGATGGAATACCAATTGAAATGTTTCAACTAGCTGATGAAACACTTACTTGACCAAGCCAGGAAATTGGAAGGGCAGCTAACGAGCCGGCTGACACGAAGAGATCCATATCTGTTCCCATTCCAAAGAAAGGTGACAACAGAATGCTCAAATTACTGAACAATGTCACCGATAATACATACATTAATAATAGCTTGGTATCCTCTCACCAAACATATTCAAAACCGTATGCTGAACAATTAATCAGATAATCTGGATTATATGAAAAAGAATACAGCATCTGGATTGGACGAAGCCTTAATAACATCCTATGATATGCATATGACACAACCTTGCTTGCTGAAAGTGAGGAGGACTTGACGCACTTGCTGATGAGGATCAAGGATTGCAGCCTTCAGTATGGACTAAAACTCAATGTAAAGAGAAAACTAAAATTCTCACAAATGGACCAATAGGTGACATCCTGAGAAATGGAGAAAAGCTTGAAGTTGTCAAGAATTTTATTTTGCTTGGATCTACAATCAATGCTTGTGGAAGAGAAGCAACAGTCAAGAAATCAAAAGACATATTACGTTAGTTAAATCTGCTGTACCAGAACTTTCTAGAGTACTGAAAATCCAGGATGTTATTTTGAAAACAATGTGTGCCTGACCCACGCCATGGTATTTTCAATTGTCATAAATGCATGTGAATGTTGGACGCTCGATAAGGAAGACAGAAGAAGAATGGAAACATTTGGTTTGTGGTGCTGGTGAAGAATGTTGAAAGTACTAAGGACCGCGAAAAGGACAAACAAAACTTCTTGGAAGAAGTACAGTCAGAATGTTCCTTAGAGGTAAGGATGGAGAAACTTTGTGGACTTCTCAGAAGAGACCAGTCCCCGCGGATGGACATTGTGCTTCTTAAAGTGGAGGGGGAGAGAAAAAAATGAACTCCCTCAGCAAGATGTATTGACACACTGGCTGGAACAATGGGTTCAGGTATAGGAGCACTTTTAAGGATGGTGCAGGACTGGGCTGTGTTTCATCCTGTTGTGCAAAGGTTTGCTAAGGTTTGGAAGGGACTCGATGGCACCTGAGACCAGCAAGAAATAGCGATGGATAAACTGACCCACCTACGGTACTTTGTCATGGCCACACTAGGCAGCTAAGACCCTCAGATTTGTACCCACGTGTGCATTCCCAGTCACTGAAAATGTGTTATGTACTTTAAAGAAATTGAAACCTCTGAAGTCTCATTGGTCACCTAACTTCAGTTCTTGCCTAAGCCATTTAACTTTTTGTGGGAGACTCGAGTCCAGCCCATTATGAATCTGAGAGCCTATATCTAGCAAAGTAGTGGAACCAATAGTCTAATGGTGCCTAGCTACCTTTCAAAGCTCCTTCTGAGAGATCATGTCGGTATGTACATGCAGTTAGTAATCAATTCACTTTAAGAAAACCATCAAAAGGCGCAATGACAAAGGGGACTATAGCCTTTAACCTGTTTTACCCCATCAAGGCCAAAGAGCACAAGTGACTCCATTTGACAACTTCTAAACACTTCCTACTAAGTTTTTTTCTTCAGTTGTTCCAGAAAACAGTTGCACTCATGAATGTTTAGTGATTGGCTTATTCTAAGAAAAATTCCCCGACTCCCCTCCCTGAACTAATCATTGCTCAATTACATATCTTTACAGACAAAGTCTAGCTCTGGCATAGCCCCTTCAGGTCTATGTACCAATGAAACAAGCGTCAGTTGTGTCCCAGCTGTCTGTTTTGTTTGTTTGGCCTTTATAATCCTTTATCACTGAACACCTTCACAGAGTAGCAATTCTTCCCACAGTAGTTACATAATTTCATGTCAACTTGAAGATATATAAATGTATAGGGGTTGAGTTTAGCCTGTCAATCACATCACAGACTGATGGTGACTCCTTATGAGTGAGGCCTTCTCATAAGGAAGGCCTAGGGAACCATCTCTCTCTGCCTTCACCTTCCTGCTGGCCAAGCCTTGTTGCTGACAGCCCTGTGATACAGCCACCACCATTTTATCCACACGACTTTGTACCCACCAGCCTGTAATCTTCTTGTATTATGCATTGTTGCATGTGACTGTGTGAGTCTGTAGAGGGACTTATGGACTAGTATCAGATGTATGGACTAATGTGAGACTCGTGGACTTGATCTGGACCGGGCTGGGATGTTTACTTGATATATAATTACTTCTTGATATAAAGTTCTCTATTACACATATATGATTTTGTTTCTCTAGTCAATACCTAGCCTAACACACTTATATTACCTTATGAGACTTGCTGCTTTTCTATATTGAGTTGCTTTTATTATGAGATATTATTCTTTAATTAAAAAAAAGTCTGTGTCTTACTCTTGGTCACTTATAACAAGATGCTGAGGATTCTGCCTTCCAATATCAGTCGCAATAAAGGATCCATATTACTTGTGCAATGGATCACACCGTTGACTGCACATACGAATTTCCCAGGAAACTTTGAGAAAATACTTGTTATTAGGCTTGATCTCAGAGATTGTGATTTAATTTTGCTGGATTGGAACCTGAGTACTTGTATTTTTTCCCCACACTCCCTGTTTGTGGTGTTGTTAGGGCTTGTTGGGTTGGCTCTGATTCAGCAATCCTGGGTACGACAGAATGAAGTCCTGCCGATTCCTGCGCCATTCTCACAATTGTTCATATACTCGAGTCCTTCCACTGTTTCAATCCATTTTGTCAACAGTGTTACTCTGGTTTGCTGCCAGCTGCACTACCAAGCAGAGTGCCCTTCTCAAGAGAGGGAGCTCTCCTGGCAACCAGTCCACAGTATCACAATGTCCTAGGTGTTGGAATAGTAAGCTATGGAAACAGCGGTTGGAGCTACTGTGCAGTGAAAAGAGTGTCGGATGTTGGGAATCTTTGTTATTAATTACCTTATCCTAGGGAATGCACATGACTTCTTTGTACCTCACATTCCTCCTTGTAAAAGCGGGACTAGTAATGCTAACTCATAGGGTTAGGTTAAAGAACGCATGTTGGATGGAGCACAATGGACATGTTTTGGAAACTCCAAAATTGCACACAAAGTTTGGTTTATATATTGCAACACCGGATAATGAAGAGGTCATTCAGCACATTTCAAGGTAGAATTACCAAAGAAACAAACAAAAGAAAACAAACAAAAAGCATCATCATCATCATAAGCACTCTTCTCAAAGTCAGGAAAATATTTCAGCAAATCTTAGATAGAATTTACTATCTGTGACCCTGGTGAAACCATGTACTGACGGAGTTATTTTATTCAGCATGCTACTAATAAGTCTTCAGGGACAATAGCTAGTAAAACCAAATTTTTATTTTAAATTTATGTTTTCCAGCTTTGCTCCTATTTTTCTCAGTTCCTCACAATCCTTATGTTTGTGTTCAGACTGACATATTCAATGTTCTGGATCCTCAGAGTTGAACTTACATGTAGACCACAAGATCTCTCTGTTTGTTGCACCCATTCCTTGATGGAGCTAAAGAACAACAGAGACCCGTTTGCATTGTTCCCAATGATAAAACCCAGAAATATAAAGGGGGAGAGAAATCACCTGGAAGCAGAAGGGGACCAGAAAATAAGATGCACTTGTGGTACAGTTTTCCAACGCAAATATCCTGAGAGGATTCTGGAACTAATGCTGTGGGGAGGGTGACAACATGCCTGGCCCAAATGGAAACAGGCAGAGCGAGCTTAACAAATAAAGAGTCCTTTTGAATGTCACCAGGAAGAGGTTATTGGATTCCTTAATAAGGGCTTGGTAGACAGGCTGGCAGTTCCCAGTGTTTGAGACACCACCCTAGGAAATGGTACTTCCATGATACGACAGGCTTCTCTGGCTTTTTCTACAAGTGAACAAAGAACTAAATCCACTCAAATGCTTACTCCATATTATGGTTAGACCTCTGGGTAGAGACCTAATGAAGCACCGAAGGCCGTGTCCAGAGAATTGCTAGTTAGATTTCTGATTCATGAACAACATGTAAGACTTCCCTTGATTAAGTCCAAAGTGTTGTGCTTCAATCTTCCTATGGTTTGAAAAATATTCTCAACCTGTGTATCCTTTCCAATGAAGTTTTAGCCTTAGAGTTTGTACCAATTAATTTTGGAGTGAAGTCAGAAACCAAGGATAGACTATCACCCATTGATGACAACATGTTGGAGACTCCAATCATTGCTAGGGTAACTGAACACTGAAACTTTACGTGGCAGGCTTTGGGGATGAACTTGACATTTTTTGAGGTCATGTCAGGCTAATTTTAGGGCCAGTAAAATATATTTATGTATGAACAGTCATAGAAGAAACTGAGCAGATGATCTTGAACTCTGTGTGCAATAAATAGCCTCTTTGAATGAATCACCTCAGGAAATAGAGTGCTATTTCTATTCCAGGCCTTTGCTGATCCACATTTGCTTAAAGCTACACATTTCAACATTGCTGACATCTAGAAATGCCAAGCACAGGCTGTAACTCTTACATCTGCCTCATCTCACTCTTTCTGCCTCAATTCTAAGGCTTGCCATACATTTCAATGCAAGTACTTCCCGGGTTATTTTGATAATCTTATGGTCAGATGATGGCTTTACTTGGTGTGAGAGAAGACATCTCAGAACCCTCTCTCTATAGGGGTTGAAAGGAATGCCAATGTCAAAAGATGTTGAAGCAAAGACGTGACTTCCCACCAAGCTCAGAAGAGTTGAAATCCTTTCTGTAAATATGACGACTCGCTGGGCCTTCTGTCTCTCTCAGGGCTGTCTGTTCTCCTGTCAGGCAGATGCCCCGAGGAGCCAGTCTGCGCATGTGCACTGCACCAAGGAATGTTAGTGTGAAACACAAGAGCAGCACACCAAGATCGTGTTCCAAAAATGATGTTCTTTGGGGGGAAATTTTAGAAAATATTCATGAGGATCAAATAGTGTGCATTTTATGATGCAGAGTCTAAATTCATAATATGATTTGTTGAAACCAGATTGTGGTGTTTGTTACACTCCTAGGGTTTAGGTGTTTTTTTTTATTAAAGCATTTGGTCAAACAGACCTAAGATGGCAGCCATTCACTTATCTGCTGATATGAGACTGGACACAGTGTAGCTAATCAAATTCATTGATAAGACCAGACACTAGAAAGCCTAACATATAGATGATGTAGGCTCTCAGCAGTCTTCCAGTAGCTGCACAGCATGGAGTTTAGTTCCAGCTAGCCACTAACTAACTAAATAGTGCTAGTGAATTTATTCCTCTTGATAAAGGGTGAGATCCTTTATTAGAGATGTCTCTTCAGCCCTCTCAATTCTATAATATTTCATGGATTCATTTTTCTCTGTAGCCTTTCCTTCAATTTCTTCAGCTTTGTTTGCTGCCAAAAGTATTCAGTTATGTGTCAGTTTTAATTAATTTAAGGTTTTTTTTTTTCTTTGCCAGATCTGTGATTTTTCAAAATGTGTGGTCTGGTAGGATCATTAAACCTGAGGACTTTTACAAATACACTTTCTTAGGCTGCACCCAACACACTGAACCAGAAATTCTGGAGTTGACGACTAGAAATTTAAATTTTACCAAGCCCTAAAAGTGATTCTTTTCAAACAAAACTCTTCCGTTAGGAGTTCACTATCTTCCATCTCCATGACAGCATTCACCGAGTAAAGATTTCTGAAGAGAACTGTAAATATCTGAGAATAACCTACTACAAAGAAACCGCATCTCAGCAGTACAGTCTAGAACGAGGTTTACCTGGAATCGAACGATGGCTCGGTCTCCATGCTGGGTCCTAGCATTATGATATGACTCAAGTGCTCTGTCCATTTTCTTCTATTCTGTAAAGTGATAATCATGATGTTCACTTTGTGCGAAAACCATAGATGATAACCATTATAAATATATAATGAACCTATAAAGAGTGGACATTATTATTATAATGACGTGATACTCTATCAAAGAAGCCTGGTGGAAAGTGGGTCATGTATGGAGCTGCTAAAGGCGACGTTATTGGATTGAAAGTCACTCCAGGTGAGAACAATGAGGATTTCTACTCATGTAAAGATTCCCAATGGCAGAAACCCAGAGGGAGCGCTCTACCCTGCCTTGTAGAGCTGCTATGGGGCAGAATCAGCATGGTGGCAGTGAGAATGAGACTTACTGATGAAGGGGATTAACCCAAGATCTACAAAACTATAAGCACTCAGTCAATGGAGCTGTAACTTCCAAGGCATTTGTGTGTTTGGGTAGTCATTCGTTGTTTTATCTAGGACTACTTAAGAAAGAGCAGTGTGGAATTTGGAAAGTCTTTGGTCATGAGAGTGAAATAAAGATTACCGCTAAGATCTTTGTATCTTTATCGCCAAGAATCTGTGGACGTGTTACAGCGTCAGACAAAAGGAGCTTTGCAGATGCGA
>NW_022111320.1:38367863-38369429 GCF_000313985.2 Echinops telfairi
CTAGGTCACTACAAAGGTATCTGGACTGGTTTCCTTTAATTTATAGCATGTAGCTAGCTGCCTAAAATGATTAAATGTAGCACTGACAGAGTTGACAGATCATTGTAAGCTTCCTGTTGGCCCAAAGTTTCAAGGTCCTAATGTACAAAGTGCCTCAAAGGCCCACCTTGAGCTCAATTTCTTCATTCTTTTTCCACCCACTCAACAAAGGAGCAACTAATGAACCCTGAATTCATGAGAGTGGAAGCAAAGGACTTGGATCATCCATAAAATGGAGAAGCAGCCACTAATTACCATATAACTCTGGCTAGAGCTTCTTATCTAAAATCAAGATATAATGTATTTCAGGATACTTAAAGCTACATAGCATTAAGTTCTTCTTTGAAATTAATCTTGGAAGCTTTTGTGAAAGATGGATACCGTATATACTCGAGTATAAGCCAAGTTTCTCAGCACAATTTTAATGCAGTTTTTGTGGTGCCTCAGCGGATATTCAAGTCAGCTTATACTCGAGTATTTAGGTATGTTGTTAAATACATAAACATTCTACTATTAATGATAATGATGATGAGGATATTTATATCCAAAGAGATTTTGAATAGTTCTGATAAGTAGGAAACTAAAGACAAAAGTCAGTGGTAAATTTAAACAATGTATTATCTTTTTCATTAGATCTACAGGAGAATAATAATGAGAAATATTGCATTTGCATTAATGCTCTATTATTCTGCTATTTATTAGTTTTCTCTAATGCTGTTAAGTCAACAAGAAAAGGAAAAATATTTGGGGGCTATATTAGTTTGTAGATACCGGAATATGCAATTCTACACAAAAAGAATGACTCACCTCACGACATAAAGATTTATTACATAGAAAAAAATTTTAAATGGTGAACATATTCTCTAGTATTAGAGATTCATGTACTGAGTTTAGGCTCAAGCTGTGAAATTCAAGATGTATGAAATTTAATTTTTTTATTAGATCACAATTTAGTTTATTGGAAAGCTTTAATAACTTAATGCCAAACTTAGGCGAGCACATATTATGAAAAATGATGTCCATAATGTATTCTATTAATCTCTTCTATTAATCCAGATGTTAATGATTTTTCTTATCTATATAAGCTAGATGATCTCTGTAGTTTTTTCGTTTATGCTCTTTAGAGCCTTATTGACAAGCTGTCTCTCTGTGCGTCAATACGGGGTCTAACAAAGATACCTAAGATGCAGCTGATGCCGCCTCTCACCTTCTAGTGGGATATGCACAGATTTCTAGGAGACAGTCGATAATTTTACAATGTGGCAACAATCCACATTTATAATGGAACATCGTTGTTTCGGGGATGGTACAATGATCACTCTGATTCATGGTGCTCATAATCTGGACCCATAAAGCCTCCAATTCTACATTTATGTTTCTGGATTATGTTAACTTCGAGTTCACGCAAAAAGTGAACTAGAAAATAGTCATGATTCAAATACTGATGCTAAAACACTCATTTTCCCAACTTAAAAAAAAATCCTTTTATTGGGGGCTCATACAACTCTTATCACAATCCAAACATCC
>NW_022111320.1:38370396-38378028 GCF_000313985.2 Echinops telfairi
TTGGAAAGCATCTTGAAGTTTTCAGCAAACCTATGTCCTCATAGTCTTTTGCCGGATGAGCTGCATGCAGTGGGTGCTTGCTGACCTTTAAACTGAGGCTGTCAAACATCCAGAGCAATGTGTTTGCAGCCATTTTGTGATGTACAGGAAGGAGCTTTCATGCTTTAAACAAACACAGAGAAAGCCAAAACAACCAGTTTAAAGTAGAAGCCCCAAAGGAGATTCCACATATTAATTTCAGGCTTGCATATTACTGCGGTTTCTCTAAAATAGCTCAAAGACTCATAAGCTAGCCAATAGTGTCCTCTACACATGTACATACTGATACAGATGTTTCAATTCAGTAATCAGACAGACGGAAACCTCATACCTTGCGGAAAGGCTTTGGCTTCAAATATAGGTGAATTATTGCCAGTCAGTTACCTAACTAACCAAATAGTACCAGTGCTGATAAGCCACAAAGCTGGAAGGTTATAAGAAGAGAAGAGTGATTTTGGTACAAGCATGGCTTCTTCCTCTTTGCTACTATTTTATTCACCCTGCTTATTAATCTTGCAGTCTATAGGATATCTTAATAATCTAATGATTTGGCTCCTGTTTCATATTACTCAGTGCATGTTGCCTGAATGAAAACCACACAAACTTCCATCCACTCATCAAAAGTGTCAAAATGGGTCTTATTTTGTACTGTTCACTGGGCAGCCTGTGTAGGTAGGGTCCTGATGAAAGGTCAAATGCTCGCCACCACGAAAATAATGAATTAATTAGGATGGCACAGGAATTACACATACCCTGGATTTCACCCAGAACGCAAAGTTCTCTGGATATTAATTAGCAGCCCAGATGCACCAAGCACCTCACTGAAGTGTAAAACTCATGACTTGGAATTCATCCATTGCTTAATGAGTATCTATTCAATATCAACCATGGCACTAATGTATTCTATTAGATATGGAGATGCAAAATTGAAAAACATAATGAACATATTCTCTGTGATGTGGAAACAAGTGTTGGTTTGTAACTGGGTCATTAGTTGGTTCTGATTCCTAGAAACCCTGTGTACGGAATGAAACCCTGGCTCGTCCTGTGCCGTCCTCACAATGTTCCTGAGCTTGACACCATCCAGGCAGATACTGCGTCAATCCATCTTGTTGAAGGTCTTCCTCTTTTTCATTGCCCTGATATTTTTTAAGCATGATACCTTTCTCCGGGGACTGGTCTCTCCTGATGTCATGTCCAAAGTATATAAAGTATCGCCCTCCTTTCCGCTAAAGAGCCCTCTGGCTGTCTTCCAAGATAGATTTGCTCATCCTTTCGGAAGTCCATGGAACTTTCAATATTCTTCACCAGCACTATAACACAAAGTCATTGATTCCTCACCAGTCTTCCTCATTCAATGTCCAACTTTCACAGGCATTTGCAGCAATTGAAAACACCATGGCTTGGGTCAAGTGCACCTTATTCCTCAAAGTAATATCTTTGCTTTTCATTCTCTAAAGAGGTCTTGTGCAGCTTGTTTACCTAATGCATTGAGCCATTTGATCTTTTGACTGCTTCCATGCGCATTGACTGATGATCCAAGCAAGACAATCAATGACAAATTCAACCTTTGTCCATGTATCATGATGTTACCTATTAGTGCAGTGTGAAGATTTTGATCTTCATATTGAGTTGTAATTCATACTGAAGGCTCCAGTTCTTAACACTTCATCAGCAAGGGCTCGAAGTCCTCCTGGTTTTCAGCAAGCAAGGTTGTATCCACTGCATGTTGTGGGTTGTTAATAAACCTTCCTACAATGTTGATGCTGCATTCTTCTACAATCCAGGTTCTCTGATGAGTTGCACAGATTACATGAGTAAGATGAGAAGCTACCACCCTGATGCATGCCTTTCCTAATTTTAAACCATGCGACATTCCCTTGTTCTGTTCCAACTGCCACGTGATTCTTGTACAAGTTCTGCATGAGTATAAGGAAGTGTTCTGGAATTCCCATTCTTTTCAAGACCATCCTTAGTTTGTTAGGATTTACAGAGTTGGATGCCTTGCCACAGTCAATCTTTTGTTTGCCATAAACATCTTTTTCTGATGTTTTCTGATTTAAACCAAGATCCATCTAACATAATGAATGATGTCCTTTGTTCCACATTGTCTTCTGAACCAGATCTGATTCTGGACCGTCCCTGTCAATGCACTGCTACAATTGCTGTATGATCTTCAGCAATGTGCTACTTGCGTGTGATAGTGTTCTATAGTTTGAGCATTCTGTTAGGTAACCTTTCTTTGCATGGTCACAAATACGGACTCTTCCAGTCAGTTGGACACCTGTCTTCCAAATTTCCCGGCATAGATGAGTGCGTGCTCTCAGAGCTTCATCAGCTTGTTGAAACATTTCAGTTGGTATCTCATCAATTCCTGGAGCCTCGTTTCTGGCTAATGCTTTCGTTTCAGCTTGAACTTCTTCCTTCAATAACATTGGTTCTTACTCACAAGCTCCCTCCTGAAAGGGTAGCATGTAGAATAAATAGTACAGGCCAGAGTCAGAAGTGGATTTCCAATAAGGGATATCATTGGTGATATTAGATGCATTTGTGCTGAAAGTAGACATTACAAGAAAGATATTTACTTGTATTTTATATACTATGTTAAAATGTTGTAACATAACATTATAACATTATATATGGATAGTTGTTGTATCCATAGTTAACTATAACAATGATAGATAGCCTTGCATGTTCTGCCCAGGCAGAAACTATATCTATCAAAAGGCAGTTCTGCAAGCTAAACAGGGACATACGGCATGGCTTAACATCAGGAAAAATGTGTGCTAGGGTTGCATCTTCTCATCATAATTTTTCAAATTGTATGCTGAGCACATCATCAGAGAAGCTAGGTTATATGAAGACAAATGTGGCATCAGGACTGGATCAAGGTTTATTAACAACTCGTGATATGCAGGCGACACAAACCTTGCTTGCTGAAAGTGAGGAGTACTTGAAGCACTTGCTGATGAAAGATTGCAGGCTGCAGCATGGATTATAATTCATTGTAAAGCAGGCCACAATCCTCCCAACTAGATTAGCAGGTAAGTAACATTATAATAAATGCAGGAAAGATTGATATTGCGAAGGATGTCATTTTGCTTGCATCCACAATCAATGCTCAAGGAAGGAGTCAGGAGATCAAATGAGGCACTGCTATGGGTAAGACTGCTTCACAAGGCTTCTTTAAAGTGTTACAATGCAAGGATCTATGGTTTACTTTGAGGTTTAAGGTACATCTGAGCCAACATTGATGTCTTCAATCGCCTCTCATGCATGTGATAGTTGGCCACTGAATAAGGAAGTGAAGAATAATTTATTCATTTTAATTGTGGTGCTGTCAAAAATATTGAAATTACAATAAAATGCCAAAAGAACAAACAAATCTGTCTTAGAAGAAGTAGAGCTAGAATGCTCCTTTAAGGTGAGGATGGCAGGCTTTGTCTCACCTTTGGATACACTGTCAGGAGAGGCCAGTCCTTGGAGGAGGACCTCATGCTTGGCTGAGTGAAGGGGCGCTGAAAAAGAGGAAGGTCCTCCGTGAGATGTATTGACACAGTGGCTGCAACCGTGAACTCCGCCACTGGAACGAGTGTGAGGATGCACAGAACCAGGAGTGCTTTGTTCTATTGTGCATCGTTTCCTATGGGTCAGAAGTGACTCTGGCCTCTAACAACCACAATAACAACTAAGAAGGATGAATAGCTAGTATAAGGTACTCAAAGATGACGTTTCCCCAAACTTTTAAAGACCATCTCTGAGGCCAAAGTGAAGAATTCATTGTGGCTCTGGGAGAAGTGCCTGGCTTTGTGCCTATCAACACACAAATCAAGAGATGATGACAATAAAGAAAAAGTTATGTATTTTAAAAAAAGACCACAGGAAGAAGAGCAAGTTCAAGACTGTGCTCTTTTTAGTCATTTGTTCTGTTCTCCAGTTGCCTGAGCACAATTATGGTGTCTGGACCTCTGGAAATCACCAACACATCATTTGACATCCCTGGAGATAGTAATTACAATGAGGTGAAATCCATTTAAAAAAAAAATATGAATTGGCCATGATCCATAGTTCTTTATTTTTATTACATACCATGTCTATTTTCATATATGTCTTTTAGGAGTACTCAAAGGATTTGAAAACATACCCTTTTCTTTTTGCTGAATGTGACCTATTATTATATCATTCAGACAGAACTATTGCAAAAGGCTGCAGTGTATTCTTGATTTTCCACATGATCACAGCCAATTTTTGAACTGATGAAAAGATGAACTTAGCTTGAATGTGCAGTCTGCATATTACTATTTCATTGTACAAAAAAACACCACTCTCCATTTTCAAAAATTTCCATTAATCAATGAACAGAAACTCAGTATTTCTTAACCACCAATTCCATTTCACCTTCCTACTTGCTCCTTGTAACTACTAATAAACTTTGGTTGGTATACATCTACCTATTGTAGATATTTCATATAATTGAGATAATACAATAAGCTACACATTTGAACAAGGTCCTAAATGTACGAAGTTGGTAGACACACCATAACAATATTGTAGCTGTTACCAGTGCATAAAATTACATTTGCCATTTACTCTCTAATGCTGTCTTGTCCCATTCTGATTGCCACTGGCCAGAAGCTATTGAACAATAGAAATATTGCTAGTGTGGATTCAGATGAATTGCAAGTGCAAAAGATGCATTTTATTTCAAATACTTAATAAAAAGTTAGAATAGTTTATGTTGATTATATATCAAAATGATATTTTGCATATGCTGTGCTACCTAAAATATATTATTGAAATTTATTAAACATGATTCTTTTAATGTTGTCATATAACTGTTGTTTCTACAGCAGCCCGGTGGCATAGTAGTTACTCATTGGGTTGTTACCCACAAGGTCAGCAGTTCAAAACTTCTATGGGAAAAAGATAGGGATTTCTACTCCTGCAAGAGTCTTGGAAACCAACACCATAAAGTCTTGGAAACATGCATTTCTACCCTCTCGTATAGGGTCACCCTGGGTCAGAACCACTGGGTGGCAGTGACTTTGGTTTCGGTGTTGTTGGTGTGCGCCTTCAAGTCACACCTGACTCACTGCAACACCACGGTGACAAGTTCTCTAGGCTATCATTTGCACGGGAGCAGATCCACAGTCGTTCCTTACAGAGCAACTAGGAGGTTTGCACATTTTAACCTTCCAGTTAGTAACAGAGTGCATAACCCTTGCACATCCAGGGCTCCAAATGTTCCTGCTATAACATTTAAAATTAGACGGTGGTTTCCATTTGTGGCTCAAGTTATATAGCCAGAGAATCTGTTCCAAGGTATAAATCAAGAAGGACACACTTTCTAATATTTCCTTTCCTCTCCACTCTTCCCCAGCTCCACTCCCGCCGCTCACATGCTTAGATGACTGCAGAGAGAAGAAATGAACCTGTTTCAACTAAAAGCAAGTGAACAGATCAGATGGAAATTGATACTGAATTTTGATTTCTTAAAGAGTCAGGAACCACTTTCATTTTTGCCCCACAAAACAGGCTTTCCTTAGTTGTCAGAATTTTAAAAATCTTTAAAATGAAAAAGATTAATTGACAATCTATAGCGGTCAGATTGGTTGTATATGTGTATTGACTATGCTAGAGTATACATGACGGAATATGTAGCCTCAACCATTCCCCAAGTGCAATTCAGTGACTTCGAGGACATTATCCAGGCTGTGCTGAAAACACCACTATCCATTTTCAAAGACTTCTGATTCCCCTTTAACGGAAACACAGCATTCCTTAGGCATTAATTCTCCATACCCCCACCTGGTCCTAAAAGGAGCTCTGGTGGCATGGTGGGAAAGGGCTCAGCTGCTTACCCAAGGTCCACGGGAAACTCTAGCTGCCGCTCCCAGGGAGAAAGAAGTGGCACTCTGCTTATGCAGAGATCACAGCCGAGCAGGTCCTCTCTGCCACACAAAGCTGCTATGCATAGGAAGTGGCTAGATGGCACAAAACCATCACAATAGGATTATTCAGACTAATAAAACACAAGTTCACTGCCATTGAGTCAACTGCAACTCATAGTGGCCTTATAGAACAGCGGAGAGCTGCCCCTGTGAGTTTCCAAGACTGCAAATCCTCCCTGGAGTAGAAAGCCGCATTTTTCTCCAGCGAAACAACTGGTGATTTCGAAGTGCTGACCTTGGGGTTAGCAGCGCAGTGTGTGCCACCAGGCCACCAGAGCTGCTGCAGAACGGCTAAGATGGCTTTTACCAAGTGGACGTCGAAGTTCTTCACTCATCTTTTGCTGGAATACGTATTGGCCAGGCCACAGGGTGTTTTAATTTGTTTATTTTGGTGGTTGTTATTTGATTGAAGCATACTGCTTATTTCTGTCTGGCTAAGCTGTCTTTGTTTCTGACCCTTTGAATAAAGAGAGCAGACTTTGTTTTATTTCTTTGGGTTTTAATTTTATCAGGATTCCCTGGCACATCTGGATTGTCTTCTTGTTCAGCTCCAACCTTCAATATAGTAAGCACAAAGAAAATCCAGAAAGCTCACCGCCCTGGGGTTCCTTGGGTCTTGATAGTCTTAATCAGTCTGCTTTCTTCTTTGCACCATTCAGTCTTCTTAGGTTTGTTTTAGATGAGAGGTCTAAGAGTTTTAGTTGCCTTTGACGGCAGAATGAGGAAGAGTACATCTATTCCATTCCTCAAGAAGTCAAAGTCCTGCCTTATTGATTAAAAAATAATATATATATATATATATATATATCAGATGATAATACATGGTGGGTTGGTACACCTTAAAGGTGATAGGTCTTGTCCAAACTTTTGCTTCTGAGTAAATGTGGAAATGCTCCCATGCCATCAAAAGCAGATGGGGAATTTGAGACATCCCAAGTGTCTTGCTATGGTCCCTCTAATTGAACCAATATGCCATTTTGAACTACATATTGCCTCCTCCCCCCCACGTTTGCTATATATATTTGACAGGAGAGACACAAGAAGAAGTAAAAGTGCATAACATATATTTCTTCCTAACCACTGTCGCCGGGAGGACAGTTACTTAGCTCCCTCCTCCTGAGGCACTTGTCATTACCACGAGGAACCACCAATGACTATGAATCACTTGGGATACAGGGTCATCCACCTAGACTGTGGGAAATGTGATTTTATTATGTCTAACTAGTCTTGAGAGATAGATGGCAAGACAGTCTCAAATCCCTTTTACAAAAGAACCAGTGTAATACTCTTAGAAGATTATTCATTTATTCTGGCTGAGTAGTTGCTGGGCTTGATTTTTAGTGAAGTTGGAAAGGAGGTCAGAAGTGAGAAGGGTGGCCTACAGTCTACCAATTAAAGAGAATTTTGACGGGAAAAAAATGATACCTTGACTTTTAAATTGGAATAAATTGCCAGTAGAAATATGTAACGGTGGGGAAGAGATGAATAGAACATTTTGGGGTCATGCATCTTTACATCTTCCTACATAACTTGGATCACGATGCTTGTCCTGCTTATCTATAAGAATTTTGCGGAGGTTAATATGAGGTACAAAGTTGGAAATAACTGTACTCTTCCAATAATAAATCCTCAGAATTGTCAA
>NW_022111320.1:38378128-38382369 GCF_000313985.2 Echinops telfairi
CCATCAAAAGCAGATGGGGAATTTGAGACATCCCAAGTGTCTTGCTATGGTCCCTCTAATTGAACCAATATGCCATTTTGAACTACATATTGCCTCCTCCCCCCCACGTTTGCTATATATATTTGACAGGAGAGACACAAGAAGAAGTAAAAGTGCATAACATATATTTCTTACTAACCACTGTCGCCGGGAGGACAGTTACTTAGCTCCCTCCTCCTGAGGCACTTGTCATAACCACCAATGACTATGAATCACTTGGGATACAGGGTCATCCACCTAGACTGTGGGAAATGTGATTTTATTATGTTTAACTAGTCTTGAGAGATAGATGGCAAGACAGTCTCAAATCCCTTTTACAAAAGAACCAGTGTAATACTCTTAGAAGATTATTCATTTATTCTGGCTGAGTAGTTGCTGGGCTTGATTTTTAGTGAAGTTGGAAAGGAGGTCAGAAGTGAGAAGGGTGGCCTACAGTCTACCAATTAAAGAGAATTTTGACGGGAAAAAAATGATACCTTGACTTTTAAATTGGAATAAATTGCCAGTAGAAATATGTAACGGTGGGGAAGAGATGAATAGAACATTTTGGGGTCATGCATCTTTACATCTTCCTACATAACTTGGATCACGATGCTTGTCCTGCTTATCTATAAGAATTTTGCGGAGGTTAATATGAGGTACAAAGTTGGAAATAACTGTACTCTTCCAATAATAAATCCTCAGAATTGTCAATCCTGCCTTTTGTCAATACTTCCTCCCATTGTGCCCCTTTTCATCCTCATCTTCTTCTTCCTCACACATCCACTCAAAGTCAAAGACAAAAGTAGGGAGAAAAAGATCTTTGGGTGTAATGGAATAGTGCTTTGATGCATTTTTTTTTACTTGTTTGCACTTCTTTCTTCATAAGCTGTGCAGATATCAAAGGAGAAGAGGATGGGAGGAAAATGGAATGGAAGTTATGACGGGAAGTTTCTTTTACTCGTGAAATATTTATTGATCACTGATTAGGTGTCGGACTGCTAGAAACTGGTTTAAAAGTTACATATGACCAAATCTTCAATAGGATTCCTCTAGGAGGAGACAATGAAACAAATGATAATTATGCCATGAGTATTACTGGAGATATGTATGCAAATAGCTAAGGGAACTTAGTTTTCCTACTTCTCTCTAGATATTTGGTGGGGACAGATCCCATGGAGCGTGGTTGTATTCAAGCTATCCCTATAAAGGATAAGCACAGTCTACGAAAAGAGATTAAGAAGGCACTGGTTGAAGGAAAAATGAGGAGAAAAATTTGCAGTGTCAAAGATCTGAAATGAAGCAGAGAAATGATCATTTACTTATAGCAAGGAAACCATTTTTTAAAAAAGATAGCGGGGCAGAGCACATGCAACCAATATAGTTTGAAAGAAAGGTTTTATGCACTTCAAGTTATCAGATGGAAATCTGAGCTCAAATGTTCCTTTCTAAGTTGGCAACATTTTATTATGTTTTCCCTTTTCCTGAAACGCCAGAGGTTTATGCATGAGAGGAGAATGAAATTATATTTGTCTCTTGCTTCCCTCATGTAAACAGGCCATGCAAGACACTGGAGGTCATGTTGACTCACGGATTTGCTTATTGAGTCTAACGGAAACGAGAACAACAAAACAAAGCCCACAAAATTAAAGTAAGAAAAGATGAAGACGTGGTTACTGAGAGTGGGTGGGTTCCAAGAAGTGCCATTTCTCCTTGCACTTGTTAAGTGCTGGCAAGTCGATTCCCAGTCACAGACCCCACGCAGAGCAGGAGGAAGCATCAGCCAGGCCCCGGCTTTCATCTCAACTGCTGCTTGAACCCGCTCCGCTGCTGCAGCCACTGTGTCGGTCTCTGCATTTGTACACACTTCAATCCACGTCTCCAGAAATGTCTAATCAGTGACGCAACACAATCCTTGAGATCCTCTTCTGTATCTAAAGGAAGGCTGATGGCACTGAGGGCTAAGTGTTGCGCTGCTAACTCCATGGTCAGCAGGTAGAACCCACCAGCTTCCTCAAGGGAGAAAATGAGGCTGTCTGCTCCCACGGAGATTTACAGTCTGAGAAACCCTTCCGAGGGGGCTCTGGGTCAACTGACCTGGCAGAAGGCGGTTTGAATCGTTTTTGTTTGTGTGTAGGCTACAGGGGCAGGTTTTCTGTTGCTGTTGTCCGCAGAGCGTTTTAAAAATCTGAACAAATTTACACATTTATGTTATCCAGCTTTATTGTTTCTCAATAGAAATCAGATCTGGCTTTTTCCAACTTGACATTTCTGTGTAACACAGAGCAGACCGTGAGGAGCTACCCAAACAAATACAGAAACCAAACCAAACTCATTGCCCTCCACTCAATTCCGACTCATAGTGACCCAGTAGGACAGAGTAGCACTGGCCTCCTGTGGTTTGCTGAGACAGTAACTCTTCCCAGGAATAGAAAATCTCATCTTTCTCCCACAGAGCTGCCTGTGGTTTCTAACTGCTGACCTTTCAATTAGTGGGCCAATGTGTAACCAGGCTCCATGGGATAACAAGAGTTTCTGTTACATAATGAGCCTCTTCAAGGGGTGTGTTAGTTCAGGCCCCTTGAAGAGACAGAAAGTAAGAAAGAAGTGAGCACGCAGGAAGTTTATTGGCTGATGGAACAGGCTAGATAGCCTTTATGCAAATAAAGTGATTTCAAATCATTGGAAACCCTGCACTTGAATGACAGAGAGGGGAAACAATGGTTGGGTGCAACTGTCCTAGATGGTAGAGCAGTCTAAGGCAGGCTTGTCAAGGGCAGTGTGGAGTCCTTGAGCCAAGGTCTGTTGTCAGAGGAGGTTCGAGGGTCCCAAGACGGATGACCCTCGGTATTCCCCATGAGCTATCTTCACTTGGTAGCACTTGAAAAGCTGGGCCTCATCGCAAATGTGTGGAGCTCAAATCAAAGCTCCTGAATGTTGGTTAAGGACAATCCACTAGTTGGAGATCGTCAAAGTATAATATTACAAATATCATAATCAGTAATAGAAATATGCCATAGATGAACACCATCAGTGATATAATGCACATGGCTCATATTGGCTCATGGGACCTTTTCTAAATCCTGGTTCAGTGGCTCGACTTTGTCAGTTTGAACTTGGCCTGGTGAGAATATTATCAACAAGTGACAGATAATTGTGAATCACGACTTCCCCATTTTCTTTTTGGGAGCATTTCTAAATATTTCTCAGCACCCACATTAATACTCCTATCAATTCTAAATATGTCGCAACATAGATAGCCTCATCTGACTATTTCATTAATTTTGACTTCTCTGGGATTCCATTTCATCGGAAAAATTCCATGGTTCTTGCTCTGCAATAATAACTACCATTCAGCTATTTTTACCACCAAAGAAGCTACCTTTCTTTTATCTGTCACATTAACTTTTGCAAAAAAAAGCAAAGCATATTTTTATATCAATACTCTATTGTCCCTCTAGTCTGATGGCTGAAGTAATAATTGGCTTTGGGAAGCAAAACTACATTTTCCTATTGTAATAATCATACATGACACTAAAATAATAACACCCTGTTGTGCTAACATCCCCTCTCTAGATAAATGGATAAAGAGTTTGAGTTTAACTGTTAATGAATGAAATAGGATCTAATCCACTTCATAGAAAAGTCAGGGCAGTTCATGTACCTGAAGTCTATAATCATGTGTGCATTCACCCTTGAATTACAGGGCAACAGAAAGGCCCCTGTTTCTATCGTCTCATTCAGCAAATGAATAGGTAGTATTGTCCCTACACACAACAGAGAAATAATACAATAACACCATTAAAGCAATCTGAGCTTTTTTTATTTTTAGGAGAAAGGTGTGCTATAAATAGCAAGCATTATTATTCATATTCAGGATTTTGTCAACTTCCACAGCTTTCCATATGATTAACTGCCATTTTTCAGTAAGTGGCACTTGATGCTATCATGTAATCATAACAGAGGAATATTAAACTAGGGGGAAAAAAGAAAACTGAACACAAAGATATGTCTATAGATTGTATTCTATCATATCCTGTAATTTGAAATTCAGAAAATCTACAAGATTGGTATAATTTGAGCCTATTGCAAGATACTCTATTATTTCGGGGTAGAGAAAATATTGTTTATCATAAAAATTAGCTACTTTATGAGGCTGTGGCATTTAAAATACGTGCCCTATTCAGAAGAGCTAATATAGTTAATATTTAGGTGTCTCGCTG
>NW_022111320.1:38383479-38387367 GCF_000313985.2 Echinops telfairi
ATAGCCATCTATGGTCTGTCTATTAATCAATTTGCTATCACACTCACATACTGATGCATTTTTATCCATGTGACAGGGGCATCTTTTTTTTTTAGAAAATATGCTATATACAGAACTGAATTTGCTTACCACACTTTCATTAAAATTAATTCCATTTTGTAGATGGAAGATTCATAACTTAGAGACATCTAGTTCATTGTTCTGCATTAAAAAGATCAAGTACAGAACTGTCACTGTGTTAGACAGGGTTCCCTAGAGAAACAAAACCAGGACACTTATGAATATATGTATATATATGTTCATAATATATGCATGGATATATATAGATATATTCATATATATACAGCACGAAGGAATATAATAACTAATTAGTCCACACAGCAATACAGAGGGCTCAGTTCAACTCACTTTTGTGGAGCGTACACTGGAAGTCCTTCAACTCATGAAGGCTGCTGGATCCAAGGTCAAGCCTTCGCTCAGGCAATGCAGGCAGAGTCCAGCCACTGGCAGCAAACAGCAGGGTGGATCACCAACAGTCAGCAGCTCAGTAGCTTAGTGAAACAAGCACAGATGGGATATCAAAATCAAGGATTGCAAGACAACAGAATCCAACAGCCTCAAGCTCAAGCAATGTATACACCAGCAACATGGCAAAGTGGGTCTCGAAGGAACCTCAAGCTCTAGTGGCATGATCCACAGGGTTGGCTGTCCCACAGGCAGTGTAGCTCACAAGTTGAGGCAGAGAACTTGCTAAAGCAGTTGCATGCTGGTCTGATCACCAGAGAGCACGAGGGAGGGGGACGGGCCTTGCTGAGTCATTTATCTCTTTGCCCTCCAATCAAACTTCGACCTTATTAATCCTACATGTTCCTATTGGCCATGGTACAATAAACCGACCCATCACAGTCACATTCCACATTTTCCCCCCTTAACTATTGTGATATATTATCTTTCTCATAGCAACTTCTTTGGTAAGATTGTTCATGAATGAAAGTTATTCTGTAATATGAGGTTTGGGAAATGGTGCATATTTTATCTTTCATCCTTTTGAGAAATCAGAAATAAATTTAAAGTCCCATTATTTATCAAAAATAAAATGTGTTCATCTTTGTATAAACCACTTTTCTTTTTTAAAAAAATATTTTATTGGGGACTCATAGCTCTCATAACATTCCATACATCAATTGTATCAAGGATATTTGTACATATGTTCCCATCATCATTTTCTAAACATTTAACTTTCTATTTGAGTCCTTGGTATCAACCCCTCTTTTTTTGCCTCCCTTCTCCCCTCCCACCCACATGACCCTTTCATAAATTATAAATTAATTTTTTTCATAAGTTGCACTGACTGCTGTCTCCCTTCACCCACATTTCTGTTGTTCATCCCCCTGAGGGCAGGTAGATTATGCATCAATCATTGCTATTGGTTCCCCCTTCCTCCCTGATCCCATCACCTTTCCTCTAGTCTCCTGGTAGGTATCGCTATTCCTATTTCTCTTTCTGAGGGGTTTATCTGACCTGGATTCCTTATGTTGTGAGGTACCAGAGTACATGTTCCAGTCTAGCCAGAACTGAAAGGCAGGACTGGGGTCATGATAGTGGGTGGTGAGGAAGCCTCAAAGAACCAGAGGAATACTGTGTGTTTCATCAGTGCTATACTGCCATCTGGTTGACTCATCCCTTCCTTGTGACCCTTTTGTAAGGGATGTCCTATTTTCTACAGATGGGTTTTGGGTCTCTGCTCGGAACCCCCTTGTTCTCAACAATGTATATATTTTTGTTGTCTTTGTTGTTTTGACTCTTCGGGTACCTGTTACCTGATTCTGTTGACACCTCATGATCACACATGCTGGTGTGCTTTTTCCATATGGGCTTGTTGCTTCTCTGCTAGATGGCCACTTGTTTAACTTCAAGCCTTTAAGACCCAAGACACTATATCTTTTGGTAACCAGGCACCATCTACTTTCTGCACCACATTTGCTTATGCACCCATTTGTCTTCAGTGATTGTGTTAGGAGTGTGAGCATCACAGAATGCCAGGTTGTTAGAACCAAAATGTTATTGCAGTGAGAGAAGGCTTGAGCAGAGGCCCAAAGTTCTTCTACTTCCTAAGTGTATTGCCATATAAATACATGTGCATAGGCCAATACCTCTATTTTTATGAAGCAATATATTTACATAAGTGCACACCTATGTTTATACCTCTATCCATAGCTTTGCTTCCTAGATCTTTCTTCTGTTTCCTTTTACCTTCCTCCTGCCCCACCTTTCTTCTGCCTCTTAGTAATTCCTGTCAGCTAGATTGCTGTTGTTCCAATACCACCAGAATTTCTATACCCTCCTCATTATTATTTTTAATACCCTAGTTGTTCCCCTGTCTATGGTGTTGCTTGCTCACCTCTCCATTATCCTATCTCCTCCTCCTCCCCTCAGGTTGCCCTTGAACCATCAGTCTGGTTGCTTTATCCTCAAGCTTGCTTTCCATGGCTGTCTCTTCATTTCTGAGCTAACAACAGGAGGTCCCGGTCGGTGCTTTGACCTGCATATCTTCTTGACTCCTTCCCTTAAACCACTATTTTCTAACCTAATATGACCCTGAAATATTTGTTACTGAATGTTGATCATCTTTTGATTGAGTTAGTATTTAGAACCAATATAGATATGATGGTACTTATGATCTAAGGGTTTTATGGTTTTCTTAAACACTCCTTTCGTTTCATTATAAAAGCTTTTAACTTTAGTATGGGATCCTAAATAGAATTCAGAAAGGTGGGTGGTGGCTTAAAATTAGGTCTGTGGTGGTTGTTGTTTTCTGGTGCGGTTGAGCGAGTTCCTGCTCCTACAACAGGGAAGAACCTTGCCTGGTGTTGCGCTGTCAGCGATATTGCTCTTATGGCTGAGCCCATTGATGCCACCATTGTGTCCATCTGTCTTGTTGAGACCCTTACTCTGGTCTCTGCCCCTCTACTTGGCCAAGCCTCGTGTCCTTATCCAGGGACTGGTCTCTCTTGACAATGTGTCCAAATTATGTAAGAAGTCTTGCCATCCTTGCCTCTAAAGAGCACCCTGGCTTTATTTCTTCTGCGACAGTTATGTTTGTTCTTTTGGCAGTACATGGTAATTTAAACATTTTTGCCAGTACCATAATTCAAGTGCGTTGATTCTTCTTTTGTCTTCCTTGGTCAGTGTCCACCTTTCATATGCTTATAAGGCTACTGAATATACCATGGCTTGGATCAGGTGTACCTCAGTCCTCAAGTCAACAGCCTTACTTTTCAATATTCTAAAGCGGTCTGGTGATATACCTGTTAGGCATTGGTGTAAGATCAACAGTTCGAAACGACCAGCTGCTCAGGAGAAGAAAGACAGGGCTTCTACTCCCATAAAGCATAATAGTCTCAGAAACTCACAGGGACAGTTCTACCCTGTCCTATAGGATTGCTATGAATTGGGATTGACTTGATAGCAGGGAGGGAGAGAAAAGTCTTGCACAGCAGATTTACCTAACGCATTGTGTTATTTGATCTCCTGACTGCTGCTTCCATGAGCATTGATTGGATAACAGCAGGATGAAATCCTTGACAACTTCAATCTTTTCTCCATTTATCATGGTATTACACAATGGTCCAGCTGTGTAGATTTTGGCCCTCTGAGTTGTAATCCATATTGGAGGCTGCAATCCTTGATCTTCAGCAAGTGTTTCAAATACTCCTCACGGTGAGGAAGCAAGGCTGTGTCACCTGCGTAGTGCAGCTTGTTAATATGCCTTCCTCCTCTCCTGATCCTGGTGTGTGGTGAGAACTGTCAATTAGCACTCCCTTGCAAATTCTCTTCTTTGGAGAAATAAATTTGGAATTTAACTTACCACATACATTAAATAGGGTA
>NW_022111320.1:38388365-38390467 GCF_000313985.2 Echinops telfairi
CATTGGCCTAAACTATTTACTAACTTTTATCCTCAGTGTTTAGGTATGGAACTTACATGGATTTTACTCCTTTTACCCTTTTATGAATCCTTATTAAAAAGATACATTTGTGTGTTGGTTTACATATTTGTATAAACACACATGATTTAGTCTCCTTTAAGTATAAGTCATACATTAAATAGTTGTACTGCTCAGTCAATAAACATATATTGTTTTATTTTTGTCTTTAAAAAAACAAAAGCTATCGTTTAACATTCTCAATTAAATGTACTCAAAAAATGTCACGATGCTCTCAACAATTTGTTACTCTTTGTTTAACATTCACACTAATGTGCATTAGGTTAAAATGGATGATACTTGACATTTATCAGCAAATAACTTCTATTGTCTGAATGATACAATGCATTTGAAAAAAGAGGAGACTGAATAAAACATAGATTTTTCCACGTTTGAATCCCCTGGAAAGTAGAGCAACAATAATAAAATACATTTAAGCTTCCATTGCAGTTTTTTCTGTTTATTTTGCAAAGCATTTTGGTGAAACATCATAAAAGCAGGATGTTTACCTGGAAAACTCTAAAAGCAACTAATTCAGATTGAGTCTTGTTCATTGTGGGCACACAAGGAAACTTTGTGCAAGTTGCTTCCATTCTGTTTATAATGTTATCATTTACATGCTGAGTAAAAATCATAAAAATGGGGAGAAATCAGTCACCTCCCAAAGGTTCATTTAATTTCTGACAATATTCCTCAGACTTGCAATGAGCTATGCAGAAACAGCCTTGATTAGCATGCACCATTAATCATTTAGGGAAAAGGAAGGGGCCTTTCATTTTCAAGGAGCGAAACACAGTGGCAAATGAGGGCAAAGGCAGTGGTTGACAAGTAGTTTACTTATCTCCTGAAATGAAGCCTGATTTGGGGGGGAAATTGTGTTCCCAGCAGCATTCATTTATGATCATTGAAATAATTTATTCTTTGTGGCAACAGATGCATCACTTTTTTTTTTAATTTTCACTTTTCAAGGAGAGCCTGATGCTCTTCTGATCTACAAGCACAGTCCATAGACATTTTTTGTCTCTCTTAAGGTCCCTTCAAGGTGCCTCAGTGACAGAGTGGTTAAGAGTTGGGCTGGGCTCATCAAGGCAAACACTTCAAAGCCACCAGCCACTCCAGGGCAGAAAGACAAGTCTCAGTTATAAGACAAAGAGTTACAGGACCAGAAACCCACAGGGCAAGTTCTAGCCCATCCTGTAAGGTCACTGTGAGTCGGTACTGACTTGATGGCAATGAGCTTGGTTTTGGGAAGGACACTTAGAGGTAATTTATCTTCTGTACCACTAGAGGTCAGAGAAAGTGATCACAGCCATCATAGGGTACACCTGCTTACTTTACCAGGAAACAGAGACAAATGCTTTCAAATAAAATCCGTTTTAGACTTTGATTTAACTGAAAGAACACAGAATTGAAAATAGGCCATGTGATTTTTGAAAAATTATGATTCACTGGTGACATTAAATAAAGAAACCCTGGTCAGGTATGCATTTGACTATTATTTATCTACTACAATGGTTCTCAACTTGTGGATCATGACCCCTTTGGGGGTCAAACAACCCTTTCACAGGGGTCACCCAATTCATAACAGGAAGCAAAATCACAGTTCTGAAGCAGCAACGAAAATAATTTTATGGTTGGGGGTGGGGGTGGGGGTGGGGTGTCACCACAACATGAGGAACTGTTTTAAAGGGTCGCGGCATCGGAAGGTTGAGAACCACTGATCTACTAGGTCAGTCGTTCAAACCCACCAGTCACTCCACAGGAAAGAAATGAGGCTACCTGCTCCTGTAAAGATTTACAACTCGAGAACTCATAGAGAGCAGCAGTTCTTCACCTATGTTCTGACCCCTTTGCGGGTCGAACGACCCTTTCAAAAAGGTCACCTAAGACCATCGGAAAACACATATTACCAATGGGTTGAGGAACGGAGACCACCACTCTATCAGTATCCAGGTGGGTCTGCCCTCATGCAGATACCACATATGAATACCCGGTGTGATGAAATCATCACGCCAACCCCATCACACACACCCCCACTACAAATA
>NW_022111320.1:38391927-38395987 GCF_000313985.2 Echinops telfairi
ATAACAAACATCTAGTGGGGCATTAACTTTTGTGTGGACTATAGAAGTCCATTAGTAGCCAACATTGGGGAAGTTGTTTTAATTGCTTGCCAACACTCTTTCAGAATGAAAAAATTCTGCTAACATGGTTTGAAATTATCATTTATTGTGGATTGATTCTGGATTGCCCTGAGTACAAATGAGCTTTCTCTCACCTTTCCAAATGTGTAATCGCAACTTAAAAATCTTCTTTGGAGAACTTTATAAACATCTTTAGCACATATGAAAACCATGAATTTCTATGTTTTACTCTTTTGATTTGTAGAAATTAATTGCAAATTCTGGAAACAGGTCTTTTATCAATTAAGTATATTCCAGATGTCTTCTCCCATTTCGACTGCCTTCTACCTTTATCCAAGCCATGCTTTCACAAGCAGGCAAATGTTCATGGCTTTATTGTAATAAATTTTCTTGGTCCCACCCCCCATTTTGTTCTTTATGATTACCTAGAAATGACTAAAACTTCATTCTACATTTTTTCAAAACCTTAAAAAAAATCTTTCTTTGACATATGAGTCTTTGATGAAGCTTTCATTGCTTTTTGCAGATGGTATTGAGGTATATTTTAATTTGCCTTTCACCTACATAGCAAATTGTTATAAGGTGGTTTATTGAATATTTTAACATGTTCTCATTGATCTGAATCACCAGTCACATCAGAAAACAAGTTTCTAGGTTTGAACTTTTTCTGAACTTGTTTTTTCTGTTTGATCTACTTCATGCCAATTCCAATTTATTTTAGTTAAAGTAAATCAGATTATCTCTCCATACTTCTTCAACAGTGACTTGGCCTTCATTAGCTCTTTAATATTTCATAATTTTCATAGAATCAGTCAATCAAGTTCTTTGAGAACATGACAATGGGAGTTTGTTTTACATTTAATAAAATATATACATTGATTTGGGGAAAATTAACAATTCTACTCTACTGGGCTTACCTGCAAAATAACACACTAAAATTTCATATCTATTACGTACAGGTCTTTCATATCTTTTGTTATATTCATTACTAAACCTTTTCATTTTTTCTTATTCCATTTGATTTTATAAGTAGCATTCTAAATTTTCAATTCTAGTTTATTTACCTAATAACTGCATAGAAATATAATTTATTTTTAAATTGATTTTGTAGCTAACAAATTTGCTCAACTCTCACTTTCATTCAAATATTTTATCTATAGTTTCACTTAGACTTTCTATATTGACAAACACATTATTTTCAAATAATGCCAGTTTGTATCTTCATTTCTAAGCACTATAGTTTGATTTCTTTTTATTGTCTTACTTCACAGTCTAGTTCCTCCAATAAAGTATTGAAAAAAATAGTGATAGTGCCACCTTTATCTACTTTCTAATTTTTAGGGAACAGTTTCAACACTTTAAATGTAATATCTTCATTTCATTAATACTTTAAAAATACATAGTTTGAGTAAAATTTATTGAGCTAATTTTTTTCACATTTAATAATTTATATGCATTTAATTTCATAGTATCAACTATAATCCCCCTTCCCCTCTTAGCTTTCCCTTTTTATTCCTACTTTTTCCTATATCTTTCTGACTTTGGAGTTGCTATTTCATGCAAATGTCCCTCACCCCTCCCCTGCCATTTTGGTTTTGTACAGTGGAGTGAATTCCTCCCCAGTGTCATGATTCACTTTATAGGCCTGGCAATTATATGATGGATATAAATTCCAGGGAGTGGATTCAGTTCCAGGCTTGTCGAGTGACTTCTAGATTCAACTGGTCTCTATTAGATGAGTAATTCTGTTGTTTGGTATTTTTGTTGTTGTTGTTCTAGATTTTTTTCCTTCCCTCTATGTCCAGTATTTTCTCCTGTGACCCTGATTGGTACGTAATAGTAGCCATCTAATCGTCGTAGTAGGGTACCCTCTAATTCTGAACAATAGAGGCTGTTACTTATGTGGTACTTTGGTCATTTGGATTCATTGTGTTCCTAAATGTTTGATTTTACTTACTCCTTTTCATGCTAGACAAGGAGAAACCAATAACTCCATGTTAGACAGCTGCCCACAAGCTTTTAATATCCCAACCAAAATCTAGTTCATGCCTATCAACCTAATTCTCACCTGGGATTATCATCCTACATCTCCAAGCCCAGTAAGTCATTCTCTCGCAGGGTTTGCTCATGGCTAAGGCGTTTTTAGAACATTGTCCCCTGTAGGGTCTCAGTGTCCTTGGAGATATTCATAGCACATGCAAATAAATAGGAGAAATATTCCCTGCAAGTCTATATAGACATGTGAGGGTACTCCTATTTGCCTTCCCACAGCTTGCATATCTAGACATGTATCATTTGTATTATTATTGTAAGATTGTGCATATAATGATACCATGTATACTCGTGCATAAGACGAGTTTTTCAGCACATTTTTAATGCTGAAAAAGGCCCCCTCGGCTTATCCTTGAGCGAGGGTCCCACTTACCTGTTCTCCAGTGCAGCTAAGGTTTTTGTACTTTTAAAGTTATTTTTGATACCATATTGTTTTTGTCGACCCTCTTTTCCACTTACAGAGCTAGTTTACTGTTTTCCTTTGAAATAAATATTCAAAAATGTTTAACCTACTGATGCCTCAATTAATGTAATTTTTTTGGTATCTATTTTTATTTTGAAATTTACCATTTGCTGCTGCATTTCCCACCCTAGGCTTATACTCGAGTCAATAAGTTTTCCCAGATTTTTGTGGTAAAATTAGATGCCTCACCTTATATTTGGGTCGGTATATACTCTCGTATATATGGTACTTAAATGAGATATGTTTTAGTCTTGAGCACTTTCCAAGGATTTTCTTTGCCATTGCTCATGTTGTACTGCCTTCCTCTGTATTGTATATTTGCTTTTTCCTTACCCCTATTAATACTTGTGTAAGCCTTAGATAGTAATTTGCTCTTCATTCCTCTTATCCCTGGCAATTACTCCAATTCCTCTTCTAGGTGTGAACCTTTTATTGACTTTTATACTAGTGGCCTTATACACTCACTATCCGTTATTTCCACCGCTTGATTGTTGTTAGGTAACATCAAGATGGCTCCTAGACATAACTGTCCCATATACAGAAGACTGAAACATGGGCGGCCAGCCCTGTAACATCCTCACATGTGTTACACTTCAGCCCATGGGTGCCGCTACTGGGTTATCCATTTTTTTAAAGATCTTTTTTTTTTTTTTCTGACCCTCTGCTTTACCAAGCATGATGCCCCTGTCCAGGGAATGGTATCACCTGGTAATACTTCAATGGTGCATGATACAAAGCTTTGCCATCCTTGCTTCTAAGGAGGATTTTGTGTGTACTTCTAAGACCAGTTTGTTTGCTCAATTTCAGATTGAAGAAATTGGTCGCATCTTTGTTTCTTCATCAGTGCCTGTCTTGATAGGTGAACGGATATAAAAAAACAGCTATGCTGTCTGGTCTTTCTTTTAAGCATATAGATGTATGGACATATATGAAGGATGATATTCTCCCCTCACTGACACTACTGTACTTTAAGATATATCTCAAACTATCCCCTTTTCACAATTAAGTCACCACTGTTTTTCGTGAATTTGTTGTTTACCGCATAGGAGAGCATATGATTAAGTTAAAATCACCACTATCAGTCCAATGCCTAGGGTATTCATCAGTTTCATTTTTATCATTAAGATCAACTCTACTTTTTTTTTTTAAGATTAACTCTGCTGTGAGAGAACGGCTCTTCTGTAGTTGTATTTTTATTGCCTTCCAGCTTAAGAGTTTTATCTTCCGGCACTATCTTAGATAATATTTCACACGGTCATAAAGTTTTCAGTGGTTACTCTCTCAGATGTCGGACCCATATTCCTGCTAGATCTAGAAGGAATAACATTCTATAACAATGAATAACAATGTATAACAATGAATAACAATGTATAACCTGCCCACCATGTATAACATGGTTGATATTTGAAATACAGGTGGCAACATGAATTCTGCATCATGCCACCACAGTACAATAAACTGATAGACAACTGGTATTTTCTATTT
>NW_022111320.1:38396418-38398760 GCF_000313985.2 Echinops telfairi
AAAAAATAATCCATGCTCAACCCTATCTAGTTTGGATGCTTATTTTCTGGGAATGAGAACACTGCCTGGATTACAGTCCTGGTGGCAAGTGGTTATGCACGTGGCTGTTGGTCAAAAGGTTGATAGTTTGACCCCACCAGACATTGCACAGGAGAAACAGGTGGCAGTCTGTGTCTTTTAAGGTTACATCCTGGAAACCCTGTGGGACAGCTCTGCTTTTTCTGATAGGGTCATTTTCAGTTGGAATCCTTTCCACAGAACAAGTTTAGCTTTGGCTTTAACACTAATATCAAGCCCTGGTGGTACAGTGGTTAAGTAGTTAACCTGGGGGAATTGGAAACTCCATGGTTTGACCCCACCAGCCTTTCCACGGGAGAACAATGTGGCATTCAACTTCTGAAAAAGTACATCCGTGGCACCTCTGGGGCAGTTGTACTCTTTCCTAAAGAGTCACTCTGAGTTGGAATCGACTTGATGGCAATGGTTACATTTTGGATTTGTTTTTAAAACTCTTATAGTCTAATCCCATTGGAACAATGTTATCAGAATCATTTTGATAAAGTATTCAGTATTCTCCTGGTTTCTTCCAGCTGCATTTATTCTCCTACAATAATAGATGGCTTCATATCAAACAATACACATCAATTCTTAAGTGTTTACTGATCTTTAGCGCTTCTTTACTTAACAATTGCCTTATAGGCAACTCTGTTCATCAAAACAGAATTCAACATCAAGCACATTGAGTTTTGTGTTGTTGCATATTAGGTCTTACACAATAGTTTACACAGCTACTGTCAGTCATAGATTCAAATCTATTACAGAGAACACAAACTGAATTGCACACAAGGTTCACAGTGGAGCCAGTGGCACACGCTGCAGAATAGACTTGATGTGTGACAGAGGTCAGATGTTGGTGAAGTTGGCAAAGAACAAAAGAGCACACTCAGCACCTTGGAGCACATTCACTGTAATCAAAAGAAATCTTGTTATGTATAAAAGAAAATGTTACAATAGAATAAAAGACATAAAGTTAAAAGACATTTTTCACATCCTTGTAGTGTAGGGATATTGGGCGTACATATGGATTTTCTTTCAATCCCCAAATGAAAGGAAGACCAACATGAATGTGACGCGTTGCCATAAGTCAAGTCATTTAATTAGTTTTTGTTTTATTGTTTTGTTTTTTAACTTCTCATCATGTCCTGGTGGTGGTGTTATTTCCAAAGAAGAAATGCTAATGGTCCGAATATGCTGATCATTAATTAGTATGTGACCTTGGGAACTGATATCAAGGTTATGTTCTATTTGATGCTGTTACTACCTTTGAGTCGGTGCTGACTCGTATACACCCTGTGTACAACAGAACAAAACACTGCTCCGGCCTGCACCACCTTCACAATGGTCCTTCGGTTGGAACCCCCATTGCAGAGATGGTGTGAATCCATCTTGTAGAGATCTTTCCTTTCTCATTGCCTCTTACTTTACCACGCACAGTAAGTACCCTTTTCCAGGGGCCTCGTTTCTCCTAACAACCTGTCCAATGTATGCAGGACAAAATGTTGCCATATTTCCCTCTAAGCATCATTCTGGCTTCACTCTTCCTAAACAGATTTATTTATTCTTTTGGCATTCCACAGTGTTTTTTTCAATATTCTATGCCAGGTCCATAATTCAAATATATTGATTTTTCTTTGGTCTTGTGCAATGTACAACTTTTACAAGCATATGAGGTGATTGAAAATGTTATGACTTGGGTCAGGCACACTTTATTTCTCAGTAAAATCCTTGCTTCCCAATACTTTTAAAAAGGTATTTTGCAGCAGATTTAGCCAATCTAACTATCATTTGAGCTCTTGACTGCTGCTTCCATGAGCATTGCATGTGGATCTAAGGGAGATTAAATCCTTGACAACTCCAGATAAACTTCTCTGTTTATCCTGATGTTACTTATTGGTCCAGTAGAGAGGTTTTAGTTTGCTTTACATTAAATTGTAATCCAGAGTGATGGTTAGAATCCTTGATCTTCATCAACAAATGCTTCAATTCCTCACTTTCACAATCAAGGCTGTGTCACCTGTCTATTAAAGGCAGTTAATAAGCCTTCCTCCAAAATTGGTGCCACATGCTTCTTCATAGAGTTCAGATTCTCTGATAATTTGCTCAGTCCACAGACTGAATAAGTATGGTGAGAGGATATACCTCTGACACCCACCTTTCCTGATTTTCAATCCTTATAGTATTCTCTTGTAATGTTCTCACAATGGCCTCTTGATTTATGTACAAGTTTTTGCATGAGTACAGTTATGCATTCTAAAATTCCAGTTCTTCTCAAGGCTATCAAA
>NW_022111320.1:38399327-38401082 GCF_000313985.2 Echinops telfairi
ACAGCAAGGCAGGTCACCAACAGTCAGCCAGATGACAGGGTCCGACAGTCCCCAGCTCAAGAGATGTAAATTCCAATGCTGTGGCAAAGTAGGTCTTGAAGGAACCTCAAATTACACCAACAAAGACGATGGGTTAGGTGTCCCGCAGGTAGTGTAGTTTGCACATTGAGGCACAGAACAAGCTAAGGCAGCCACACACTGGTCTGATGATCAAAGAGCAAGATACAAGAAAGGTGAGGCTCTGAGCCATTTATTTCTCCACCCTTCAATTAAACCCACACGTGTTTATTAGCCAGGTTGGCACAATAAACTGACTACCTCAATTATGTATCTCCTCCAGTCAGTTGGTCAAGTGGCTATCTTCCAAGTTTCTTGACATAGGCAAGTGAGGGCACCCAGTACTTCATCAGCTTGTTGAAAGATTTCAATATGCCTTTAACCAATTCCTGGAGCCTAGTTTTGTTAATACCTTCACTGTAGTTTGGACTTCTTCCCTCACTACCGTTGGTACTTGATTATATGCTTTAAATAGTTGAATGTGGAATAGTTCTCTTTGGTATAATTACTTTGTGTATTGATTCCTCCTTTTTTTAAGCTTCTTGAATCATTCAATATTTTGCTCATAAAATCTTTCAATATTGAAACTTCAGACATGTTTTTTCTTCAGTTTTTTCAGCTTAAAATATGCTGAGCTTGTTCATTCTGGGTTTTATGACTAGGTATTTTTATATTTCATTCTGATACTTTACATTCAGCTCTTTGGCTTCATTATTTCCTCCATTTTCCTGAGTGACTATGATTAAGAGCATCTTTCCCAGTCTTTTCTAACCTCCTCTGTTTCCTGTCTTTTTAATGACCTTTGACATTCTTCATGCATGATATTCTTGATGTTATTCCACAGTTCATCAGGTCTCTGTCATAAATATTCAATATGTCAAATCAATCTGCAGATATTTTCAAAATGCAAGTAGGATATACATCAAACCCAGGTTGTGGCTTGACTCCTGTGGACTTGTTTTACTTTTCTTCATCTTTCATATGAACTTATGTATGAAGGAGTACCCCAACAAAAGCTGATTTTTTTCCCAAAGCTATGTATTTAAATTTTTTCACAAAACCATCATATCACCATTAAAGTACTCTCCATTACATTTAATACATTTGGCAAATCTGTGATTCCATTCTTGCAAACATTTTTCAAACTCATCTGTTTAGATGGCTGACAGCACCTCCCTTGTTTTTTTCTTCAGCTCTTCTATGTCATCAAATTGCCGTCTTTTCATGTCCCTTTGCATTCGCAGAAACAAAAAGAAATCACACAGAGCGAGGTCAGGTGAGTCAGGTGCACAGGGGGAAGAGAGACATGCTTTTTTGCCAAAAATTGGCACACTGAGATGGCTGCATGAGCAGGTGCATTGTCGAGGTGAACAAAACCCATCCCCTGTGTGCCACAAATCAGGCCTTTTTTGGTTTCAGTTATGCAATCTTTCCAGAACCTCTAGATAGAGAGCTTGATGAATAGTCTGACTTGGGACGAACTCCAAATGCACCAAGTCGACATTTTTGTCTGTAAGGGAACTTTACATATGTCCAGGACAAAGTTTGTTTATCAATTGACATTTCACCTTTTTGGAAACGAGAAAACATTCACACACTTGAGTTTTTCCCGTAGCGCTGTCTTTGTAAGTTGTGTTCAATATCACATCCATTTCTGCTGGATTTTTCTGAGCAGGAAACATAATTTCACAGCCTCAC
>NW_022111320.1:38403717-38405237 GCF_000313985.2 Echinops telfairi
TTATATCACCATATTTTCCAACTACTGTCCCATCTTATTTTTTCCAGCTTTTGCATTCCAGTCTTCAATAATGATCAATGCATCTTGATTGAGTTTAATTACCGGTAATTTCAGGCTGAAGATGTTGGTAGAATTCTTCAATTTCTCATCACTAGCTGAGATGGTGCATGAACTTAAATAATAATTGTATTGACTGGGTTTCTTTGTATGTGGATAGATATTGTCCTATCACAGACGGCCTTGTGCCTCAAGATAGATCTTGAAATGTCCTTTTTGACATGATGAATGTGACATCATTCATCTTGAATTTTTCATTCCTCACCTAGTAAATGCTAAATACTATATGATTGCAAAAATATACTTTAAAAATATAGTCTTATCTGCTTCAAAATACCAATCTCTCTCAGATCATGACTTCCTAGGTTATTGATCTTTATGCATTTTATTATTGTTTTCGATGACTTCAAATTGACCTGGATTCATAATGCATTCATCCAAAGTTACAATTATCAGTAGATGTTTTCAGCTGTTTGCTCTTATTTTGAGTTGTGCCTCATGAGCCAATGAAGACCCAGAAGGCTCTACTTCATCTCCATCATTCTGGTGGACTTGACTTTGAGAAGGCACCTCTTCCTCCGTCATAGTTTGAGTTCCTTCTAACCCAAGGCATTCAGCTTCTGACACTGTCCTGCTCTAGTCGTGAAGCTTTTCGTATTTGACAATGTTTGAATGTTATTCATGAATGTGTACCATGGTTAATTCCTCAGACGTGGACAACCTATTCTATCTTCATAGTCTGTTCATCTGGAAACATTTCTTAAATCTATTCATTTTGGGTGACGGTGATAGTATTTGAAATCCCAGTGGCATAGCTTCCAGCATCACAGCAACCACAAGGCACCACAGTACAAAAAACTCGAGAGTCTCCTAAGAGGTAAAGATATACAGAATGTGAACCAAGAGTCATCGGACTCCTGCCCTGGTAGGCTGATGGTTATTCATTGAGCTACTAACTGACAGGCAAGTAGTTTGTAACTATCAGCTGCTCCAAAGGAGAAAGATGGGCTTTTCTACTTCAGTCAAGAGTAGCAATCTCAGAAGCCCCCAAGTGCAGTTTACCTATCCTACAAGATTGCTATAATCGGGCATTAACTCTAGAGCAGTGAGTTTGAATTTTGGTTTGGAAGGACTTGCAGTGGTTCCCAATATTTTGAACTATGAAATGAATTAATTCCCATGGAATATGTAATGTGAACTTTAGAACATTGTGATTGATTTAAAATGGTAACTTTGATTAGAACATTGTGATTGCTTAAAAATGTCAACCATGCTGGCTTTTGCTTTTGGTTTGTATTAGAATTAAATGAGAATTCTCTTAGAAAAGAGGGGGGAAATGCCAAGGGACCATAAAGATCACTACCGCTAGATGATTAGTCCATGCAGTGTTTTTACAACCCTGTAGGACTTAAAGTTGTATTTCTCAAAACTTTAACACACACACACACACACACACACACACA
>NW_022111320.1:38406055-38410085 GCF_000313985.2 Echinops telfairi
GGAATTTTCCAGGATTATTTTGTGATTACTTTATAATGGAATTTTGAGAATTACAGATATATGTTTGGTAGCTCGTGTGGGCTACTGTAATATCTTTTGATTTATACTGGTTTTGCACAGTGGTAAGAGCAAGGCACCTGAACTTTAACCTGCTCCTCTTGATTTTATTATCTTCCTTTAGGGAGATGATTCTATAAAGAGATGGGTCGGAATGAAAGGAGTTATTCCAGTGTCATCCATGAGGTCAGGCTCTGAGCATTTATGATGCATGCGTGCATGGGTGTGCATACAGCATCTTGAGATCAGGTTAACAAAGCAGCCACTGATCGTGGGGGATGAACACCTAAAGGTCTCCGAGCAACAAAGACACCCAAATCGAGCAACCCTCAAACACATGCCTCCTGAGAAGACAAACTATCGGATGATCTTGTTGCATCAAAAGAAGTTTGTTCAGTTTGTAAAAAATCACTTCCCAGAGGAGGTGATCTAAGCAGTGTGTGGTGTAACTACAGGAGCCCTGCCGGCAGAGTGGTTTCACAGGTCAGGCAGTGGAACCCAAGGACACTCCACGACAGAAAGAATGAGGAGGCTCTCTACTCCCACAAAGACTGAGTCTTGGGAGCTCCTCGGGGCAGTTCTTCCAGCCCTGTAGGGGCACTATGGGTTGGAATGGACTCAATGGCCACAAGTTTGGTTTTGATTTTGGTTTGATGTGATTTAACTCCGCTAGCATTTCTGACCTCTTGTGTATGGGATGTGCTGGAAAACAGCGGAAGAAAGAAAACACAGAATAAAACCATTGTCTTCGTGGCACCTGCAATCTAGCAAGAAAAAAAAAATCAATGTTTGACTTAAATTAAGACTTGAAAAATATCCATCTCTGGTGGGAAGGAAGTAAATCAGTAAAGTTCTTTTCTTTCTATTAAAAATAAAAAAATAACTTAAAAATAATAAATTTTCCCAGGCTACTTTTACCATAATCATTGAGAAAAGCCAATGCTGGCAAACTCTTGCAATGCTATACAGTCAATGGAACAACTGTCCTCTTCATCAGCAGGAAAACGAATAAACAAAATGCATTCCCCAGGTAATGAACTGTTACTCAACAAGAGAATGAACAATCACTACTCCGCGATTTTAAAAATGGCTGCATTTAAAATCAATATGAGGAGACTAGGATACCTAATACAGAGTAATGCAGGACATATTATGTTTTGATTTATATTCAATCTGATCATATGAGAAACCATGGTATCAGAAAATTTGCTTATTTTCAAGTGTTACTATGGGCCTGGGGATTGGCTGGATGGGACAGGTTAGAACTTTCAGGAAAGATGGATACTTCCAGGAAAGATGGATATCAACAGGGGATGTCTGCCCCCCCCCCATTTTTTTTTTCAAGGAGCGAGATCTTAGTGGAGAGGAAAATGAAGTCAATAGAAAATATGTTTTGATCTAGGTGTTTAGCAGCTCTGAAAGTATGTTTTTCTTAAAACAGGAAGAATTAAAGTTCAGGCAGCAGGAGACCTGCTGGACCAGACTTGTTGGATTAGGTGTTAGACATAAACTGACTGGTTTGTAATAAACACACTCTTCACATTTCTAACCAGGAAACACCTGATCATCTAATGGCTTTAAACTGTTTTAAATCATATTATAGTACTCTTAGCAGTGCGGCGTATGCTGGGATTCCTATCTTATTGAGATCTCAATGGAAACAGCATAGTAGGATTTGAAGTTGAGCCTTCCTGGAGATGAAGTCAAACTTCAATAATTGCTTAGCCTCTCTTAACCTCAATTTCCTTGTAGATAAAATAGAGTAATAATAACATCCTCATCAAAATTGTTTTGAAGGAAAAAATGGGATGGTGTGTTTGACTTTCCAGGCTAGGGATCTCTTCTACAGTATCTTCTCCGATAATGACAGTTACAGAGCCTATTTTCTTGAGCTTATGAATATTCTTTTAATTTCAACATCGCCATTATTCCCAGTATGTAAAAGATCGTTTTTAATACCTTTCTCATTCAATTGAAAGTATTTTATTATTTTCTCCTTCCAATTCTGTATCTCATCACCATGGAGGTTGTTATATTTTTTTAATGGTACTAAATTAAATGACACAGGGGTGAGCATCATAAGGCAGCAGTCAAAATGCAATCAGTGATCATGTAGTAAGTCTTTTGTTTCGAATGGAAGAACTGCATATACAAGGTGTGTTCTTCATACAGTGTCTGGACATTTGTTCTGTTACTAAATCTTGTTGTGATATTGCATGTCATTTTATAAATCCCCTTCTCTTACAAAGAAAATCAGCCAAGTCAAGTAAAAAGTAAAATATCCTTCAATAGTTAAACAAAAACAAAAACCCTCTGGTCTTTCATTGTTTTTAGCTTCAAAACAAAATCCTCTTTCAATAGTAGTCTTCAAAGTTATACCTGAGTCAAATATCTGAGTTTGTTAATCTCTTCATCACTTCTAAAGATTGCCTCCCCTTCTGATAAAATAATAAATGGGTAAATAGTCATATGTGAGAAGCTTGCATTTTTAATATGCCAGCACCTTCTGCCTTAGAGACATATTGTGCCAGATGGAATGTTTCATAAACACTGTAGCAGACAAATTGCATTAGATACCCAGCTAGCATAGTGACACGCAGCACCTTGAAGTAACTCAATTTTGTCTTTGCCCACTTATCAACCATTGCATTTTAATTTAGCAGTGAGATAGTATAAACTATCGCATCTACAGAAAGTGATAAATCAAATTGGTTCACTCTGTAAAGCAGCCAGCCTCAATTAATTATCTCCATAACAATATTTATGTGAATATTCAAATCTAAGAATGGCAAAGCAAGAATGCTTTATTATACACAAAGCATTCTTTACAAGATAATGCCTCCTTCTGGATTTTCCCAGAAGTAAGAGAGAAATAATAAAGGTAACTAGAGATTTTATTTATTTATTCTTTTTTGTATTTGCAATTGAGCCAATGATGAAAAGTAATAGTGCAAGAAATTAAATTTGATTAAAAGGCAGCACCTAACACCAACCATTAAAGAATTTTGGCTTAATGAAGGATTTTGCTAAGTTTCAATTGATAAATATGGAAAATTAAAGATTATTTGAGACAGTATCTGCTTGATGGATGGCAGCTTCGTGGAGTCATCCAGTGATTGCTAGCTCGCTAGTCGGATGGACAGATCTCTCCTGATCCTGGCACTCAAAAATAACATTTATTTCCACAGCATACATAATGAAACACCTTCTTGGATGGTCTAAGAGCTTAATTTAAACACACATTTCTAGATGGAAAGCTTCACTGCAGATGTTTTCTTAAAAAGAATTAACACTAGAACTTGCCAGCATTAAAAAATATCACAGAGTCCAATAAAAATCGGGGAAAAATCATAGCCAGATATTTTACCAAAGAAGACATTCTGATGGTCAACTAACGTATGAGGAGATGTTCACAGTCATTAGCCTTTGGGTACATGCACATCAGAACAACAGGGAGGTGTCACTTCACCCTAACCTGAATCACAAAGTCCAAAGAGCAGTAGGACAAAATACAAATACTGACTCTGGGGCAGGGAGGCTGGAGGGACTCTAAAGTGGTACAATCACTGTGGAAAGTCGAGAATAGAAACAGAAAGTTGAGAATAGAAATCCCACATGATTCAGCAACCCCTCTACTAGTCAGAGAGTGAAAGAGCTGCGACATACTGAGATAGAGGTATATTCATGTTTTCCAGAGATGGAAAGACTCTAAATGTCCATCGGTGGAAGAATGGAAAAACAAATTTTGGTGTGTACACACATTTTACACACTTTTGTGCATACTATGCCATGATGAAGAATAACGACGGATCTGTGAAACACCTAAGAACACGGATGAATCTGGAGGACATCATGCTGAATGAAACCCAGCCATTGATTGCCCTTTAGGACTGTTTTCCAGCTAGTCTGTTGGGGCACCACGCCCTGGCCCCAAAGTCCACCTTCCGCATTCTCTGGGGACCTTGCTGCTCCA
>NW_022111320.1:38411576-38428895 GCF_000313985.2 Echinops telfairi
TGTATGGATTGTGATAAGAGTTGTATGAGCCCTAATAAAATGATTTTTAAAAAAAGAAATTCATCCATTGAAAAAGGACAACAATGTGTGTGGGCCAGAAAAAGCTTTCATACTTAAAGAAATACCCTTTGATGATGATTAGGGGAGAGAAGGGAAGCGGAGGAGGGAGTCGCCAGCAGAAGATAGACTTGTTAACTTGGATAAAGAAGCGGCTGTCCGCAGTAAGAGGGAGGTTAGGAAACCACGACAGAGGCAGAGGAAGACTCTGCGAGACTTGCAAGAGTTAAAGGCAACAGAGATCAATACTGTACAGCCATTTGGGCAATAGTGGTCTTCTAAGAGTAAATGTTTGGCTAGACATGCATGGTAAACAGCAGGGAAGGAGGAGACAGGGAGGGAGAGAAAGGGGGGATGTGTGTGTGTATGTATGTGCGGGGAAGGTGCTGATGTCTGTATGGATGAGCCCTGGTGGTATAGTGGCTGTACATTGGGTTGCCATCCGAAAGGTCAGAAGTTTGCAACCACCAGCTGCTCTGCAGGAGAAAGATGAGGATTTCTACTCCTGTAAACAGTTGCAGTCTTGGAAACTCACAGGGCAATTCTACCCTGTCCTATAGGGTCACTATGGATCACCAAAGACTGAATGGCAGTGAGAGCATATATGGCATATATATAATATATATTTATATATTATGTACATTTGATAGAGAACATTTATATATGTGTATTTACCTTTGCTGCAAGTATATCCATTAATGTGGTGGAGCATACAGAAATAAAATTAAGAAAACTTTCTGGCATCACCCAATACCTGTGAGAACAAGTTACTAAGCCAGTAGGATCAGGACCTAGACTCAGGGGACAAAGTCAATTAGGGTAGCATAGTTCACAGAGACAAGGTTCTTTCTACATCTTACTTTGGTTAGTTGAGACTGGGTTTTAAAACCTCACAAAAACCATCTAGCATGCAAATTGGAAGAGACCTGGAAACAACTAGTTCAAATGGACTAGCAGACCGCATACACATCGATCGCCAAGAGACGAAAAGAGCTACCAATACCAACTACTCGGAAAGAGATCACATTAAAAGGTCCTATAGAGTGTAGGGAAGATGTGCAACATAACTCGAAACCATAAAAGAAACCAGTCTCCGTGGTTAGAGACTAGAGCAACCCCAAGATTGTGGTCTGTAATCCCCTTCAGTTCTGGAACTGAACTCACCCATGTAAGAACAGTCCATCAATTAAGATCAACAGGATGGCATAAGTGTACTTAAGGACAGAGGGAAAGAAAAGGAAGAAGGATGGAAATATGGTACACTTCGAGGAAGCGGGATAAGCCACGTTACATTGGAAGACTGAAATGAATGAATTGAAACAAAATGTGTCTAATTGTTGAATGTAAAATAGATGAGCTACTCTGTAAATCTCACCTCAATCCCAATGAAAGTTTAAACATAAACAAATAAGAACAGAATAAACAAAATGCTCTCTTCAAAAGTATTTATTGCAGAGACAGTGTTGCACTGTTGCCCACCTTATGAGATCCTGGGCAGTTTTCTGGTACCCTGAATCAAACACCAAGCATTCAAGGCATGCCCGTCCCACCTCTCACTACTGGGTTTCTTTCTACTTGCCACCCCCCCTCGCCCCACCCAACAAAGGCAATAATTTCTCTAGGCTATGCCAGCCTTTACAATCTAGTTCATTATGCATTTTAGTAGAAACCTAGGAAAGCTTAGGAAATGCCTCAGGAATTCAGATACTAGAATAATTGCTTAATTGTCTCTCCTTAATCTATTGAAGGAGACAATGAGATTTATAGTGGCATGTCTAAGTAAAGACTATGACAACTGGCTTTTATGAAAAAAATAAATACAGGAAAATGAGTTAACTAAAAGTCATAGCTCCAGGAAACTATATCAATGGGAGATTACATACATCAAATCCTACTTTCTAATATATTATGTTTCTTTAAAAATAACTTTCAAATAACTATATAATTGGAAATATTAGATCACAGAAAATATATTCTGAAAACAAATCTGATTTAACAAAGTATCTACTATTTATTCCCGGTAAATCATGACTGTTCATTTGTCTGAATGAATTAGTTATGTGAGAAAAAAAATGAACAACCCATAATATATATGATTAATTTGATTTTAGTGATCAGCATTAAATAAAATGATGATTTACAACAAAGAAGCTGATCTGATTTGAATGGTAGTAATCTCAATTTATTTTTTTCTTCTTACAAAATTAACGTGACTAATTTTTTGAGATGCCAAAACAGTAAAAGAATGACTAATAATTTCTAATATACTTAGCTATCCAGAGCAGTGTGTTGTATTTCTTAAGTCTTTTTTCCTGGTCATTCTTTTTTTTTTTTTTTTTAGCATCACTGAATCAGCTGGTTTATGAAATGTTATTTTTTATTATTTGCTTCTGTACAGTAAACATTTTATTAGTCTTCATAATCCTCAAACTTAATAGTCACAGGGCATTCTATCCTATGGCTGTAAATCATTCCTGTCTTACTTGTCATGGGCATTTTCTTACCTGTAGGGTTTTGTTTTTGTTCTTTTGGGTTTTTTGTAATTAGAATTTCTGAAGTGGTTATAACAAATGGAATTACTAGTTCAAAATGCAAATGCTTATGCTTTTTCTTTTATATTGTTCTTATTTCTTGATAGACTTGAACAAGATCTTGCTAATATACATTTTGAAATGAATAAACAAATGTGCAGCATTACTGTTAGGCTGTGTCTTGTATTATGACTCTTCTAAAAGGCTCTGAAAAGTGCAGGCCAATGGAACTAAATTGTGATCTACAAACAGCGTTTCGTTATTTTTCTCCCATGGCAAACTGCTGACATTTCCCTGGGCTTATTTTATGCAGCTAGGAGTCCTGGTAGCATCTGACCCTACGCGGGCTGCTATCCGAAGGACCAGCGATTCCAACCCTCAGCGGCTTCTCAGGAGAAAGACAAGGCTTTCTACTACTGAAAATAGTTACAGTCTCAGAAATGCACAGAGGCAGTTCCCTGATGTATATGGTCACTTTGAGCCGCAACCGATTGGATGGTAGTGAACTTAGGGATTTGTTTTTTTAATTTTTCCAAAGATACAAAAATAAAGTCTTAGCATTGACTTTTGAAGACTCTTTTGGAGTACTAAATGAGAAAATACACAGATTACCTTGAAAATTTTAAGTTAATCTTGTTATTATTTCTTTAAATAAATTGATGTTAATAATAATATAGATATATATATTCCATTACTCAAAATAATTCATCAATTGAACTTTAAAATATATTTTAAAACACATAATTATGAAATCAATACAACATAAGCTAATATATGTTGACCTATAGGTCTCTCTGATGGACTGAGGTTTCTACCCTATAGAATGAACCTGTAGTTTGGGCATCGTATAAAGTCTTTGGTACAGATTTCTGTGTGATTGATTGGATTGGCCAGCTAGTCAATGTGAATTGGCTCTGAAGACAGTATTTATCAAATAGATGTGTCTCTGAGCAACATCTCTGCCTGTCGGCAATCACATCTCACAATCCAACATTGACATGAGGATGTTATGTACACTCAAGCTTTCATTTGGCTAGGGGTCTCCGTCTTTGAAAGCTTGCCTGGGACAGCTGTCTGAGGAGGCACACAGGAAGAAAGGGATCGTACAGTTGCAAAGACAGGGCTCTGCTGTATCATTGCCATCATCATCATTTAGTATTTATCAGGGTGTCCACAACCTGCAGCTGCTTTACAGGCTGCTCCATGGTACCCAACAGAAGAGGCCATGAGAATCAGCACAGGCCAATGATCAAACAGCATCTTGGCTACATCAAATGAACGTGCAATATTTAGAAAGATGGTTCTCCTTTCTGTGGCTGGGGATTGTACCTGCCCATGGGAAACTTGTCTGTCTTCCATAGTGTACCTTCAAAAGGAGAAGTGAAGGTGAGATTTGAGGATCTTTTAAAACAATGGATGTGGTATCGAAACAAAGTTGATTGCTCATTTAGGATGCCCTGTTATCTTCCTGGATATGAGTAGAGTAAGTGGATGAGACATCTTTTTTATCAAGTGATAAGTTTAAGACATCAAGTCATCCTGGGAGATTAATATAGTACAATGACAAAACATTCCAAATTGAAGCAGTGATAGATATTTTGAATGGAGTTTGTGCTATCAATAATTTTAAAATTGAATATATATTTTTGCTCTCGCGATTTAATGTTTCTGATTGCAAAATGGACAGGTGTTCTTTGGAAAGATTCCTGAGAAATATTTTTTAAATAAATAAAGAAAAAAACACCTACTTCCTTAGCTTCACTATTTGGGGGCCCTGATGGTGCAATGGATAATCATTAGGCTGCTAACTGTAAGGTCAGCAGTTCAAAGTCACCAATTGCCTTTTGGGAAAAAGCTGAGGCTCTCTACTCCCTGTAAAGGATGACACGATTAGAATTCCCAGGGGAAGTTCTAAATTGTCCTATAGGGTCACTATGAGACAGAATTGACTCGATGGGAGTGAGTCCAGTTGAGTCGAATTGTTAATTCCACCATGTTCAATTCTAATGCATTTTTTCCTTTATAGGAAAGACTTTCATTTAAAAATGTTATAAAAATTTGCATCATTAAAATGTAGATATGTTCTCATAAAACAGTCTAAAATTATCTCTATCTATTAATGGATAATTAATGAAGAATTTTGATAAAAGAAGTTAGGAAACATATTCTTGGTAAAAAAAAGAATTTTGATTAAAAATTTTGTTGGCTGTAGATAAATGTTTGAAAGACACACTAATATCAATTTATCTCCCCTAGCAGTATATAAGGTGTTTATTTCTTCATATCCTTGACAAAACTGGAAAATAAAATTTTTACTAGTCTTATACTTAAAAAAAACATGTTTTTTATGGTTTTGCAATTTGTAATTACCTGATAAAACTAATTAGTGGTATAAAGATTAAAGTATTTGGCTACTAAAGTAAAGGACATGGTTTAAATTCACTCTGATAGATCTGGCATTCAGTTCCTGAATCTCTAGTGTATGTACACAATGGAATACCATGCATCCCTTAAAGCCAGCAATGAAACCATGAAACAGCTCATGATGTGCATGGGGCTGGAAACCATGATGGTGAATGAAGTGGTGGTGGTTGTCCGTAGGCGCCCCTGAGTTGTTTCTGACTCATAGCAGCTCTCTAAACAACAGAAGGACATTCCTCTATTTCACTGTTGCTGTACTTCAACAGACATGATGTCCGTCTTCAGAGAATGGTCTCTGTTGACAACATGTCCAAAGTATGTAATATGAAGTCGCACTATTCTTGCCTCTAAGGTAGAGGGTTTGCTTAAAACTCATGAACCATATACCACCTCCTATATATGTACATCTCAAAAAAAACACACATTTCCACAGAAGAGAATAAAACTCAATTGAGGTTACTTTTTCAAGATGTGGGGAGGAGGAGAAGACTATTCACTAGCTCACCCCAAATCAACAGACACTCCAAGAGGGATAAGTGAACCTTATTGGAAATTCAAGTCGAGATCAGTAAAGAGGAACACATATGTCTCAGGGAAGGTGATTACATTTCTGTTAGTGGGTAAATCAGGAGGAAAAACTTCCAATCAGGAAAAAATGCTTAATACAACTTATATAGTATCCAAGGGGATAAGACACCAGATCCAATGTTCCTTATAGGGCATCTTGACCTTGTTTATATCCAGCCTTGGTGACTGAGGTTATGTGCAATAGACTACTTTGATTTTAGACTCTGTTCTTTTGATGAGCATACTATCCTTCATAAGCCATACTGGAAGGATTACATGGGGAATTCACCTGTAGCACATTTAAGGAACTGACAAGTCTGAAATGCCCTAGTGTGAGAAGCAGCCTATGACTGCTACCCCGAAGTTATGGAATTGTCAGTTGTTGGACTTTGTTTCAGAACTCTTGCTTTGAGGGTGTCCAATGAATAGTGGCATATGACTGTCATAGATTGTTTTATTACTCTCCTTACTTTCTTATAATACTTGTCATAAGTATGACAATATATGACTGTCATAGATTGTTTTATTACTCCCCTTACTTTTTTATGACAAGTAATCTGGTAGGCATGGTTCTGCTTTGTGAATGAATGTCATTGACAATTTTGGTCTGGCATCAACCCCCTTGTTTGTGTAAATCGAGTTCAGTCACTAAGCAGTTAGTCTTCACTAGTTAACTACTCATGTATTGCAGTTCATAGATAATATATACTTGTATAATTTAATTTCTCAAGAGTACTTACATTTTATACCGTTTGCTAAATTAATGACACTATCAAAATAATTACCTTGGGCCCAAGAAGGATGATTTATAATGTTCTTTATTATAAAATGACAGTGATGTCTCAAAATTGCAACAGAGGCCTATATAAACCACAGATATATGAAAGGATTGGGGCTCACACTTAGTTCTAGCCCTAAGAACAATTAGTTCTTGTGCCATGGCTCTTCTTGATGCTCACTCACTTGTAGAGATCACTGAAGATATGGGAAAGTGTGGTGAAGAAGCTAGATGGTGCCTGGCTGTCAGAAAGACTAGTGTTTGGGGTCTTAAAGGCTTGTCTAAAAACCAAGCAGCAATCTAAGTGAGGTTTCAATTAAGTCCATTTGGAAGGACACCATCCTGTGTTATCCAAGGATTATAAATAATAAAATTTGAATCCAAGGGAGGGAAGTGAACAGTGCTTAAATTGTGAACACCTGGTTTACAGGAGGCTATGGATGACAGAGGAAGCTCAATAACCATTTGCAGGGTCCGGTCCATACATTGCATAGATTAAGTCTCTAGTGAATCCCCTCTGACCCTTATCAAGCAATTTGCATAGTCTTGTTATCCAACAGAGAATAATTAAAAGTTTTTTTGGCATATGTAGTTAGGGTTAAAATATACTACATTTTATCTCCCTTTGGACCCATTTTAAAGTTGTTTTAGTTTTTAATATTTTCTACTTTCCTTTTGGTTGAAGTTTTTATATCTTTTTTAGAGTCATTGTTGTTTTCTGTTTGTGTTTTGTATGATTTTCTGTAGATGGAATCCAGGATAAGTAGAGCTCTATACATATTATCTAGCTTTATAAATGCCCAGGGGCAAGGCGGGGAGGATTGGGGCAGAGGGGAGCTAACAACCATTAGCACAAGAAGAAATATTCTGAATTTGATTGTGGTGATGGTTGTGCAAATCTTCTTGAAAATGATTGAATCACCAAATTGTATAATATGTGAAGTCTAGGACAATAAAACTATTTTAAAACAAAAATAAACAACAACAACAAAAGATTTACAGCCTGGTAAACCGCAGTTCTAATGCTATTAGGACCACTATAACTAAGAGTGGAGTGAATAGATAAGGGTGTTTAAGAATGTTTTTCCACTATCTGTTAGTCACTTTGAATTAAATTGATGGGCTTTCACAGTTGATTTCACCACTTTAAAATTTAGCTAACCTTTTTGTTGCTGTGTAATCATTGGTAGTAATAGCTTATTCCCTGGATATTAACCCCCTAAGATTTATATTAAAAGTAGGTTTTTAAGGTTTTTCATTTACACTTTTAACTTTATTTAACATAACTTTTTTCTTCAAAAGGCTCTACTTTTGATCTAATAATGACTGCTTTTGTATGTCGTGTTGGCTTAAGAAGGCCCTTCCAACTGTAAGTTAAAATTTTATTCCCTTCCACTTATTTATTTTAAGATCTACTGCTTTTTAATTTATCTTATTTTACAGGACTGATATTTTTCTTCAAAATGTATAGTTAAGCAGCCCAATACAATTTATTGAATAATTCATTTCTTCTTCTGTTACTATCTTATAGTAACTTATTACTGTCAGTTATTTTCCCTCCATCACATTGTGTTTATATATTCATGAAATATATATATATAATTCACGAGCAAAGTTGTTCAATATAAATAGAAGAGATGTGTGGGGCCAGGCCATCTCTAGGACTGTTTTAGAACTGGTGTTGACTTGAATCATGCTCATCAGTCCCTTAACACACTGCGACTCATGTGTGTCAGAATAGATCTATGTTCCATAGGATTTTTTATCATTCATTTTTTAAAAAGAAGATCATTAGGACTTCCTTCCAGCACACCTGTGCCTTGCCTCAGCCTCCAGACTCCCTGAGAGCTGAAAGCACGGTAGTCATTTTCACGACCCCAGGACTCGGTAGGGCATTGGTGATGCCTATACTGGTAAAACTTAAAACTCACTACGTTTGTGGGTAGACAAATCTTTAGTTTCTCCACCTCTGGACAAGATCTGAGACAAATTAAGACTGCTCTTTGTCCAAGGCACCCTGTCCCTTTTGTTTATTCAGATCAAACCATTCCATCTGTGATCAGCTGATAACCTCTCCTGGATGGTCAGCTCTCCCTGGAACAGTACAGCCTGGGGAAAGAAAGAGGAAATGCTCTTCAATCTGGCCTATTTCTGTCAAGCAGAGGTCTCGGGCTGTTGAAGTGGGAGAGTTTCCATAGCTGCCGCATCTCTTTAGATCTCCTAGTGACTGAGTTCCCATTTCCTTCTCTGTGGCATCTGCTTTTAAGTTTCCCATTCTTCAGATTTCTTGACAAAATACAGGGATACCTTTGTTGCCTACTCAATTCATTCCAAATTTGTGTTCATGCATTGAAAAGTTCAAGAACTAGATCTCATTTTTCCGAAAAGAAATAATGGAAAACTAACTATTTTGTTCTGAGGCTCAAAAATTACATGTATTAATTCATTTTTTGAGGGCTTTAAATCATTATGGAGACTTTTAGCCTTCTGGTGTATCACTGTCATGGATAAACTATTGCTAGCAGGTTGTTTCTGATTTGCCCAATTTAACAACAACTTTTCCAACCTCTTCGATGGTCTGGGTTCTTTGTTTTCTGGTGAACGATTTCACATCTTTAGCTGCATTAGCCGCTTTAACCACGTTGTTTGTTTGTTTGTTTGTTTTTCTCCCTCAAAAATGTCACTATTGTCCGCTTAGCCATGTTGTATCCAACTGCTAAATCAGACAGTGACCTGGTTTAAGTTTTGACATTTCTTTTTTAACTGTATCATGGTTCTCAGTTCCCTTCTTAGCGTTAGTGCTGCTATTATTCATTTTTTTGGAGAATAGTTACAATATTTCATGAAAATAAAGTGCAAAAAGAAAAAAGCACAAGGATGACGTTTAACACGGCACTCCCTGCTGTCTGAGCTGGAGCAGGGCTTAGACTGAACTGTCTCCCCTCAGTCTCCACCTTGGGATTCAGTGCGTGGCTCCTTTTCGGTTTGTTCAGGTTTTCTCAGTGAGATAGTTTATTGTGCCAGCCTGGCCGATAAACACAAGTGGGATTAACTGAAGGGTGGAGAGATAAATGGCTCAGTGAGCCTCGCCTTTCTTGTCTCTCACTCTTTGATCATCGAACCAGTGTACGGCTGCCCTGCTTGTTCTGTGCCTCAATTTACAGGCTACACTACCTGTGGGATGCCTAGCCTGTGGACTGTGTCGCTATAAGTTGAGGTCCCTTTGAGACATCTCTGGAGCTGGGGACTGGAAGTTGGGACTGGTAGTTGGTTGACAGTTGGTGATCTGGCTGCTGTGCTGAGATAGCCTAGCTCTCTCTATAAATAGAGGAAGATCTGGCAGCAGACTAGACTTGAAGGACTGCTAGTCTCTCACAAATCTCTCTCTCACGAGAGTGAGTTGCACTGAGCCATTTGAACTGTTTTATAATTTAACTGTTCATTTCTTGTATTATATATCTATCTATCTGTATATAATTTAACAGTTGATTTCTTGTGTTATGTATCTTATCATCTTTATAAATAAATATATAAAATTATCAGCAATCTGGTTTTATCTCTGTAGAGAACCCTGTCTAACACACTCAGGTTACATTTTTATTTAGACTATCGAACAAAGTTATGAACACCAAGAAGATTTTTTTTTTTAATCTTTGCTACTTGAGTAGTGGAAAGTGTGAGCTTGGTGCGGTTGGACAGCAGAGCTATCACTAGAAGTGTTTCTCAGCGGGGAGGGGGGTCAGCTTCTTTAGACACCTGATAAAATTAGGAGTCATGGAATTTGTTTGGGTGCCAGATGATCCCACCACACAAGGATGTCTCAGGGGCGAGGAGAGTATATCAGGGGTCATAAGAAAATGCTTAAGTGTTTTGCTAAAGTTTCAGTATCTGAGTGATGTCAAATATCTCTGTACCATAGTATTTCCCATGTTTCAAATAACTCAAGAATCCATGTAATGTTGATTATTTGAAGATTAATGAAATAGGGGCTCACAGGTGAATACCTAAAAAGCTATCTAGAATCTCATGATTCAGAGCATTTTTTAAGGGAAAAAATGGTCATAAAATCACAGACAAATGCTAATTAATTGAAGAAGATATTGATAATACCTTAGACTTTAAAATTCATACACATGATCAGGTGCATTAGCATATTTGAGTCTTGGAACATCTTTACAGGACAGACTCAGTTGTTAATATCTCCACATTCCAGCTAAAGTCTCCACTGATAAGGAAGACATTACTTTCTTAAAGACGTGTCCAGGCAGAAGAGATGGATCTCAAATCTACTTTTCCTACCTGTCCTTTTAGCTCTTTCACCTACCTCTTCTGCCTTCCTTCTATTTAACTAGGAAAGAAATAATATTGTCACCACATTCTTCACATTTTCTGAAGGGCTAACATTAGGAAAATGAGCAACGAAGTCACTATGATAGAAGCTGAAAAAGTGACTTCTTAGTCATCCACAGCAGAAAGATTGTGCTAACAGGACCTTGAACTAATGAATAACCTTTTATTGTGAATTATATTGTAGCACTTAAAAATTTAGCTATAACAATATTTTAATTTAGTGGAGCTTTCTATGGTAATGTTGGCACACCTAAGTGAAAATCAAGCAGAAAGAAATATTGAAAGGATCTTAATGGACACCATTACACAGATGACCTACACGCTCAGAATATTTTATAAGTGGAAGAAAAAGTATTCTATTTCCTCATTCAAGACATGAAAGAAAATGAGACATAATTTGTCCAAAGTAAACTTGAAAAGTGATTGATAGCTCAGTTGGGAATATTTTCTGAATCTCTGTCTCCATGTTTCTCTTCTTCATGTGATTACTCTTTTCCACCTCAACCACAGTTATGACTTGAGAGACTCCATACCGATACAGGAGATTTTTTCTGAAAATATACATGTTGGGGAGAACTGTACAACACTTTGAAGATACTCCAACCTATCTCATTGGGAATATCAGCTGCAAAGGACTTATTTAAAGTGTGAAGGCCAAAGTGTCACTTTGATGATTCAGAGTCATTTAAGGCAAGCCCCGGTCTTTTCCGTCATCTCATGTAATTGCAAAAGGTGCACAACGGAAAAGAAAGATCAAGGGAGAATGAACGTATTTGGATTCTGATGTTGGCAAAGAATTATTGTATATTCTGTGGATAACTATAAGAACGAACAAATCCATTTGGAAGGAAGTACCTGTACCCCCAGAATGCTCCTTAGAAAGAGATGGGCATAATCTCACCGTGCTTACTTTGAATAGAGACCAATCAGGAAGTAGCGATCTCTAGAAAAAAGACAGCAAATGAGACAAAGTGGAGGGTGAACAAAAATGAGGAAACTTTCTCAGAAGATGGACTGCAACAGTGGCTGCCACAAATGGGTTGAAAGGGACCAAAGATCGTAAGAATCACGTGAGACCTGTACCCGATTTGATGACAGCTCACGACAATAAACTTAGTTAGGATTTTGGGGAGGCAAAGGCAATTCTTTCAAGCAAAGCTACATTTCCCAGGCAACAAGTGCTGTTTCCACAGCACCACCTTTCCATCAATATCTGTGGGTGTGACAATCCCTTTTGATTACTGAAATTGTTCAGTACTGCTAAAGAGAAGTTATGATTTAAACATGGCCCCTTTGCTATAGTAAGATGTCAAACTTTATGTTCTGAAATCAAGGTAGCTTTCTTCAAAAACATGGGGCATTTGAATTCCTTGCAGCCATTTAGAGAGACTAGCACTTGGCATGTAGTTAATAATGCATAGGCACCAAATACTTGCTTGAAAGAGAAAATATCCTGAGTTGAATAGATCGTTTTTAACATATGAACTCATTCTGGCAAACAGAGCTGGGTAAATTGGTCATTTAAGGTCAACTTGGCTGCCCATGTTCTACATGGCTGTGTCCCATGTAGAATAGTGTCGCAATAACACTGCATATTATTTCCACGAATCCCATGCACCATAAATTAGAACAAAACAAAATGCATGGCAGTGAAGAAGTTGGTGAAAAATAAAACCACAAATAACTTTAATAATTCCTTGTAGATTGATAATATGCCCTTTACTGTGGAAGCTTCACAGCATACAATAATTTTTCAAATACTCATAAAAAATGGAAGAATACATGTTAATTTATTTTAATTGAAGAGAGGAAATGGAATTTGGCTGTGATAAGACTCTATCACCTTGTAGCCAGGAGGTTTCATTTCTCATTTGCAGCATGACAGACAGATTCGCTGTGATTCTTTGTTTTGTGGTTTGATCTGGGCTTTTGAAGCTCTTTATTGAGAATTCATTACAAGATCAAGAGTCAAGATGAGCTGTACTACTGCCTTTAATTAAGACCAGGAATCGGCAATCATTATTTTTTTTAAAATAAATTGCTATCAATTTTCCACATGAAGAGAATCAGGAATCTCAGGGACAAAGAAAAGTAGATTGGAAAAGTAAAAGGAAAATGAAAACACATTGTACAGTCCATTGATTGTTACCAAAAATTAATTTGTTCTTCATTGTGAACCTTTTCGTCAGGAGAATCTCCATCAAGCACAACATGAGGTTTCCGATGAATGTCCCCAAGGCAACGGGAGGAAACATTTATTCTGTGTCTCAGCAAATGCTAACCCTGCAACTGAACAGGAACGATCAATTCAAGCTCAAACAATAACATTTAAACCAATAATAAGAACAACCCTTAGATCCAGGAATGACACAATTAAAAGGAAGCCTCTTGGGAACTGAGAGAGCTATGGACTAAAATATGAAACAGGAAAACAAACAAACAAACAAGTTTCAATAAAAGGAAACCTATTGAAAAATATAATCATCTTTCAAAAGAATTCACCTTTAGAGGTAAATTTGAGAACTTTTTTCTTTCATATTCAGAATGCAATATTGAACCCGAGGACACAGAAGATAGTAAGTGTTGCTCTAAAGGGTTTTTCATTACAATTGTTTTGATTGTTTTTGTTTAAAATTGCTTGTAAGATCTCAGGGAACAAAGGATTGTTTTCTTCTGTTTTATTTCCTTCAGAGAAGGGTAAATGACAAAGCTGTAAAGGCATTTTTATTTTGTGAAACTTTGCTAAGTGTCTAACAAAATATTTTGAAAGAAATAACGCAACAAAAACACCCACAATTTTAATGAGTTCCTGATTTAATAGCATCATTTAATTTTGTGTGATCATCATACTACTTGAATTTAGCTTTCAGATTGGAGGTGAAGTATTTTTGAAGAATGTATGGAAATCCTTGAGCTAGTGCATTTGGAAAGTATCTATGTATCTATCTATATATACATATAGACAAACATATTTGGGCATGCACACACAAAAACATTTTAATTTTGGACTTCAAAAAAGTTACACATTATCAGAAATAATTTTTTTCTTTCCTTTGCTCAGATTTTCTAAATGTTAACATCTTACGTAAATATAGTAATTAACATTAGGAAATAAAACTTGATACACAATCTCTAGGACCGTTTTGCCTGTTTACTTACAAGTGTGTTTACACTGATCTGGATCCAGCGCAGGATCAGAGGGTGCATTTCAGTGCCATGGCTTCTTATTTTCCTTTTGTGGAAGAATCATACCACTGAACTTTGTGTTTAAAAACATCGATTATTTTGAAGTGGGGTGGACATTTTAATTTTGCAGGATAGTTCATAGATTGGTGTAGTCTGATATTTCCTCCTGATTATACATTTTGAGAATAATAAAAATGTTCTTACAACTGGACGAGTAGGTAGCATAGTAAAAAATGGAGACAAGTTGAAGTTGTCAAGGATTTTGTCTTATTTGGATCCACAAGCAAAGATCCTGCAAGAAGCAGTCAAGAGATCAAATGATACATTGCACTGGGTAGATCTGTTGCACAAGACCTCTTTAAAGTGTTAAAAGCAAGGATGTTGCTTTGAAGACTAAGGTGGTATTGACCCAAGCCATTGTGTTTTCAATCACCTATATGTAGAGGTGACACAGTGGTCAAGTGGTTAAGCATTGGACTAACTACAAGGTCAACCACCAGTTGCTCCACAGGGGGAAAACAGATCTTTCTATCCTTGTAAAGAGTTACAGTCTTGAAAGCTCTCAGGGACAGTTCTACCCTGCTCTTTTGGGTCCCTGTGAGTCAGCATTGACCCCATGGCAGGAGAGAGAGTATAGGCATGTGAAAGTTTGACATTGAATAAGGAAGATCAAAGACGCATGAATGAGTTTAAATTGTACATTGAATTTTGCAATGGATATTGAAAGTATCATGTTCTACCAAAAGGACAAACAGCTCTGTCTGGGAAGATGTACGACCAGAAAGCGCCTTAGCAGTGAAGATGGTAAGCCTTTGTTTCACTTACTTTGGACATGTTGTCTGGAGAGACCAGTCCCTGGAGAGAAGGCCACCATGATTGGACCACCAGAGGAAAACTCTCAACAAAATGACTGACACAGTAGCTGCGTTGATGGGCTCAAAATAAGAAAGCAAAAAGAGAAAACATGTTTGCTATGTCTCAAGATGAAAGAACTGTAGAAAATAACCCAGCCTCAAATTGCGTATATGCAAATTATTGAATGCTGCAGGAAGCATCACCAGAACATGGGAGGAAAGCTCGGACCCACAAGCTGGAAGAGATCCCAGTTTGTGCCCATGCCAAAGAAAGGTGATCCAAAATGTGAAAACTAACAAATGATAGCCTTCCTATTACATGCATGTAAAATCTTGCTGAAGGTCATTCAAAAGTGATTGCTGCAGTTCGCTCCCAGAGAGCTGCTAGAAATTCTAGGTGGATTCAGGAGGTGGCATGTAGTGAACAGTGTCATTGCCGATGTCAGATTGGTCTTGCCTGAAAGCAGATAGCACCAAAGAGATATTTACCTGTGTTGTACTAACTGTGCACAGGCATTTGGTATATAAATCATAAGAAATTATGGATAAAACTGTAAAGAAAGGGAATTGTAGAACACTTAATAGTGCTCATGTAGAACCTGTACATAGAGAGTCATTCAAACAGAGCAATGAAATACTGCATTGCTTTAAAGCACGGAAGTGTGTATCCTTTTATCATACTTTTACATTCTACATACTGAACAAATACTTCCAAAAGGACTAAATGAAGAGGAATTAATATCAGGATTAGTGGAAGCTTCGTTAACAACCTGTGTCATGCAAATAGCACAACTTAGCTTGTGAAAATGAAGAGGATGTGAAACATATACAGAGGAAGTCGAGGGGCCTCAGACTTCAATATGGGTTATAGGGCAACATGAGGAAAACAGACGCCATCATGAGACAGGAAACATTGATTTTCTCAAGATTTCACTTTACTTAGATCCACCATCAAGGTCCCTGGAAGCAGCAATCAAGAGATGGAAAGATACATTTATTATTTTGGGCAATACTGCTTCAAAAACTGCTTTAAAATGTAAAAACAAGGATGGTACATTGATACGTCTGATGCAAGCCTCCTTTTTTTCTCAGTTTTTCACTATGCATTCCAGAGCTGGACAATGAATAAAGAGGCCCATGAGGAATTATGATGTTGTTAAAGAATGTTAAATATGCTGTAAACTGCTGGAAGAACGGAACACTTTTTCTTGGAAGAAGCAGTGAATGCTCCTTAGGAGTGAGAATGGCAAGACTTCGTCTTAAAAAACTTGGACATGTTGTCAAGAAAGACCAGTTTTCGGAGCAGGATATCCTACTTGGTGAAGTAGAGAAAATCGATTAATGAAACAGATTAATGTAGTGACTAAAACAATGGTGCTCACAAAAGGAATGATTATGAGGATGTTGTAGAATTGAGAAGTGTTTTATTCAGTGCTATATAGGATTATTATGAGTCAAAACAGACAAAAAGGCATCCAAGAATGACAACAACTACTACTAACTCTTAGATAGGGAGATATTTTGAAATATAATGTGAATATATATTTTTATCATCACAATTTGCCTACCATCTATTGATGACTCTTGCTTTTACTATTTTAATTCATTATTTCATCCCATTGTTTTATCTGAAATTTTAGTATAAAGAAGAGATATTCTTTTTCTCTAATTTGTTTATTTTGATTATTTAATCAGGATAGATTTATGGGTTCTTTCTTAAAAGTAATCATCTATTACTATCATCATTATTTATTTTTTCTCAAATTGTCTTCTGGGACAATTTTGGAAAACAAGCTATTAGAAGTGACAGAAAAATGAGTCCCAGTTAAATTGGTTTGAGCATGTATGGTCACTCTGGAGTTACAATACTGTATTATTGATGTCTCCGGACATAGAATTGTGCCTGATGTGCAATTTGCTACCACCCCTTTCTTTGCCTGAGTTATGTATGTTCATGAACCCACAGACAGAGTTTGAAAAATTGTTTTCTGTAATTTACCCTTCCAGGCTTGGTATTTTGCTCAACTCCAAGTTGAGATTCAGACTCTTTGCCCAGCTTCCTTCATATATTTCTTCCTCTTATGCTCTGAACGTTTTACACACACACACAAAACATTTTAGCCCCGAATTCATCCTTAGTTTCACCAGGCCTAAAATAATAATAACGAACTAATAATAATCACCCATTGTTTATGTTGCCTTCTCTGGTATAACCTCAAAACTCACTTCCATTAAGTCAAAGTCAACTCATTAGTGACCTTATAGGGCAGGGTAGAATTGAGTTTCTGAGAATGTAACTCTTTGTGGGAGTAGAGTGGCTGGTGGTTTCAAACTGCTGACCCTGCAGATGGCAGCCCACTATGCTACCAGGGCTCCTCTTCCATAGTAGACAGCTGTGTACTCTTAATTGGGATCTCCTGAGCGCCGAGCTTCGGAACATCAATTAAATGCAAGTTGTTTATTTGGGATTTCACGTGACATATGTAGAGACATAATGAAAGAATAAGAAGGATGCAATAAAAAATGAGCTGAAAATACAGGGAATCCAGGACGGATGAGCCCTATAGGACCAGTG
>NW_022111320.1:38429072-38430925 GCF_000313985.2 Echinops telfairi
AGGGGAAAAATGAGGACCTAGTGTTGGGGGTTTCGGTGGAGAGAAAATGTTTTGAGAAAACGATGTACAAATGCGCTTTACACAATTGATGTGTGTATGGATTGGGATAACAGTTGTATGAGCCCCTAATAAAATTGTTTTTAAAAAAATGAGCTATTAATGCTGCTTCCTTGGTGGAAAATGTGAGCTACTTGGAAATTTTAGAAATAGATGCAAAGCTCACACATCAGAATTTTCCACCCCGTAGGATAAGACAACTGGAGTATTTATATATCAATTCTGGAGAACCAGTGGTTGAAGATTGTTCCTGGGCGTATTAATTTGTCAGTAATCCACTTTGTACACACACGCACACACATGAACAAGCACACCAGAATGGCAGTCATCCAATGTTTTAGGAAAAAGAGCCATCCGAATTGTAAGTCCTAGTAGTAGGTGATGACCAGATAACACAGAAAGATGCTAGGGTTTGTATCGGGTGACAAGATTAGCACCCTAGCTCTGTCACACATTTTATTAATTGTTTGATAGAATCATGCTGAGTAGATAGACGAGGTGATATTTGCAGTTTATAAAATAAATAATTTTATATTGAAGAAACAAAGTGATAAACTGAAGGTCACATATTATAAGGTATGCACATAAAAGACAAAATAAAGAATTATGGAATTCACAGAATTTTTCTTTCCTATTTTTTATAGTGAAAATGAAACTTCACAACTGAAAAATGAGAACAAAATTATTGTCAAAGTGTCTGGATGGAGTACCTATCACTTCCCCCTTCATTCATTCATTTTCAGTTATAATTTAATTATCTACAGACACCCTCTAATTTGTCTGACTTTAAGATAATCACCACGATTACAAAAACAGTATCCCAGCTCTTGCCTTTATAAGATTCACAATCTGAAGGTGTGGAAAGAACACTGGGACATGTGCTGTACTCTATACCAGAATACAAGGCAAGAAGAAATGTCAGAAGATGTAGTTGGAGAGACTGGGACTAGATTGTGAAGGGCCTTGATGTTAAAATAGAGCCTTTCAATTATTTCAGGGTATAAGGAATCACTGGATTTTATTTCAAAGTAGTGGAATGTCTCAAGTAAGAATATCGAGAAAGTAAGGAATTATTTTCCTAAAAGAAAATAAAGAAAGCTGTTTCTTGAGTGTCATTCCCTACTTGGTAGAACTGGAACATATTGAAAATGACTGCGCCTATGAAAATATAACTACTTGTTCATAATGTTTTAGCAATTTTGCCTTGTTTATCCTTCAAGTGTCCATGTATCACTCATGACTTGGGCCTATTTGTAGAGCCATTCAAGAAGTCAACTGAAAACAGTATAGACTATGGATAATTCCACAGCTCATATTGATTTGACTGTCTTAGAAAAAAAATCTGGGCAAATTATCTTAATCTCTTGGATTAGTGCTAAAATAAATAATAGAAGAGGGAATGGCATAGAGGATTAATACAAATGGCATATAATCATTAAGGCAATGTCAATTCCTATGTTCTGTGTAAGGGTTGTGATTGGAACATGGATAGCTAATTCTCATCTTAACAAAATCATAGGATAAGCTGATGGAACAGGGCTGCATCATGAAAAGGGCATTGCATTTGGAGTGAGATGTTGATGTCAAATCAACCCGGGAAAGGGGTCACTCTGTCTTTGGTTTCATCTGCATTAGTAAAATGGAGATAATATCTTCATTTGTTTTAACTTCCAATCCCCATCATCTTTATTTCCTCTGTTTTATTTCAATATTTATCTAGGGTTGAAGATATATGACATTTCCATGTTAATGGTCTCCCTCATTAAAATAGATTTTCCATTGGGATATATATATAT
>NW_022111320.1:38431821-38433669 GCF_000313985.2 Echinops telfairi
CTGTCTGCTTCCTTGACCTTGGACCCAGCAGCCCTCATGAGTTGAAGGACTTCCTATATATTAACTGTTTCACAGAAGTGAGTTGAAATGAACACTCTGTACTGCTGTGTAGACTAATTAGCTGTTATGATCCTTCATGCTGGGTGTGTGTATAAATCATAAGTATCCCATGGCAGCAAACTAAGAGGGAAGGAGAGAGAAAGAGAGAGTGGAAAGCAACCTGGTCCACCCTGCCCCAAGGATGATATTTCTGCTCTGAGCAGCCAATGCACAGAGAGGACCATAGGGCCTGCCCCACCACTAGACACGGCATCACCTAACTGATCCACAGTGCTATGGGGGACAACACTGGAGACAAAATGCAGGAATTGTGCCTGACCTGAGCCCATCACACCACGATGAAATGCAATGGGTGTGCAACAGAGCAGTAAGGGGAGCAAAGCAATGAAGTCCTCAAGGAATCCCCCAAACAGGATTTTGTGGCAGGGCATGACCCCTCATCAAACTTGACTGGAAAACACTCATAAAGGTCAAAAGATAGACTAGGAAATATTTATAGGCTTTTCTTTTTTCTGTTTGTTTTTTGTTTTGTTTTGTATAGGCAGGATAAACAATCCTAAGGAGAAAACAACAATGGGATGATGGCTTCTGGGAGTGGGGGAGGATGGGAGAAGGGAGGTGGGGGAAGGAAGTGGGGAACCAAGAAACCCAGGCACAAGGGAAAAACATGTGGTCTAAAATCAATGGCAAGGAGTGCATACGCTGCCTGCTGGGGCTTGATCAAGTGCAATGTAGCCAAGAGTAATTAATGAAAGCCAAATGAAGGTTGAACATGATAGTGGGACAAGAGGAAAGTAAAAGGAAATAGAGGAAAGAATTATGAGGCACTGGACATTTATAAAGGTATAAATATTGGCTCATACATATGTAAATATATTTATATATAATGAGAGGGAAATAGTTCTATGCACATATATTATATGTTCAATAATAAGTTAATAGACAGACATTGGACCTCTACTCAAGTACTTCCTCAATGCAAGAACACTTTGTTCCAATAACCTGGCATTGTATGATTCTTACCTTCCTGACATGTCACTGAAGACAAAATGGGTGCATGAGCAAATGTGGTGAAGAAAACTGATGGTGCCCAGCTATCAAAAGATATAGCATCTGGGGTCTTAAAGGCTTGAAGATAAAGAAGTGGCCATCTAGCTGAGGAGCAACAAAGCCCACATAGAAGAAGTGCGTCAGCCTGTGTGATCATGAGGTGTCAGTGAGATCAGGTATCAGGCATCAGAAGACCCAGAACAAACAATCACATGGATGCAAATGAGGTGGGGGCGGGAGACCCAAAACCCATCTGTAGTCTATTGGACATCCCCTCACAGAAGGGTGACAGGAAGGGACGAGCTAGCCAGGGTGCAGAACAGCACCGACAAAACATATAACTTTCCTCTAGTTCTTTAATGCTTCTTCTCCCACACTACCCTAACCCCAATTCTACCTTACAAATCCGGCTAGACCAGAGCATGTACACTGGCACAAATAAGAGCTCTCAACGTGGGAATCCAGGATATATAAACCCCTCAGGAACAGAAATGGGAGTAGCGATACGATGAGGGTAGGGGACAGATTGGGGGAGAAAGGGGAACCTATCACAATGATCAATGTATAACTGCCTCCACCACCCAAAGGGGGACGAACCACAGAAATGTGGGTAAAAGGTCAGTGTAAGATATGAAAATACAGGGAGGAGATGAGCCAGTCAGGGTGCGATGTAACAATGATGAGAAATACAATCTTCCTCTAGTTCCTAAATGTTCCCCGCTCCCACTACCATGACTC
>NW_022111320.1:38434470-38438907 GCF_000313985.2 Echinops telfairi
AATAATAATTTATAAATTATCAAGGGTTCATGCGGGCAGGGGTAGGGGGATGAGGAGCTGATACCAAGGGCTTAAGTAGAAAGAAAATGTTTTGAAAAGGATGATGGCAACATGTATAGAAATGTGCTTGACACAATGGATGTTTGGATTGTTATAAGAGCTGTACGAGCCCCCAGTAAAATGATAAAAATAATAATAATAAAAAATAAATAGACAGGTTGGTCAGAAAAGTAGATGTGGAGACAGAAGCAAGGATTAGAGTTAGAACTTTAAAGATCAACATTGCTGGTTTTAACGATAAAAGCAGACATGAGAAAAGGAAGATATGTGGCCTCTAGACGCTAAACAAGTCACAAACACAATCCCTCCATCCACCCCCACCCCACCCTGGAAACTCCAGAGGTAATGTGGTCCTGGGACACTTGGCTATAGTCAACTGAAGCTTTTTGGTTTCTTTTTAAATTTCGAACCTCGAGAACTGCAAGGAAATGTATTTATATTGTTTAAGGGTACTAGGTTTATGTTAATTTGATATAGTTGTAATAGAATGACAATACTAATTCCCTATTCCCAGTATTTCTACTTTTTGTATATCCTTTACAGCAGTGGTTCTCAACCTTGCTAATGCCACGACCCTTTAATACAATTCTTCATGTTATGGTGACCCCCAACCATAAAATTATTTTCATTGCTACTTCATCACTGTCATTTTGCTACTGTTATGGATTGGGCAACCCCTGTGAAAGGGTTGTTCAACCCCTGTGGGTCGCGACGCACAGGTTGAGAATCACTGCTTTAGAGACACTCATTCATTTGCCCAAGAGGATATTTGGATATCATTTCATATTGGAATTTTGGTAACAATCTGCTGTTTATCAGTATAAATATTGTCACCCAGTAATCTAAGCAAAAACCAAACAAATGAATTAGCACTATGAAAAACTGCATAATTCATAAACATATAACATCTAGTCATTATTTTTAAAATATTGGATGTATAATGTATAGGTATAATAGAATATCATGAATGTGAGTTTCTTATTTTTGTTGTGAGGTATTGTTAAGCCAGCTTCAATGCATCACTACCTATAGACAACAGAATGGACCACTCCCAAATCCCACACTGTCCTCACAATAGTTCTTATTTGAATTCAGTATTGCAGCCACAGTGTCAACCCACCTTGTTGAATTACTTTGTATTTATTGGTGACCTCTCCCCAAGCATTTAACATTAAAAATAGTACTTTCTATTGCTGTGCATAGGTGCCATTGAGCCGACTCTGACCCACAGCAACCGGAGGCACAACAGAAGGAAACACTGCACAGTCGTGTGCCACCCTCACAGGTGTTCTTATGCCTGAGCCCATTGATGCAAACGCTGTGCCAATGTATCTTGTGGAGGGCCTTCCTCTTTTTGCTGCCCCTCTACTTTACCAAGCATGATGTCCTTCTGCAGGCACTGGTATTATGCCCAAAGTGCCTAAGACAAAGTCTCGCCATTCTTCCTCTAAGGAGCACTCCGACCTTACTTCTTCCAATACAGATCTGTTTTTCCTTTTAGCAATCTGTGGCACTTCCAATATTCACCAGCACCACAGTTCAAATGCATCAGTTCTTCTAAGGTCTTCCTTATTCATTGTTTAAGTTTCACATGCATAGGATACAATTGAGAAGACCATGGTTTGGGGGAAGCTTACCTTCGTCTTCACGGTAACATCCCCACTCTTCAATAGTCTGCAGAGGTCTGTGCAGTGGGTTTCCCTAAGGCAGTGTGTCTTTTGATCTCTTCACTGCTGCGTTCATGAGCATTGATTGCGGATCCAAGTGAGACAAAAATCCTTGACAAGTTTAACCTTTTCTCCATTTAACATGATGTTGCCTATTATCCCAGTTGGGAGGATTTGAGTCTTCCTCACATTGAGTTGTCATTTATACTGAAGACTCCAATTCTTGTTCTTTATCAGGAAGTGCTTCAAGTCCTCCTCACTTTCAGCAAGCAAGGTTATGTCCGATGCATCCTGCAGGGTGTTAATAAGAGTTCCTCCAACCTGATGCTACACTCTTGTTTATATAATCCAGGTTCTCTGATTATTTGCTTAGACTATCGATTGAACAAGGATGGTGAGAGAATACCACCCAGACACACCCTTTTCCTGATTTTAAACAATTAAGTACTCACTTGTTCTGTTCATACAACTGTCTCTTGATCGTTGTACATGTTCTGAAAGGGCACACTGACGTGTTCTGGAATTCTCATTCTGCTGCAGGTTATCCGCTGTTTATTATGGTCTAGAGTCCAGTGCCTTTGCTTAGTCAAGGAAACACAAATAAACATCTTTCTGGCTCTCTCTCTTTTCACTCCCAAGCCATCTGCCATCAGTGATGATATATCCCTTGCACCACTTCCTATTCTGAACTCTGGCAGTTCACTGCCAATGTACGGCTGCCACCTCTGTTGAATGATCTTAAGCAAACTTTTAATTGCGTGTGATAGCAATGATAGCAGTCTATAGTTTAAGCATTGTGTTGGATCACCTTTCTTTGGAATGGGCATATTTATGGATCTCTTCCAGCCAGTTGGCCAAGTAGCTTCTAGGTTTCCTGCATAGATGAATGAGTGCTTCCAATGCTTCTTGAAACATTTCAATGGGTGTTCCACCAATTCCTGGAGTCTTGCTTTCAGTTAATACCTTCAGTGCTGTTTAAACTTCTTCCCTCAGCACCATTGGTCCTTTCTTATATGCTCCCTCCTGAAATGGTGGACTGTCAGCTATTTCTGTTTGGTACAATGACTGACTAGTCTTACCATCTTTTCTTGATGTTTCCTGCATCATTCATGATTTTGCCTTGCAGTTTTTTCTTGAGTTCTTTCATTTTCTGAGTGTGTACTCCTTTGGCTTTCTAATTTGAGGTCCTTGCACATTTCATTATAATATTTGGCTTCATCTTCATGAACTGCCCTTCGGAATTTTTGATTCGGCTCCCTTACTTCATCCTTCTTCCATTTTCTTTAGCTATTCTACTATCAAGAGAAAGTTTTAGTGTTTCTTCGGAAGCCACTTTGTTTTTCAGAGTATTTTAAAAATTAAATAAAATAACCAGTTTCATTGGCACATAACCCACATATCATACAATTCAATAGTTCAGTCCTATCAAGAAAAGTTGTACAATCATTACCACAATCATTTTTAGAATATTTTCTTCCTTCTTGTACTTATTATCAGCTCCCCATTTTCCCCAAACCTGTCCTGCCATACCCTGAAATGAACCCAAACCAAACTCGCTGCCATCGAATTGATGCTCATTCAAAGTCCCTCTGCTGGGCAGGGGAGAACTGCTCCTGTGAGTTTCCCAGACTCGTAATTACTACAGGAGTAAAGCCTGTTATTTCTCCCTCAGAGTGGGTTGCTTGTTTTGACCTGCTGAACTTGCAGTTAGCAGCCCAATACATAACCACTATGCCATTAGAGTTCCTACCATATCCCCAACACAGCATTAATCTAGCTACTGTATCTATAGATGTCTCTATCCTGGATTTCATATACCAAAAATACCAAATGAAACAACAACAACAACAACAACAATAACATAAAAGAGCAAACCAAACTAAACAAAAAAGCTAAAAATACTAACAAAGTAAAACAGACATCAACCTCAATCAAAAAGAAAGTAGCAGATATTAAAAACTGGAAAAAAATTCAAAATGGCTCAGTAGGGAGATTGAATGATAAAGATGTTAAATTTTAACTTAACTACATCACAATAAACCTTTGCATCCCATATTAATTTGCTCCATAAGACATTGCTAATTCTTCAACTTGCTTGCAGAAATGATTGAAATTGCATTTAGTGGGACTGGTTAAGATTTTAAGTTCTTAATTTTGCTTGTTTGTTTAGAATCCTTCAAAAAAGTTGATAATTTTAAGATCTTTTAAGATTTCAAATACACTTTAAATCTAATAAAGAAAATGAAAATGACCTGAGCAGTTTTGCACTCTTTCTGTAAATGTATTGTTACTGGTGATGATATGCTTTGTTGAGTGTTATTGATTCTGGTTTGAAAAACCTCCCAGGGATGAAACTATTGAAGTAATGTGCAGAGAGACTCTCCTTATTCAACAAGTCACCACTATGGTCAGATCAATGTCTGCTATTTTAAGGAATTTTTCTTTCTCATAGGATTACTTCACTATGCTTTGCTTTCTTTCTAAGAGAAAACAGTTATTTTCACTTTGTACTATTTGTTTAGGAGACAAGTGCTGTGGTAACTAATTATGGGAAACAATAAAATTCTCTGAGATAAGAATTTATATTTAAGTCAAAACAAAAAATTTCAACCAAAAACAATGGCTTTCAATTTTAAGTATAAATGTATATTTTGGATGGATGGAGTGTGTGTGTGTGTGTGTGTGTGTGTGTGTGTGTGTGTGTGTGTGT
>NW_022111320.1:38439007-38446454 GCF_000313985.2 Echinops telfairi
GTGTGTGTGTGAATTATCTCTCTATCACAGGACTCCAATTGAGGTATACCCCTAGACCACCATAGCAACTAGAAGCAATTACAATACATACTCTGCTCAAGTAGGCAGTACTTTTACTTCAAATGAACTATTTAATTTGCATTGTAATCAGAACTTAATAGTCCTTTGCACAAATCAATTAAAAACCAAAATAAAAGCCTTGTATTGGGAAGAAAAAAAATAACTGTGGAGGAGAAGTTCAAACTAAGAGAAGGAGGAGGCAGGCCTGCCTTACTGCTGCTCTGAAATAGGAGAAGTTGATGCCAACTGAGGCCCCATTGTCCTAGACATGTACTCTTTCTGATTTGAATTCTGACTTACTTCTCCTTGTTCCTTGTTCTAGTAACGTATAGCATCTTTCAATATACTCTCATCCCATGAATGTCGTCTTTATTCTTCCCCCACCACCCAGGCGTTGATAATAGAGCGCTACTCAAGTTTAATACAAACCCATAGTTCTCACGAAAGGATCATGGTGTTGATTATTTGCTCAAATGAAACCATAAAATATCCAGTCGAGTTGGCATAAAATCTTTTAGTCAAAACTATATAAAGCAAAACCGCAAGCACTTCCTTGCTATTGATTTGATTCTGACTCACTGACCCTCAGAACAGGGAGAATGGCTCCTGAGGGTTTCCCAGACTGTAACTCTTCATGGGAGTAGGAAGCTTTGTCTTTTGTCTATGGAGTGGCTACTGGTTTCAAACTGCCGACCTTGTGGTTAGCAGCCAAATACATAACCACTACACCACCATGAGCCCCACAGTAAAAATTTAGTATAAATAAACTCAAACTATAAAGCATACTCCTTCCAACCAATATTTTCCAATTCTACCAATTAAATGGATTTAGCTTTAGTTAGTCTTTATAGATGCACACACCATTTTTTACTACTTAATGGTAGACATTTAACCAACATCAAATTTTTTGTTAAGCTTAAATCAGCGTTCAGGATCAACATTAAGGAATACACTTACATGGAAATATAAAAGCCAACATTGTTGATTTAATTTTAAAATACTAATCCAAATACTTAATTAGAACTATACTATCTCTATAACTGTCTCTGTTCTGATAATGACAGTTTCACTCTGTACCCTCGATAGGCTAAATACAGAAACTCTCTTCTGTATTCTAAATTTGGGAAGATGTAACCATGATTTTCCATCTATATTTACAGTTCTCTGGATGTGTCTAATTGATGCACAGTAAATTTTGTTGTCTTTTCCTATGAATTAACTTCAGTTAATGTCTTGGCTATGTTTTTATTATATTGTTTACCACAGGGGACAGAAAAATAATCTTTGCATAGTGTCTGAAGTTCCCTGATCGTGCCATGTCTAAATATTATTTTCTTATGCCAAGTAATATCATTAACTTTCATTTCATGTTTATATGGAAGGTAAGCTGCCTTTCACAACATTAGATAATTAAAAGAAATAGAATATTTTCCCATGTTCCTTCTCAAAAGACAGACAGAATCTTCCTGCTATACCAGACTCCTTGCTACTGTACATTCTCAAAGAAACAACCATAAATTTGCCCGTAAACCAATGTAAGCTTGCTCTACAACAACTCTCAGGATTCAAGACAGTTCAGCCAAATTAAAAGCTCCGTATTTGATAGTAGTTGAAGGAGATACTGCAAGAACTCAAATAGTGTTTGTCATTATAAGTTATAATGATCAGAGGACGTGAGACCAGTGTGAGAACCAAAGGACCAAACAAGTTGTTCAGAAAGAAAAGGCAGCACCACTATTTTTTTCTTACTTATATCATTTTGTTTTAAAGGTGATATATATTTCTCACAGTGGGCAAACATAGATGGGTCATGTACTGTGGGAAAGACTATGTGTTAGGGATTACGGAATATTGCTATGATACATGAGAAAAGGGGGCTTCTATGTGTGGGTCCTTAGTGGCTTATTTTTTATGGAAAGCTGAGGCCTCTTAGTCCCCAAATCCTTCTGGTGTTAAATGAAAAGTTGTATATTTCAATTGTTTTGTAATAGCTTTGATATATACAGATTGTTGGCTACTTAGAAACTGGCCGCTTTACACATCCTGCAAAACGCCTCCTAACACCCGGGTCCCTGCTGTTAGGTTTGGTCGATTAGTGACAGAGTTTAACTACCTCATACGATTTTTTTAGGGTGTGATCTTTATGGGATCAGATCACCTTAGCTTTCTCCGATACAGCTGCTGGGGCCACCGCCCTTTCAGTTACCATCTCAGTTCGGGGAGTCCTAGATAAGGGAAGACGAAATCTTAAAGCTGTAAGGCCTCTAAGGTTCTGTTGCCTTTGGAGTCTCTAATCCAGAGATTTGCCGTCTTCCTGCAGTCTGACCTCTGGGACAGGGCACGGAAACCCCCACAAGCTCCCCCTTCTTCCTCCTTGGGGGCTTTTACACTCTCCTTTTCTGATGACTTCCTGAAAACTTGCCTCTAGTAGACACTCTGCTTTGAAGGACTGTCCCTGTATGAGTCTATGCATGTGTCATCTCTAATAAAGTGTAGGGTGTGACTATTCCTCATCGTCATATTGCCATGTCTGATATATTTTTTTTCTTTTTGATAAACCCCTAACTCCTTAAAACTCAAGAGTGATAGGCAAGAGTCTGTGACGGCCTTGCCATTTCTGCCCCTGGAGTACAAACTTTATATAATTCTCATCCCTAACTGTGAGCAGAATATGAAACTATGATTATATATTACTCCAGAATTTTGCAGGTGTACAAAGGTCACATCAACAATCATCTGCTTGCTTACCATATTGTGGTTGTTTGTACATTGCTGTGATGCTGCAACTTATAACACTGGTGCTTTAATGCAACCAGGGTCATGGTTATTGTTTTTGTTGTTAACTGTTGTCAAGTTGATCTGACTCAGACTTATCCTATGTACAGTGAACACAAGGTTATTCTGTGCTGTGCCATTCCCATAATTATTGTTATGTTTAATCCCATTGTTACAGTCATTTCTCAATCCATCTTGAGGGTCAATAGAGAGATGCAAAACAAAACAATAATGAGATAAGAGTATGCTCCGACATTCATAGCAATGTTAAAAAACAAACAAGCTAGAAAACAACAAATGCTATGAGGCTGTAAAGAGACTTAAACATATTCCCTCTACATTGCTGACAGGACTGTAAAATAAAACACGGTGAAACCACCATGGAAAATAGTATGGAACTTCCTTAAAAACATAATCATATGAGCCAGCAATACTAATGCTTGGTACCCAAACTAGACAAATATGAACCATATCCTGAATAGATATATGAAGACCGTGTTCATTTCAGTACTATTCACAGTAGTGAAAATATCTCAATAACCTCAACCCATCAATGGATGAATGGTTTAAAATTATGCAACATACCTACAATGAAATATTATGCAATGTTAAAAAACAACAAGGAAATTGGAAACACCTCATAATATGGTGTGGTAGTTACATAATTTCATGTCAATTTGATGAATAAATATAGGGGTGGAGTCAAACCTGTCAATCAGGTCACAGCCTAATAATGCCTCATTGTGGGTGTGTCCTTTCCATGAGGATTCTGAACACTCTGTCTCTCTTGATTCTGCCATCAGAAGAGGTGGGCCACTCTTTCTCTTTCTCTCTTCCTTTACCCTCCTGTTGACAAGTCATGGGGCAGAGACTTGCAGATGCAGCCTTATGATTCTTCCAATGCCATTGGAACACAAGACTTTTTACCCACTGGCCTGTGATCTTCCTGCTCTGGCATCATTGTGAGTGGCCACGTGAGTCTGAAGAGGGATTTATGGACTAGTATCAGACATCTGGGCTAATCTCAGACTTATGGACTTGATCTGGACTGGACTGGGGTGTTCTCTCAATGCACAACTGCTCTTTGATAGAAAGCTCTCTCTTACACACACTTGAGTGTCTCTGGATTTGCTTCTCTAGTCCCCCAGTCTAACACACATGGGATGACCTAAAGGACATTTTGCTGAATGAAATATGTCCATTACCAAAGGAGAAATATTATATGAAAGCAATATTATAAATAAAATAGTTTTATACTAAAAAACATTTTTTAATGGTTACCAAGGGATGGGAGAGGAAGCAAGGTTAAATAACTTGAGCGGAGTGGGAAGTCATAAATCTTTTTTTTTTTTTGAATGGGTAATGTAAGAAAACAAATGCAATAAATTGAACAAAGCAGAGATTCAATTTAACAAACTTCTCTCTTTTTTCTAATGGAGATATAGGATCATTTGTATCAGGACACAACCTTTAGCCCTTTCAGTTACACAAACATGCAAATAGCATTGATACATATCACTAATTACATTGAAAAGGCCCCAAATAAATGAAGATTGGGTCATCACTCCGCTTCATCTTGGAGATAGTGGATGAAGAGAGGGCTGTGTGTCTGTGTGTATGTGGGCTTCAGTTATTTGAGATGCTACCTGGTTAACACTCTAGTTCCAAAGATATCTGACCTGATCCCAATCTATGATATTCCCCTCCCTCTCCCCTGCTTTCTATTCTCTCTTATCGCAGAAGCACATTTTCTCCAGGCACAGGTAACCCTAGCCTCCTACCAATACTAGTAAAATCTTTTCAGACATCACAGACTTTCATAAAAGTCAGGAAATTTTGTCTTTGTATTGATTCTTTGAGGCATGGAACAGAAATGAGTCTATAATGTTTCCAGAATAAGAAGAGAAACATACAGAGAGCAAGCACACCATCAAAATTAATATCACTATAAATAACCAGAGATGAGTCCTGGAATCACCATGGGTTAAGTATTGGGCTGCTCACCTGAAGGTTGTTGCTTCAAACTCACCAGTTGCTAAAGAATAAAGCTGACGCTATATGTTTCAGTAAAGATTTACAGCTTTGGAAATCCTATGGGGATCCTATACTCTATCTTATAGGGGAAGCATGAGTTGGAATTCACGTTACAGTAGTGGGTTTAGAAATGAGATACCACTTCATATTTTTTTTGATCAGGCAAATAACTGCTTATATTCAGTCTATAACTGTGCGGACTCCATGAAACAGAATTTTAAGAATCATGATAGAAAAAGCTAATTTCTGAGATTAAAAAAAAGGATTGAGTAGAATGAAATCCAATAAAAAGTATAATTCACCTTGTACATGATGATGAATTAACCTATTTTATCAAATAGACAGTTATTTTGAAAATGTTATGAGCCATCTGAAAAGTAAGAAAACAATGAACAGAAATGAAAAGAAATAGTGGAAGGAAATGTCTTTAGTTTCATAGAAATAATGCAAGATACCCCAAGCAGAGGAAACTTAGAGAGGTAAAGGCCAGACCATGGAGTAAAAAGCAAACTGGTTTTCTCTGGGCTGCCCCAGAGACTTTGAGAACATCATCCACAGATTCAATTTGGGAATTTTCTGAGAGCCATTCTAGAGAGAAGACAAATATCCGTGCAGTTTACAACTGCTGAGAGGACTCACAAGGTCTCCTTCTATCTACATGTCCATACCATTGTAATTCCTTACAGCCAACATGTTTATTGCTTATTACTTCTCAGCAGTGGGCCCAACATACCACACTTGATTTGACTGCTGTACCTTTATGAAAGCTGTTTAAACTCATTTTCAATAATTCCCAATCCACTTGATTTGATCTTCTAGTCTATATTCATCATAAGGCACAGTGAATCTCTCGAAAGAGCATTGGCAGTTTCATGATGATCCATTAAGTTATGTGTCTCACTCTATCACGTCCTCTCTGAGTTTCTGAAACAGGTCTTTGACCTCTGGACCGTTTACCTTTCATATCTCATCGGATCCACAGTAAGTGGCTTAAGGCTTGCCTTTAAGAATGAATTGGTCTACATAGTCTTGGAAACCATAAACATCCTTTTCTTTTTAAGTGTGAATCTTGACACCGTCCTCCATTCTGCCAGCCTCTGTTTCTCTAGACCCCAAAACTCACAGCAATTTCAATGAAGACCTTTAAAGAAGCAGGAAGTTAAATCCAATGGAGGTTTTCGGAGTAAGGTAGCAGAGCCACAGAGGAGTGCCATGATTGTAAGGAGGGTACACGTGATATGATTTAAGCAGATGTAAGAACCAGAATAAAGGCAATTTATGTAAATGCTGGAGCCCAAAATTGCCAAAAATGCTGCAGAATATCCCCCTGCTCCCATATTTGCAGCTTCTCTATCACATGAACTGTCCAAGCGTGAGGCACTGAAGGGAACATGGCAACTTCAGCAGACCTTTCCCTTTAAATGTCACCTCTGCTTTGAAATATGACAATCCCTTCTGATCTCTGTTCCCTTGTTCTTCATTACGGAGCACATTTTCAGGATAATAGGATGTCTCTCTTTTAGTAGCCCATCTGTTTCTGCGCCATTGTCTTCACTTGAAATCATAATTTCCTCTTTGGGAATGTACAATTGGTGGCAAGCGGAGATGAGGATGATGTAATAAACAGGAACGATGACTTCAGGTGGGTAATAATAGTTAAGAAACCAAGACTGTTGCTTCCAAGTAAGTTCCCCTGCTGATTGAAATGAGGGAAAAGCAACATCGATTTGCGTGCAGTGCTTGAGCAGAAGAGCATCCAAATCTCACGGCTTCTCTTAGCCAAATCGTCTCTGATTGAGGTCTCGATGCTTCATGTTCTGTGTCCCAGCTGCTGGGGATAAATACATTTACTCTTGTCACATTTACATATAGATTGTGTACTTTTTCAGTTTTCATCATACATCATAGGTTATTGTTTTAAATCACTCCACTGTACTATGACATAATGTAAAGAGTGGACATTCAGGAACAGATTTGCATTGAATCATGGCCGAAGTGTTCAGTTTTGTGATGTCAGGCATATTACTTACTGTGTTTGAACCCTAACATTCTATTCCATAAAGCTGGATGTAGAAATACCTTTTTTGTTTTCCCATTCTGAAATGCATACGTACTTTCCTTGAGAAGATGACTACCGGGGATTCTGACTTATGAAAATACCTCACGATGACCCATGCCTTGCTCTGGGGTGGTAAATATGTGTCCATCAGAATATCAGCTGATATATTTCATATAATAAACCCATGTCTCCAAGTCCCCAGCATTTTACTTGTCAGTATTTGTTATATCGCTTCAGTTCTAAGTCTACATTTTACCTCTCAGCTAGAATAATTTGGCTACAGCTTTCCTTTCTACTTAGACCTTGCTGCCCAAAGGTTCCTTCTTCTGAATGGAATTTCCCCAAAAGTATTTTAAAAGTTTGAGTAAGTCAAAGATCTTTCAGAAAATAAGAAAAAGATTCTCATGGATCACGGAGCCCTAATCCTGATTTAAATTGTGTTCTCTATTTTGGTACATAGCTACATAGATACAGATCTCTCTCTTCCTCTCTCTCTCTCTCTCTCTCTCTCTCTCTCTC
>NW_022111320.1:38446554-38455850 GCF_000313985.2 Echinops telfairi
CACACACACACACACACACACACACAGAAGTGTGCGCCCGTGAACCAGTAACAATTATTTATGCTTGGAGCTCTTAGAAGAGTCCCTGGTATTCCTATCATTTCGGCTTTGCTCTGCTAACCTCCAAGTTGGCTGTTCAAATCCACTAGCTACTCCTCAAGCGAAAGATGGCAGGTCAATCCCATCAGTTTCAAACCCAGGCGAAAGATGAATCTTTCTACTCCCATAATTTTTTTTTACAGTCTTGGAAACCCTATAAGGGATTGTTATAAGTCAGAATTAAATCAAGTCCTTTCAGAATGAACTTAATTCCGAGCTACTGCAAGTTGCCGGCTGAAATTCCTCAGCTGAAGCAGCTACAAGATTATTTGGATGGATAAGGTTGCCTTGCTAACTCCTATTGGCCTAGCCTGTACATGCCGACTGATACATGTGGACTCTCACTTTAGAAGGTCATGCTGGGCGCCAGAATTCCCTGTGTCATTCCCTGGGGCTTCCACGGAGATGACAGTGTAGCTCAACCACTGCTTTCTTCCCCAAGTACTCCAAACAAACCTCCTGCACACCAATGGCTCTTACCATCACCGGCCTGTATCATCCACATTGTGGCGGCCGTGCTCCGGTAACTTGGGGTGTAGTTATTGGGTGTCGTCGAGTCTGTTCCAACTCATAGCAACCTTCTGTACAGCAGACTGAAATGACACCTGCACCTGCACCGCCCTCACAACTGTGCTTTCGCCCATGGTTGCAGCCGCGGTGTCCATCCGGATCACTGAGCACCTTCCTCTTTTTGCTGATGCTATTTATCAGACATGATCTCTCAAGATAAGATTGCCAAAGCCTGTGAGACCAAGTCTGGCCATCTCGCCTGAGTTTTCTGGTTGTACTTCTTCCAAAACAAATGTGGTTGTTCTTCTGGCAGTCCACAGTATTTTCAATATTGTTTGCCATTACCATAATTCAAATGGATCAATTCTTCTTCTGTCTTCCTTATTCATTATCCAACTTTCACATGAATATGAAGCCAGTGAAAATACCACAGTTTGTTTTGACATGCCTCAGTCTTTGATGTTATGTCCTGGTTCTTCAATACTTTACAAAGGTCTAATGCAGCAGATTGATTCATGCAATATTCATTTGATTCCTTGACTGAGGATTCCCTGTATGTTGATTGTGGATCAAACAAAATGGCACCCTTGGCAACTTCAATCTTTTCTTCATCTGCCATGATGTGATCTATTGGTGCGGTAGTGACAATTGGTTTTCTTTATATTGCATTGCAATCCATACTGAAGGCTACAGTCTTTGATTTGCATTAACCTGGCAGAGTGAAGGAATAGTTTTGATTCATTTAGCTTCCAAGCAATGAAATATTTCCATAGCATCTAATGACTGAGATTAATCACCCTACAAAAATGAGCAATAATTATCCTACAAAAAGATATAAAGTGTTAAGTACAAAACCAGGCAGAAATTCACTCCAGGAAATGATAGAGGAAGCCAGAAAGGACCAACAATTATATTTTTCTTTTAACGGAGGTTTCAGAAAATCCAGGAAGGGAGTGAGAGAAGATATTTTGTATCTATTATTGGTGGATCTAAATATACTTATTTATCACTTTAATGAACCTCCTCTCTTAAAGATTATGGGGATACTGTTCAGTGCTTGGCTGCTTGGCAACTGGTTGGCAGTTCAAACCTTCTCGCCATTCTCTGGGAGAGAAAGGTAGCAGTCTGCTTGCAGACAGACTTCAGCCTTACAAACACCAGGGACCCTTTTATTCTGTCCTCTAGTTGTTGCGATGACCTGTATTGACTCAGTGCCCTTGGTTTTGTTTGGAGGACACACCACATCTGAAATCAGATAAGAGTCACTATTGATAATTGTGTTAGTCTGGGAAGACTAGAGAAACAAAGCCATGGAGACACATGTGTGTATAAGAAAGAGGTTTATATACAAGAGCAACTGTACATTGAGAAAACAACCCAGCCCAGTCCAGATCAAGTCCGTAAGTCCGATATTGGCCCATATGTCCAATATCAATCTATAAAGTCCTCTTCAGACTCACAAAACACATGCAATGATGCCAAATGCAGCAGGATCACAAGCCAGTGGGTGGAAAGTCTTTGGGTCCAGTGTTATTGTAAGCATCTCAGCACTGGCAGGGGTCTCTCTGTGGCTTCTCCAGCTTCAGAGGTCTGGTTGCGTCCATGTGGCTTGTCTTCTGCAATGTCTCCCAGGGAGTAGCAGAGAGAGACCAGTGTCTTCCGCCTCCAAGGAGGAAATTCCAGATTTCCCAGAATTCTCAGGAGAAGGCCATGCCCACACAGAAGTCTCACTGGCTATCTCCAGATTGACTCCTTAAATTGACACCAGATTAGGTGACTACCACAATAATACTCTATATTTAAACTGGGAATTTAATTATGGAGTATACATACAGAGAGACTTATGTAAAAACCTACAAACAAATATAGCCTTTTGTTTTTCCATCTAAGAAAGTTTACTACAGAGGCTATTTTGTGTCTCCCTGTGGAAATAAAAGACTTGATGATCAGCATTTATGCTCATCTGTACTATCTTCAGAAGCTAAAGGCACTGCCAAAATATCAAGTGTGGATTGCTTTTAATATCAAATGGACAGAATCAGATTGTTTTTCATCACAAAATATTGCTATATTTAGAAGAATCACTAATTTGTTAAATATAGCAAATGTACAGTATGCAGAGATTGAAAGCTGCATGCAAAGTGTTCAGAAAGGGGGCACAGAATGAATGACACATTACAAATGCAGTGCCATCAATGCCACTCAACTTTCTTCACTTAGCATACCTCTAGTCCAAAAATACTGCTAAAAACCATAGACTTTTATTGAACATATATGTAAAAATGTATCTAACATCTAAGTCTACACATTCCTTTTTCCCCAAAAAAACCTTTATTGCAAGCTATTACAGATATCCTGCCATTCCATACACTTCTAAAGGCAATGTTTCCAATTCTATAACCCTTCCCCCTGAGAAATCTGCATTCTTCAGTTTACAGAACAGAACAAAACAGCATTTGAGGGATACCCCAAAGTTATTGGGATCCCAAGGTTATTGGTGATTATTGAGTTCCTTTCAAATATTCTTTGGATTGGGGAGCAAGAAAGAGATAAGTCTAAGGGAACAGGATCAGGGTTGCAGGAAGTCGAATAGGGCATATTTCTAAAAGAAAATCTGATAGCACTGTGCTTACTACCCTTAAAAAATAGCTCGGTGCATTGTTATGATGGAAAAGCATGCCTTGAATCAAATGTTATGGTCTTTATTATCACCGATGGAATTTTTAACTTTCTGAAACATTTTTCTTACCGAATTCACAATAGAATGTTTTAAAGGGCAGGGGGAAGAGGGGGGCATTCATAATTAGTCCTGCAATGTTTTTGTGTTCTTTTATTAAAAAAACAACAACAACAACTGTGTAATTAACACTTTGAGATTCCCCAAATAATCACAATGACCTTGGAATCACCCAAAATAGTTGCCATAAACTTCTGAACTGACCTCTTTGTTCTGAAGTAAGAGATGCCCAGAGCAGCGATGGTTTCGATTGGCCCTATTTTTGATGGGAAGCAAACAAGACTGAGATGGGCGCCTGCCTTAGAGAACATGCTTGCAGCCATGCCTGAGCCCAGGGAAATGTTTAGGATAAATCTGTGCATATATGAACTGGAACACTAGTAGCAATAATTATTTTACTTGCACTCATATACATGTGTAAATATATGCACATACACATATACAAAAATCTCCTTACCTTGCTAAATCCTTATAGCCCTCAATTTTAAAGGCAGAGATATTTGTATACATACTTAGTATATTAATTTATAAACAGAAATGATGATGTGTTTTCATTTTGTAGATGTACTTACAGGATTGAAAATACAAGTCATCATCATTGTTATTAAAAGTATAGCCTTAGACCATGAGAGCCTATGAATGCATGTGAGAGCAACACTCTATACATTTTATTAAGTTCCTGGTAATATTTTCTAATCCAGAATAGAATAAAAAATTTATCTCGAAAGAAGAAAAGAAATTGAAGAATCAGAATACCTGTTCCCATGAACTTTTTGGTAAATTTTCCATTTTATATAAATCTTTAATTTTATAATTTTTAAATAAAGGTTACCAAGATTAAATTGATCCTCTCTTAAATTATGCAGTTTAGATCATTGTTAAATGCAATAATGTGGAAAGCTTACAGTGTTGCAGTGTTGACTTAAATTGACACAATCAGCAACATGTCAAAAATGAGGTTGAAAAAAAGGCTTCCAAATTTATACGAAATAACTTTGTGAGATCCATGAAGACTGGGCCAGGAGTGCATTGCTTGATGAACGGTTCCCACAGTGGTGATATTAGATGCAACATGCGTTTATCATTGAAACATCCACATGACCTCACTGAATTACTTGTCTATTTGAGCCATATCTATGCCACCAAGCTCCTCAAACATATTAAATATAGGAGTTAGGCATCTGCCTTCATTGTTTCTGTCAGTTGTGACTGGTATTTATTAATTACCAAAGCGAAAGTCACTTATTTTTGAAATTTTTTCTTGACAGGGTAAAACACTTGAAAAAAAATACTTTTAGATAAAAATTGTTATTAAACACCATTACACATATGCTGCAATGGTAAGTGCAAAGACTAGGTAAGAGATAAAGACGCGCTCACTAGTTCTCTAAGGACATCAAATATAGCAGCCCAATGAAAAACCTGAGTTCCCAAGGCTCCTCCAGTTCTCTACCCCACCCCACCCCAATTCGCAGTCTTCCAAAACAAAGAAACATCTCCTTTTCAGCATGCTTAATAGAGTGATGTACACACAGCACCGATGATGTGTTATTTTGTAGGTGGGTTTACATGATGAACAAATAGAAATCATGGTACCTTATCATCACTGAAATTAAAAGTCTAGTAGTAGACCCTGAGAAGCTCTGATGGAATATGATAGTTCAGCTCCATACTTTTGAAATTGTAATAGGATACTTTTACTAGAGAGGAAAAAACCCCGTGTATTAAAAACTATGCGTGGGGTTGACCTCTGTCTCCCAGAATAAGGTTTTTGTTGATATGCTCTGTAGTAAAAATTATGTTTTAATTGGAATGTGACATCACACAAAGTGATGATGTAGGATGATTTAGAAACTGATACTTGATTAAAACAACAATTTCACCGAGAAGAGGACTGAAGTAAACTGTTTTGGCTCTTTGGAACCGAAGTGGGCACTTCTATCAGCTCGGGAGAGTGTGATGAAGGTTGCTACGAGTCAGCATTGACTCGATGGCAGTGAGAGACCGAAGGCAGAACTTGCAATAATTAGTTACATTGAAAAAGGGAGAGAATACCAAAATCACTGAAAGGAAAAAAAAAATGCAGACATCGCTTGCTTTCTACAGGAACAGGAAAGAATACTATCTGTGTGTGTGTGTGTGTGTGTGTGTAGCAACAAGCTGAACAACTCAGATGAAATGGAGAAAACACTTGAAGCACACAAAGTACTGAAAATCCAAGTCCACTGTAACAAACCAGAAGATGGAGTTGGTATTACCAAACCTGCCAGAATGAAATGTCTTAGGTCCGTCAGAAGCCTTCAATGGTCAAGTCCTGTGGTCAAGGATGAATTAGTACCAATCTTTCCCTAACCCCTCCAAAAATTATAAGGAGAGGCTACACTTCCTAATTTATACAAAGATAACTCATAATGGGTAAAATATGTATAAGAGCTAAAACTATAAATATATTAGAAGAAAACATAGAAGAAAAGCTTCATTATTTTGAATGTCGTTGTGGATTCTTGGATATGAAGATGCAAGCACGGATAATAATAGAAAATGTAAGTATATTGGACATTATAAAAATGAAAAATATTTGTTCCTCAAGAGATATTACCAAAAGAGTGAGCAGATAGCCCGCAGAATCAGAGAAATTATTTTTAAATCATGTATTTGAGAATAACTGAAAATCCAGAATATATAAAGAACTATTATAACTTTACAATGGTAGCACCAATAACGAAAAATTCTCAAAAAATGAAAAGTAAGCAAAGGAATTGAAAAGACATTTCTCCAAAGAAAGTATACAAATGACCAAAAAGCATATGAAAAGATGTTCATCATCATAAGCTAGTAGAAAATACTACTCAATCCAAAATAATACAATTTCACACCCACTAAATGATTAGAATTAAAACCGTGTTTATGAGAATGGAAATAAACTAGAACCCCTGTGTATTGCCAGTTGGAATGTAAAATTGTGAAGCTCTTATGGAAAATAATGTGCCAAGTCCTCAAATGATTAGAGTTACTATATGATTCAACCATTTCAACCCCAGGTATATGCTGCAAAGAAATGAAAACATATCCACCCATAAATGTGCGTAAAAATATTCATAGCAATATTATTCCTAATAGCAAAGTTATGGAAACAACTCAAGCCATTTATATAAATAAACTACTAATAGATAAAAGTCACATAGACAACAATTAGAAGGAAGGAAGTATTGAACCTTGAAACATTGTGCTAGGTGAAAGGAGACAGCAGCATCAGATCACCTGTTATACGATTCCAATCATATGAAAGATCAGAAGAGGTAAATCTATATAGAGAATGAAGTATTGTCCGTGGAGATCTCTGGGTGGGGTAGGGGAGCCGTAGCTAACAGTTTCTTCGTGAGAGGATGGAAAGGTTCTAAAGTTTACAATGGTGATGGCTGCACACATGGGTGGATAAACTAAATACATATTGTACACAAAACTAAATATTGTACTATAAATAGAGAAATGTGTGCTATTTGAAGACAATAGTGTTTTTGTTTGTTTTGTGTTTGGCTTGGTCTATATCAGTAATCATATTTCTGGAGTAAATCTTCTTTCATAAATGTGTTGTCCCTCCTCCACTCCAAGTGACCCTTCACTCAAGAGCTTGTGAACATAGTGCATTGTAATATCCCAGGTTTGGTGACTCAAACTAGGGTTTCCATTGTGTGGCAGTTACACAAAGTTGTTGAATGAAGCTTCCGTCTTGAATATAAGCTTTTCACCCAGCTCCATAACAGAGAAGCTTCAAGTAAACTGCTTCACCACACTTGAGAAAATGTATTCATTAGCATAGTCAAACGTATTAAAGAAATAAAGACCTAAAAGACCCACAAATGTATTTTTACATTCTTCTTTAATATGAATATATTAAAGTTGCCATTGTCCTTTGTAGATGTTATTTGGACTGACATTTATGTGAGTGGGAGAGATTGTCTTTTGCTTACAATTTGCCACTTTTAACTGACTACAGATCACAGCACTTTAGAAGCTTAACCCCTTTAAGTAAGGCTTCCTCCCTGCTTTTGAAGAAATCCTTTCAGCAGGCTGATAATAATAGCAGCAGGGAAGCAATTAGCTGTAATCCCACACATCTGCAGTCCAAGCCAGACCCGATATAGGTTTTCTTCTATTTTAGTTACTCACAGATTCAAAATTCAAAATTCTCTTTTAAGGTCCTGAAAAAGTGAAAAGAATGGATGAACTTCAAATAGTCTACCTTTAAATTCCGTTTTAAATATCCCACCCAATTTTCATGGACTATGGTTGGCATCTACTGCTGAGAAATGTAGTGTGATTCAGTTATTTTGTGTCCAGATTCACGGACATAAAATTACTGAACATTGGATTTCAGTTAAAGTCAGGAAAGTTTTATCAAATACCTGCTAGACCTAGGTGCTTTCAAAGTTGGACTTAAAGATATATATGGTACAGTGTCTACTCTTAATTGGCACAGCATCTAGAATTGGCTTCCAATCTCTTAACAGGTTTCATATATATGTACAGACATATGCTGCATATATATATATAGATATATACATGTATATACAGTACTGTTTTATTTATATTTATAATATTATAGATCTTATCACTTGAAGAAACTAATGGCAAGATATCTTTTTACTGATAATTAATGGTAAGGCGATCAGTTAATTTTTGAGATACTTTTGGGCTATTTACCATGAGGTTAGCAGTTCAAATCCAGCAGCCACTACTTGGAAGATAGACTGGGCTTTCTTTGCCCATAAATAGTTACAGTCTGGGAAACCAACAGAGATAGTTCCAACCTGTCCTTTATAGGGTCATTCTGAAGCAGAAATGGCTCACTGTCAGGGAGTTTGGTTTGGGTATGTATTAAATAAACAGCTGGTAGAAAGTTAACTCCCAAAACAAATAATAGATGTGCCTTTAACATGAATCAGCAACTATCATCTAAATAATAATAATAAGAGCAACAACTAGTAGACATTTTAGGGTTCGTTGCATAAATAATATATTGAAATTTTACAAATATCACTTTCCTTGTCTCTCTATATGAACAAATAAAACAATATATAGGTGCTGGATAACATTCTTCAAGTAGTTTTTCTTAAGCAAGAAAGCAAATTCTGTTGTACTGATTATATTTTGCACCTGATTTCTGGGTTATTGAATTTGGGGGGAATCTTTCTTTAACTAATGCAGAAGACAAACGATCGTGCACACACCACTTCTCTGCTGCCTCTCCCAATGAAGAAGATTATACAAAGCCCTTTTGTATTTCATAAGTATCAATCACGACTCTACATTGTGGTTTGGAAGATGTGACTGTTTGAAGTCTCTGGCAAGCAGGTGGCAAACCTAAGGTAGAAGTACTCATGCTTTTTTAGAGATACTGATGTAAGGAAAATAGACAATGGGAAAGAAAGAGCAGGATAAACTTCTGCCCCCACTGCGCTCACATTTCTAAAAGGAGAAAGGAAGCAAGGTGACATTGGAAAGCTCTCAGATTTCAAAGCAACTCGACAACATCGCTGAGGAGCTTCAATGCGAAAAGTCCATAGAGATGAAATTAAATTGCTCAGAAATGGTGAACTCATTGCTTCCCTCTCTGGCTCAATCAAGGGCAAGGACTGTCCAGAAAGAGCATAGCCTTGCCTGTACAGCTGAGTTAGACACTGAAGATGCCAGGGCTTCAGCTCACTGTTCTTCTTAAAGCTAATCTCCTAAAGGATGCCCGAGTGAACCCTACCATGACTGTGATGGAAGACTGGTGATCTGTAAATATCTGATTTCCTGTGTCAAAAATATTTCACAAATCAGGCAGTTGTCTAACACAATTTTATGTCCACAGGGTTTCATTTAGTACCGTTAAGAATTGAAGATAAACAAGCAGCCATCCAGCTGAGAAGCATCAAAGCCCACATGGAAGAAGCACACCAGCCTG
>NW_022111320.1:38456730-38485773 GCF_000313985.2 Echinops telfairi
GTACCACCTTCCATCACAGAGAGTACCACAGCAAGACCTCTTGGTCATGATCAAGCTGCAGCTGCCCTGTTCTTTCAGAAATGTATTTGTTGTCGTTGGTCAGTGCCAGTGAATCAGTTTAAACTCACAGAGACCCCATGGACAACAGGATGACACACTGTGCCAGCCTGACAGCGTGTAAGCCCCCTCTTGCAGCCACTGTGCCAACGTATTTTGTTAAGGGTCTTCCTCCTTTGCCCAGGACCAAGTATGATGACCTTTTTCCAGGGACTGTCCTCTCCTGATAACATGTCCAAAGTCCATGAGACTGAGTCTCCCCATCCTTGCTTCTAAGGAGCATTCCGGCTGTCCTTCTCCAAGGCAGATTATGGTACTTCCCATATTCTTTGCCAGCACCCTAATTCAAACACATCGATCTGTCTTTAGTCGTTCTTATTCATGTCCAGCTTTCACATATTTGGAGGCCATGGAAGGTACTATGGCTCGGGGCAGGCACGCCTTCGTTCTCAAGTAACATCTTTTGATTTTCAATACCTGAAATAGGTCTTGTGCAGCACAAGTACGTGGTACAAGGTGGCATTTGCTCTCTTGACTGCTGCTTCCATTTAGAAATCAAAAACCACCCATATAATCTATAGAACTCCATTATACTCGTGCAACGTATGGCCTGTGGAACCAGAGGGCTTGCATTAACAATCCGAAAGAGGGAAACCATCATGTGGTTAGGTAAATTGTCTTCTAGCTTTACTTTGAATATTTTATGATGGAATGCTAAGCTTGCTTTCAAAATAACACTCATTCACTCACTGTCATTGATTCAATTTTAACTCATAGTGAGCCTATAGGACAGGGTGGAATTGTCCCTGTGAGTTTCTGAGACTGTCACTCTTCACAGGCGTAGAAAGCCCTGTCTTTCTCCCTCAGATTGTCTTGTGGCTTCAAAGTATTTGCCCTTTGGTTAGCTGCCCAAGCACAACCACTAGGTCAACAGGGCTCCTAAAATAACACTGGTAACAATCAAAGGAGTCAATGGAGAAGAAACAGGCAGTGAGGCTTCCAACGAGTTCTTCTCAGAACTAGTGGTCATCAACGACATGAGCCGTACTCTAATCATTCAGTAATTCTAAATCCATTTCATACGAGTGTTTACAATATTTATTTCCTTTGAAGTTTGTAAAATAATCATATGTTACCTTTAAAAAGAAAATCGGTAGTTTTAGTAATTTACCACTAAAACAATTGTTTTCTCAGTATTATAATTTAAATGATTGAAAGGAAATAAATTACCTGCTCTTCTTGCTGGCATATAGATGTTATCCTATCATTAACAGGTTTGTATTTTAGGAAATATTTTTAAATGTTCTTTGAAACAACAAATGTGACACAATTTCTCTTCCATTTTTCATCTTAACCTGGTATACTGTATGATTGTCGGTTTCCATATGGCCAGTATCTGTCTGCTGCTGCTCAATAGTGCCTAAGATATTGATCTCAAGCATTGTGATTTATTTTTGACAAATTCCGATTCTTCTTGGTTTGTACTGTGTGTAAAACAAACTATCAGACAACCAGGACTGTATAAGGAATAATGTGGCATCAGAATTAAAGGAGAACTAATTAACAACCTGCAATATGGAGATGACGAAACTTTCGTTGGGGAAGGCAAAATGGATGTGCAGCCCCTCCTGACGTGACACTACATCCTCCAGTCACTTTTAAGGCTGACGTGCCAAGGATCGAAGGCAGAGCATTCTCGATCCTCGTCTATGCACATGAAGCTTGGACACTGAACAGGAAGACTGAAGAAGAAGGATTCTGTCAGGGAAGAAAACTGGAAGTGCCGTGGACTTCAAAAAGAACAAACCCATCTGTCTTGGAAGAAGTATAACCAGAATGGGCTTGGGAGAAAGGATGGCAAGAGTTTGTCTAACGTGCTTTGGATGTATTACCAGGTGAGGCCAGTGTCTGGGAAAAGCTATCATGCTCGGTAAACCAGAGGGGCGGCAAAAGGAGGAAGCTCCTCAATAAGATGGACTGATACCGTGGGTGCAACTGTGGCCTAAAACACGAAATGGTGAGGTGGTCATCGGACCAAGCAATTTTTTTCTGTTGTTCTTATGGTTTCTATGATTTGGAGCTGATTTGATTGCCCCTGATAACAAAAGTAACAAAGGTAAACAAAGGAAAATATCAGTGTGGGGCATGTGAGTTCGCAATGCTAGAGTGCCAAGGAATTTGGAAGAGCAAATTCAGCTGATGGTAGCCAACAGCCTCCACCGACTGGAATTGAAGTGTAGAGAAAGTAACTGATGGGAGCATGGTAGAATATTAAGTTGACTCATGTTTTGAAGAAAGGCCAAAACCAAAGATGTGTTATTCACTTAAGGAAACATAAAGAGGGTAAAGCCCAATGAACAAACTCCTTTTTCTTAAATAAATACAGAAAATGGGGCAGAGATTTGTGGGAAACTAAGAAACGGGAGGAAAATGTAAGCAGCCAAATTCTCTACATTCATAATCATGGGATTTGGAAGGCTGACTCTGGTACAAGAAATCGCCCACAGTTATGAGATGACTCGCAATGCACATTCTACAGGCTGATATTGTCCCCACAATAGCCACTCCAGCCCCCACCCCCTCAATGTGCTACTTTAAAGATGTCTCCTACTTGTGCCTGGCTGTTCACTGTGCACAAGGAGGCTATCTAGCTCAAAGAATGAGCAGATTCTGTTGTCTATCCCACCCAAAGTACAGTCTGATCCTTCTCCTAAGGATCACAGGCTATTGCCCGGGAGAGAGCTCAGGGACATCCAAGGGTGAGCCAGCTAGGGACATTCAAAGTTAAGCCCTGACTCACACTATTATCCACTGCCCTAGCACTGTATGAGCCTGCTGGGGGCTTGAAAGCCTCATGATTATATAAACCCTTGGAAAAAGCAATTACTCTCTCTCTTGATCCTGACATCAGGAAAGATGAGTCCCTGTCTCTTGCTCTTCTGTTTATTTTGCACAATTGCACAAGCTGCTCCTGAGGATCCGTTCGGTTGCAGGGCTTGTTCCCACAGAGATTGAAAAAGGTGTGTACAGTATTAAGAAAATTATGAATTATGAAAATTGTTAGACCTATTATGTGTAAACTATTTGTTAAACACTGGAGAAATTTCAACAAAAATGTATATGGTTTTGCCTTCTAGGAATCCATTAGTTAAGATGAATAACACTAGTTATTAGACTAAACAAAACTCCAGATTTCAGTGATTTAAAACAGGCTAATGCCGATTAAGAAGTGTTCTTTCTTCTTGTGGCTATATGAAGGGTTATACCCCCACCCCCAAAACAAAGGGAAAAAGCTCCATTGGGCAGAGCTTTTGTAGTACAAATTTTTCCCTGCTAAGCAAGCATTAAGCAACTTGTTCTGAGTTAGTACACCCAGTGGCGTCACCTAGGAAGGTTCTCTCTGGTCAGTGAATTTTTTTGGAAAAGTAGTTTCACTGGAACCCCATTTTTTGTGATCATCAATTTAAGAGAACAGCATGCAGAGGTGAAATTTTGTTTCCTGCTCCGGAAAAATGCCACAGAAACTGATGTGATGTTGAACACAGCTTACAAGGACAGTGCTATGGGAAAAAACTCAACTTTACTAGTGTTTTTCTTATTTCAAAAAGGTGAAATGTCGTTTGATGATAAACCTCATTTTGGGCATCCGTCAAGTTCCCAAATAGACAAAAATGTCAACTCATAGTGCATTTGGAGTTTTTTCCACTAAGTCAGACTGTTATCAAACTTTCTATTAGAGGTTCTGAAAAGATTGCACAACAGTGTGCAACAAAAAGGCTTGATTTGTGGCAGACAGGGGACTGGTTTTGCCACCACAACAATGCACCTGCTCATGCAGTCATCCCAGTGTGCCAGTTTTGGGCAGCATGTCTCTCTTGCCCCACTCCCGATTCACCTGACCTTGTTCCATGTGACTTCTTTTTGTTTCCGTGAATGAAGAAGGACATGAAAGGCCAGCGATTTGATCACGTAGAAGAGGTGGAGGAAAAAAATGAGGGAATTTCTGCCAGCCATCCAAACAAATGAGTTAGAAAATTTTTTCCAAGGACGGAATCACAAATATGACAGATGTATTAAGTGTAATGAAGAGTCCTTTGAAGGTTATAAAAGTTGTGTTACAAAAAAAAAAAAAAATTGAGTACATACCTTTGGAAAATAAATTCTGTTTTTGGGGGGGTACCCCGTCATGTGTGAGGAAATCATTGGACTTTATATCCCATGACAGTGAAAGAGAGATCAAAATGTTGTCTTATATTTTAACTAGAAGGAATGCACATCTGGCCATACTTCTTATAAGACAGGTCTGTTTATTCTTTGGTGGTCCACGGTACCTTCATGCTTGGTAAAGTGGAGGGGCAGCAAAAAGCAGCAAGTCCCTCAAGGAGATGAACTGACATAGTGTCTGCAACAAGGGGTTCCCGTGTTTTGTTCTGTTGTGCGTAGGGTCTCCATGGGTCAGAACTGACTAGATAGCACCTAACAACAACAAACAACAACAGCAGAGATACACGTCACTTCCATTCACAGGCCATTATCCAAAACTAACCATATGGGGTCAATACAACTGCAAACACATCTGCAAAACAAGCTGAGAGGATGCAAATACTTTGTGAGTTTGGTTCATCTTTCCAGTGCTTATAAATCCCATTGCTGTGTTCTTCAAGCACAGTTTATATATTTTAGCCCAGTCTCAAAGTTATATTGCAAAGTACCACACAAATAGTGCATCCTCAAATCTAGCATCCTTGGGTGTCTAACAGTAATTGTTTCACCCAACCAGGTAGAATTCACCATGGTCCTGAGATATGAGAGGCAAAAAATCTAATTATTTTCTTTTCAACGCCAATTATATAATGCTGAGATAATATAATTATAATATATGCTGTTATTTCAAAAGTAAGAGAATGGGAAACACAAAATAGTTGCGAGGGTACATCACAGATCTAAATCTTGTTGTTGTTGCTTTTAGGTGCCATTGAGTGAGCTCTGACCCATAGCTACCCTATGCCCCACAGAATAAAGCACTGCCCAGTCCTGAGACGTACTCACGATTGTTCTTATGTTTGACTCCACTGTTGCAACTACTCTGTCAATCCATCTCATTGAGGGCCTTTGTTGCTGCCCCTCTGTGTTCCCAAGCCTTGTATCCTTCTCCAGGGACTGGTTGCTCCTTCCCCAGGTTAAAAATATGTCCCATGAAGTCTTGCCGTCATTGCCTCAGGGGAGCACTCTGATTGTACTTCTTCCAAAACAAATGTGTTTGTTCTATTAGCAGTCCAGGTGAGAGAGTTAAGATTTACTGTGCCAACCTGGCCAATACAGTAGTCCCTTGTTCTGTTCCACAACTGCCTCTTGATGCATGTACACATTCCACATGAGCACATGAAATATTCTAGAATTTTTATTTTTCATGTCTGTCCATATTCTGTTATGATACACATAGTCAATTGCCTTTGCATAGTCAATAAAACACAAGTAAACACCCTTACAGCATTCCCTGCTTCAGTCAAGATCCATCTGACAACGGCAATAATATCCCTTGTTCCACATCCTCTTCTGAATCTGACATGGATGTTGTTGGTTGAATTTCAGCAAATTTCACTTGCATATGATATCAATGATATCATTTTGCTTTTTTCAGTTTTCACCTTCAATTTTGAAGCTGAAAACATTGAAATCCACCCAAAGAATAAAAACTGGAATCATTCAGTTGCCAAGGTCCTGTGCTATGACCCTTGTAAGGGTGGTCATCTTTTCTCATCAATCCATTTGGGTCACTCATGCCAGCAGGTCTGGGAGCTGGCAGTATGGGCACAAGGGGCCCTGCAGATGATTTTCTGTGAAGCTACCCTTCCCTGGACAGCTGGCATGGAGGTTGCTAGAGTGAGGGACACGCAGCTAATTTCAGAGGGGTGGGGCCCAAACCCCAAATCTCTTTGGACATCATCTTTTCTCTTTTCTTTCCTTCTTGTCCTTTCATGCCCTTTTGTTTTTTAAAAACAGTATATGATCTTCTTGCTGTCATTCACTCGTATAGCTCACATTCAGATTGTTGAAATGATGTTTTCATTGATAAGCCATGGGCTTTGCAAATTTTTATAATGTAACCTCTTGCAAAATTATATCATGTGATATCGCCGAGGTTATATTTTCCACTAGCAATGCTTCACTGTTTGTTACCACTTTTCACATTACAATCTCCTGAAATAATCAGTGCATCTTAATTGCATGTCTGATTAATTTCATACTGAAGAACTTAGTAGAATTCTTCAATTTGCTCATCATCGGTTTTAGTGGTTGGTTGATAAAATTGAAACATAGTTGTATTAACTGGCATTCCTTGTAAATATACAGATATTATCCATCACACAGTGTTGATTTTCAAGATAGGTCTTTGAAGGAAGCTCTTTGAAAGTGAACATGATGCTGTAAATCCATGGCTCATAGCCACTCACAGTGACTCCCTCGGTCAGTGGTTCTCAATCTTCCTAATGCCACGGCCCTTTAATACAGTTCCTCATGTTGTGGTGACCACCCCTAACCATAAAATTATTTTCATTGCCACTTCATAACTGTAATTTTGCTGCTTTTAAGTGTTGGATGACCCCTGTGAAAGGGTCATTTGACCCCCAAAGGGGCCATGACCCATAGGTTGAGAACCGCTGTGATAGAGGGTTTCTGAGGCTTTAAATCTTTGTGGGAGAAGATAGCCTTATCATTTTCCTTCAGCGTGGCTGGTGGATTTGAACTGTTGACGCTACAGTCCTATGCTTAACTGTCAGAACTGTCAGGTTTATGTGATGCCAAATTCTCTTCAGTTTATAGTCCTAGTGTAATAAGCCCTAATCATCTAATTCAAAATGGCAAATACCACACCGCAGCTCAGTAATGCTTAGGATATCAAACTTTAGGCATTCCATATTGGTAATGAATGGAAGGAATACATAGAGTCACTGTACCAAAAATAATTGGTCAACATTTAACCATGCCAAGAGATAGTGATAACCAAGAATCAATAGTACTGAGGAAGAAGTTCAAGCTGTACTGAGAGTACTGGTGATCATCAAGGCTCCAGAAATTGATGGAATACAAGTGAAAATGCTTCAATAAACTAATGGATAACTTGAGGTCTACCCTCATCTTTGCCAAGAAATTTGGGGACAACAACATGGGCAAACAACCTAGAGTTCTATTTTGTGATCACTTTCAAAAGAGATGACCCAAGGGAATGCCCAATTCAGCCTTTGGGGACAACAACCTGGGCAAACAACCTAGAGTCCTATTTTGTGATCACTTTCAAAAGAGATGACCCAAGGGAATGCCCAATTCAGCAATGCCATTCATGTCCAACGCACATATATTACTGAAGATAATTTTAAAATGGTGGCAAGAGTACATCTACCAGGAGCTATCAAGTCAGACTGGAAGAGGGCATGCAAAGAATTATATTGATGAAGTTAGACTGGTCTGGGCTGAAAGCTGAAGATATCCGATTTGGTTACTTAGGTTTTATTGACTACGCAAAAGCATCTGGCTTTGTGGATCCTAATAAAGTCTAGATAATAATGTGAGAATAGGAATTCCAGAGCACTTAATCATGAGCACTAACCAAGAGGCAGTTATTGAAATAGAGCAAGAGGAGACTGCGGATCTTACAATCAGCGAAATGTTTTATTCGTTATATACTTATTCAATCTCTGTATTGAGCAAATAATTCCATAAACTAGACAATACAAGGAAGAACATGGCAACAATGTTGGAAGATGGTTCATTACCAACCTGTGCTACGAGAGGAAGCCTCAGAACAGTTCTGATGAAAATAGCCTTCTGTATGAATTTCAGCTCAATGCAGAGAAAACAAAAATCCTGAGAATTGGATACATTATATCACAATAAAAGGAGAAACGGTTGACGTTTCAGAGGTATCATTTTACTTGGCTCCCCAATCATCACTTGTGGAAGAAACCTTCAAAAAGACTAAAACATTTACACTGAGCAAATCTTTTGGAAAAGATTGAAGAGCCAACATGCCACTTTGGCGAGTAAAGTGCCACGGACCCGAGCCGTGGTCTTTTCAGTGGCCTCATAGGCAAACGCTGTACGGCGAGTAAGGAAGATCTGAGAAGGGAGGGGTTCATTTGAATTATGGTGTTCGTGAAGAAGTTTGAAAATATCCCTTGACTGCCAGAAGAATAAAAGATCTATTTAAGAAGAAGAAGAACTGGGTTACTCCTTGGAAGCCAGCATGGTGAGAATCTCTCTCAGGCACTTTGAGCATGCGATCAGGAAGGACCAGTCTGTGGAAAAGAACATAAAGCTCGGTTATGTGGACTATCAGTGAAACAGAGGAAGGTCCTCGGTCAGGCGGATTGATACACTGGCTGAAAAAATAGGCGACAAAATAACCGTTGTGAGGGTGGTGTGGTACTGCGTACTGTTCTGTTTTGTGGTACACAGGGTCATCATGGGTCAGAACTGCCTTAACGGTATCTAGAAGCAACAGTAGGAACACCAGGTAAAGAACACTAGCATTTTTTCATGTGGTTGTTGGCCACTCGAATATAATTTGTAGTGTTGTATCCTTATGCCCATTTATTCATTGAATTATTTTCTTTTGTTGTGGGGGGATTGACAATTCCTATAAAACATAAAAATGAATCCCCCATCAGATATATCATAACCCAAAAGATTTCCTTATTGTAGGTTCTGTTTTCACTTTGGAGAATCGTTAGGTGTGAACGTTTCAGCAATGCTTCCAGAATAAACACAGACTACGAAGAAAGATAAGGCTGTCCATTTTGGAGAAATTCGCCATTGAACACCTGATGGGCAAGTGAGAGAGAGTGCCAGAAGAGTCCCTCAGGTGGAAAGGTGCTCAAAATACAGCTGAGAAAATACTGCTTCTCAAGGAAAGTGGACCACAATGATGTGCATAAAATAACGTCTGCAGGAGTGAAGCTTTCAGGACTTTCATTTACTGATGGACCATGACTTAAAATGAGAAACAACTGCAACATTCTATTAATACTTGGAGTTTGGGTCATCGGAGTGTGACTCTAGTAAAATTGGAAGTCATCACAAATGAAATGCATCAAAACTGCATCCATTGGATCAAGCACATTGGTACAGATGCTGCCATCATCATTTTCAAAACAGTTTCTTTCTACTTGAGCCGTTGATAATGGCTCCTTATTTGTTTTTCCCTCCCTCTGCCACCCTCTGTCCCTCATGAACCCTTGATAAATTATAAATTGTTTTTCAGCAAATATCTTTTTCCAACAACAATGATGACAGCTTTACGTACGAATTCCTCCAGATGAAATACAAAGAAATCAAATCGACTACTGTGGGAAGACACAATGGAGAAACTCAATACCAACAGCTAAAACCAGCCCAGGGGTGGACTGTGAACCAGACCATCAATTGCTCATGTGTACGTCGAAGCTGAAGAAAATCAAAACAAGTCTACAAGAATCAAAATACAACCTTGAATAGATGCCAGCTGAATTTTGAGAACATCTCAAGAACAGATTGGACATCTTGAACCCTAAACTCAGCAGACCTGAGGAACTGTGGAAAGACATCATGAACACCATACAGGAAGAAAGGAAAGGTTCTGAAATTTGCTCTTAAAAATATGAGTTTTATTGGCATATGCGCCACACGTCATAGACTTTAATCACTCAGTCATATCAAGAAGAGTTGTGTCATCATCACCACAACCAATCTCAGAATAGTTTCTTCTTGGACCGTTTAGGCGATGTTTCTTTATGTAACCGTGACAGGTTACTTTGTCTACCTGGCACGTATAATAAGATGTGAGTTTGGGAACTAGGAGACCACCTATTTTGTTGTTCCTTCTCTGTAATGCTTTGCCTCCCCGGGGTCCATTTCCTTTTCATTAAAGTTGGTGCTTAATGTTTTCTTCTCCGCACAGAATGTTTACAGAACCTGGATCAAGATGGTATAGTATTTATAGATTATTGTGGGCAGTACCGATACTTTCACAAGGTTCAGTCTTTGTATCCATGACCATGTTATGATCTTCCATTTACACAGGTCTTTTCAGTTATGACAGTAAATAAATTCGTAAATTATCAAGGGTTCATGAGGGAGGGAGGGTGGGTGGGAAGAGAGGAAAAAATGAGGAGCTGATACCAAGGGCCAAATGGTAAAAACAAAGTTTTGAAAATGATGATGGCAACATATGTAAAAATGTGCTTGACAAAATGGATGTGTATGTGGATTGTTATAAGAGCTGTAAAATCCCCCAATAAAATGATTTTTTTTTAAATTCTGAAAGATTTCAGTTTTCTTTGCATAAGATTTTTGCATCTTCCAAGTTGTAATTTGAGCCCCAAATTTTTCTATTTACTTTCTGTCAGCAATTGTTGTGAGAGCTCAGTACCTTCGGACCAGCCTCTATTTACTTTCTACTAATATCTTATATAAAGTTACCATGCCAGGCAGCACATTTAAGGAAATACTGCCAAAACACGTTTCCCGCAGCTTCCTTTGCTATCAAAATCCTTATTTCACACACTACGGAATTCTGGGGGTGTCGTGGTTATGTGTTGGGATGCTAACTGCAAAGGCAGACGTTCAAACCCACCAGTGGCTCCATCAGAGAGGTGGGGTTTTCTCCGCCCTGAAAGGACTGCAGTCTCAGAAACTCACAGGGCTCTGCGACCCTGTCTTAAAGGGTCACTGTGGGTCAGAATTGATTTGATGACAGTGAGTTTTTTGTTTTGTATTATACATCTTATATTAAAAGTTTTCTCATCAATATTCTTATGTGTATAATTCTCCTGTAGGATGCATCTTTTTCATTTTTGTAAAATAAAAGTATGTTTCTGTTATTTCCCTCTTTTTCATTTGCTCAATACTATGCACAGAATTAAATTGATTGGAAATGTTGGTGACAGGCAATGTGACTCCCAACTCCCGAGCAATGAATATAAGTATTCAATCATATAACAAGTGATAAAATGGAGACAGAAGTTCTCAACTGTTAAATTCATTAAACAACAACATTGATTTAGCATATACTGTAGGTGTTTTTAGCTTATCATGCTCAGCAAGAATGAGCGCATGAGAAAGAAGCCACAGGTGTTCAGAATCACCACCACACACAATTCAAAACAAAACAATACTTTCCCCTCATAAGGTTGCTATGAGTCAGAAACCAATCAATGGCAATGAAGATTGGGTGTGTGGTGGGGGGGGCTTGTGTGTGTGGGGTGTGTATGTGTGTGTGTGTGGTGATTTTGTATTAGGGAAATTTTCCATTAATCACTTGGAAAATTCCTTTAAAAACAGCAACAACTATTTACCCATATTGAGTCCCATGCCTAGGCTGTAGTTACAAAGACATTTGGGAAAGGGGGATTTAAAATAGTTAATTTTGGGTAATTAATGGTAGGCTTTAAAAACAATTAAGAGGGATTGTGTAGTATGACTAGTGGGTGGATGACAATAAAGTTATCCACTACATTTAAGATCACTCCAAACCTGATTTTAGGCCTATCTTTCTATTTACAACCAAGTCAGTTATCATGTATCACAGTTTCTATAGTATTTTAATATTTTTTACCTAATGCTCTCTTCAGAATTTCTTCATATTCAGCTTTTAACATGTAACACAATCACTATTTTCTTGAATACCCCGCAGCACTAGCATTAGTTACTTCCTCGTGAATTTTACAGGTCTACGCTTCATTTATATATGCATTATTCCCTTTTGGTCCCAATAGTAAATGGTTTAAATTCCATTTTAATTAACATCTACCTGCTTGTGTTCAGCCTCATAATGGTTGTGAAGGGAGTAACGATAACTGCGTTGTACAATTTCCACTGTGCAAAGGGATGCACTGTAGTAACGACGTTCAATATCAGTGCCTCTGATAGGTAGTTACACCATTTTCAAAACATAAAGAAGGCAAGAAAAAATAATGACTATTTTCTCTGGCTGTGGAAAAACATATTCTAGGTTGGTCATTGATAGGGGTCAGAGTGCGGGCCAAGTCAGTGGCTGGGTCTACTGGGCAGATGTTCACAAAATGTCTTGGAATGTTTTGACAATTATATATTTTGGGAAAGAAGTGTCTAGGAAATACACACACATGTATGTATATGTGTCCTTGAATAAATACATAACCCAGTGCTCTTGAGCCTTTCCCACTACGAGATTCCAGAGAGCAGTGTGGAATTGTGGAATTGTGGAATTGCTTCCCAGCGGCTCGGAGACAGCAAGGCCTCCCAGAAGCAATAACCGCTCGCCATGTAATTAGTTGCTGACTTCCTAGCCCACTGCCACCAGGACTACTTGTGCTTGTTAATGAATGGATATTAAAGTGTCAAAGATTGATAGAAAAGGGTTTATACAATGGAATGCATCAGGATAAAAGGCCAGAACCCCAGTTAACAGTCCCATCGTGGAGAATTTCCAGCAGCAACGTGAAATATTTAAATGTAGTTCTCCATTTGAACTTCACCAAGATTCCCAATAATGCTAGACCCACCCAAGCTCCAAGTAGAAACTGCTCCATACAACAAGATCAGGGTCTTCAAGATGGTCTCTTGCAGCAGGCTGTAGATCTGATGAGGAAGACCAGGTGGCTGACAACCAAAAATACAGCACATGGACAGAAAGACCAGCTAGGATTTTTAAAATGCGCAGGTAATTTTGTTCAAATCTGAATTAGACAAATGACAATTGGAAAAGCATTATGGGCAACACTGGTGCTGACAAACACAGGAACCATACATTTATAAACATGTACTTGTTCTGCTTTCTCTCATGGTGTTCTCAGACCCTCTCTGTAGATATCGTTGTTTTTATGTTCATCAATCGGTGTCAGGTTGCTGGTGTTCAGCGACAGGATATTGGACAATACAATCAAAGGCTTTTAAAGCCAGTGGTTTATTCTGATTTCAGTAGGAGTCACAATCACTACCACAAAGAGGGTAAAGACCAACACGTCTTTGTTAAATCCTACGTGAATTCCGGTAAAAATACAGATGTAGCTTCAAAGGACTTATTTCCTTACATTTGCTAAGTAGATACCTGCAGTCCTGAATACCTTGCTCACAGCTATTTTATAGTAGAAGGTAAAAGCAAGAGAAAAAATATATAAAACAGTAGAAAGAGTGTTATTTACACGACTTTGATTCATGGGGAAAATTGCTTCTCTTTTGAACATAAGACGGAAGGGCTCTGGGGAGAAGCGCTCTCAAGAGTTGTGGTGGTGGGGGGGAGCCTTTACAATGAACACACATACACATCATAATACAAGAAAAATAGCATGCATTTTAATTCATATACAAGTTTCTCTGCAAAACTTTTCATAAAACCTTCTGGGCCCAACTTGCCAATGTGAATGCCTGAGTTATTGTCTGTTAGATACAATCAAGCCACCCTGTCAGTTCACATTATAACCAGATGACCCTGGATGCGTGCTTTAGCATCTGTGTGCCCAGTGAGCAGCTGGACCAATACAGACAGTGGCTGTGACGTGGACAAAGGCATTTGAATCCACATGCTCTTCGGACATTTTCCAGGTGCCTTCATTTGTAAATTTGGGTCATGAAGACTTTTTGAAAGATTGCATAGGTATAAAAATAGATGGACCAAGAAGGTGCTTGAAGTTAGAATTTCTTAAAATGAAGCAGATTAGTTAATAACTGGAACATAATGGAAATTTGGACATTGGGGACACCTGGCACAGAATTTTGGCTGATACTTAGATAATTGAATACTTATGAGAAGCAGTTAATTGTCATAATCAGTGGATAATTTACTGGAGACAGAATTGTATTCATGCCTTTCTTATGTACAAATGGACATGTTGCCAGATATGCATGAAGCATAATTTCATGCATATAAGTTACTTAATAATAACCATTTGATGCTTTGAAAGGGAGATTTTCAAGCCTCATGATATAATAAGAGAAAGGGGAACAGTATTCAAATCTGGAAAGAAAACAAAAGTACACTCACATCGGTAAACATTCCTTCATTGTCTCATCAGCAAAATTTCAATATCTGCATCGATATTGCAACTTCCTGTGCTGCTTTCCTGAGAATTTTTGTATCTGAGGGCAAGAAAGTGGGTCTTCAGCTCCTCTAACATGGTTCTGCTTCTAGGAAGAGAGTTGTGCTACAGAATCACTTCGACTTCCAGAGTATGTGTGCATTATAAAGAATTTCTTGCTTAGATATGCTGTTTAAGTTTGGGGAGGTTTGCTACTGCAGTATAACATATCTAACCTAACTTGTACACATCCTTATTTTTGTGAACTTTCAGAAACTCAGTGTATCTTTATATTCTCCCTAGGTTATACTGCTCCAAAAAAGACCTGCGACTCTCTAATACTCTTCTGTGGAAACATTGAAATTTTGCTTCATGCATATCTGGCAACATGTCCGTTTGTACATAAGAAAGGCGTGAATAGAAACAGTGCATATGTCTTTGAGGATTGGGCTGCTAACCTCAGTCAAGGAACCTGGGGTGACTACGAGAGAGGAATTTACTATCTGATTCCAGAACTTTGACAAATTAATTTACCTCCTTGAATCTAGTCTAACTCTTTGAACGTTAGTCTGATTTGGAGCTGTGAAAGAAATGGTAATAGTATCTTACCGCCATTATTCCCTCTTTGAATTATGATGAGTATACAATTATTCCACTAAAAATCATTGCCCAGGCATGATTGAGCACATATACATTTTTAGCCATTGAAAAAATTGGTTATTTCTTATTTCTTATTTAGCTAAGAAGCATGCTATTAGAACAAATGAATGTACAAAAGACGACAGAGTGCCTCCTCCAATCAACCCTTCAATGATCTTTGAAGAAAAACAAATAAAAACAAACAAAAGGAGTCATCCATGAGCTTCTGTAACCACCCTTCTGTGAGACTTGCATTTGAAGTCATTCACCTACGATTCTTTACTATTTGAAATAGGAATGATTACATCATTTGCTTTTTTGCATAATTATGATGATCAAAGGCAGGTGAAAGCATGCATTATAGCATTTTAAGAAAGCATATGAGTGCTCTACTATTGCGAGAAGGCAATACCTGCAAATTAGCGGATTTAATATCTGAACAGAGAAAATATTACAGCTCTTTCTAAATAATGTTTGAGCCTACAGGGGAGTACACTTGAATGATTTAATGGACACTTAAGAAGTTTCTTTTTATTAGAAACAATGTTGAAGATTCAATTATACTTTCATATCTTATAATAATAATGTAATCACTGTTTCTATCATAAAACAACATTTAAAAATATGATAACATACACTTTTTGACTACAAATTTTTCCTCTGTCCCATGACACTTTATATAAACTAAGCAGTGTGACATATAGCCAGTCTTAGAAAACAGACCACTTATATTTGATGTTAACGTGGTATTCTAAAACATAACATAATATAGGTAAATATCCCAAAAATAGAACATATCTATGTATATTATCTATCCATCTGTCCACCCATCTTCTATCTATGTATCTATCTATCATCTATCTACCTACCTAATCACCCAAAGGTGATATTGATACCATCACAAACACACACATGTACACCAATGTGAACACATGTACATATATATGAGGCTAAGTCAAAACATATTGCTCTAGAATTATAGAAAACTTTATTAAACAAACAAATTAAACTGTGACAGCATTGTGTCTGCACATATCCTCCAACTAAATCTAGACCCTTCCGAAGCCAGTGTCCCAATCTTTCCCACATTCCCCTCAGGAGTCGGTACTCTTCCATTTGCACTACACTGAAAACTAGTTTGGACAGCTTTGTGGGACACACATAGTGTTCTTTTCCAATGTTCTTTAGTTTGGGAAGAAGAAAACGTCTGAAGGTGCAGGGTAGGTTTGTGTGGCAATGCAGCATTTTCACAATGCACGTCTCATCGGACGGTATGTGCTACACTCAAAGAATGAGCAAGTCTGTTGGGTGATGGGGGGGAAATCCTCATGGAAACCATCCTGACATGTTCTCATCAATGCAGCTTGCAGTTTTCTTAAAACTTTTCCCCTAATATGCCCTGTGTTCATTCCGTGTCATTGAGAAAATCTATCAAGGTTACTCCTTGGGAATCCCAAAATAAACAGTCACTATAACCTTCTGTGATGAGCTCTCTGAGTCGAATTTATGGGGCCAGCAGTTTTCTTCTTATGTTACCCTTCCGATTGGATCTTTAATTTATAAGGACCCTAATGAGACCAAGAAACGTGTTATTGCTGAGAGAACTTATATGCAGCCATACACACTAACAGCAGAGACATGTTTAGGCATGTTTTATTAGGAACAAACCTATGATTGTATGAACTAAAACTAGCAACACTTTTTTCCTCACTTTCACCTATATAGAATGCATTTTAATGCACTCATTAAAAGCCTTGCTTAGGTCATGGAGACTAAATCCCACAAAAAATCTTTGGGGAAAAAAATCCATGTCTTTTTATCTGTATATCATTTACTCACTTCAGATTCTGTTTAATTATATTGTTGGTCATGTTAGCTTTATATATTTTAAGTTAATGTGTTAGTCTGGGTTGACTAGAAAAACAAATTCATTAAAACTCATATATGCATAAGAAAGAGCTTTATATCAGAGTAATTGTGTATTAAGAAAACAACCCAGAACAGTCCAGATTGAGTCTGTTAGTCTGATATTAGCCCATAAGTCCGATACTAGACTATAAATTCCTCCTCAGACTCACATAACACATGCAATGATGCAAAATGCAGGAAGATCAGTGGGTGTGCAGAGTCTTGTGGCTCCAGTGGCAGTGGAAACATCTACAGAGTTCTAGCAGTTCTCAGCATGTCCCCACATGGCTTGTCAACAGCAAAATGAAGTAGATATAGAGATAACGTTCCCAGAATCCTCATGAGAAGGTCACACTCACCATGGGGGATCATCAGACTGTGACCTGATTGGCAGGCTAAACCCCTCCCCTATAATTATTTATCAAGTTGGCATGAAATTCTCATTCCAATCTTTTGAAAAGTTTAGGGAAAACTACTGTCCACATTTAGATGTCTGTTTCCCTTATATTCTCTCCCAAATTACAAATATAGTTTTAAAAAATTAACCTTGAAATATTGTACTGGTTAAAGTGGCACTTTCTAGAAATCATGAGTTTTTTTGTTTTTTTAACTTTAAGAGCGTCTCAGATTATAATTCCCTAAAACAAATTGTGTGCTGGGTATTTGGAATTAGGCAACTGGAGGAAGTAATCGCAGATAAACCTGCACTTACCTTTGTTACTCAGGCCACCCAAACTTAGTTTTCCTACCTCTCTAAAGTGACATTATCCTAGCAACCTGCGACACTTTGGTCTTATTAAAGTCACAAATGAGCCCTTGTGGTGCTTTCTGGTAAGCTTCAACCTTCAAGCCAAAAGCTTGCTGGTTCAAATCCAGGAAAGGAATTGGTGAAGAGTAGATTTGGAGACATGAGGCAAACCATATTGTTATGGTAAAGTGTTCATGTGAAGGGTGACGTGTGAGAGTCCAGCGTGATGGCACACAGTGTGACAATAAAAAATAACAAAACGAAAATCTCAAAGCCACTGTTATCAAGTTGATTCTGACGTATGACAACTCCTTATGTCAACAGAGTAGATCTACTCTATAGGGTTCTTCTTGGCTCAAATCTTTGCAGAGAAAATTACCAGGACTTTCTTTTGTGGCATGGTTGGGTGGGTTCAAACCAATGATCTTTATTTTAGTAGCCAAAAGTTCACGAGAGCATTGTAGACATTTTGCAACTGTGGATCCAGACATAAGAAAGCACCCATAGGAAGCGAGAAGGCAAAGCCGAGGCAGGATAACAGAGAAGATAGGAAAGAGGGATGGGATGAGAGGAATAGGTGGGCTAGAGCCAAAGCCGAGGGACAACATTGAACCATTGACAGAGAAAGCATCCCATGAAGAGACTCTTGTTAGAAATGTAATAAAGCAAGGTAATTTTCCCTCAAAATACAATTTTTTCATTAGTTAAATCATTCTACAACGTTTATTATAAGCTTACCACATACAAAACACTTGCTGGGACTAGGGCGGAAGCCATCGGTTAGTTTCAACTGTAACTTGATCAGTTGCAGTTGAAAGAACAGCAACAACTACTACCATTGAATTGATTGCAACTCATGCTGACCCTGTTTTAAGGTGTGAAGATGTAAATTTTGCCAGCATTCTGTTGACTCGTCTTTCTTTATAACGGATACAAATATAGATCTCTTTCAGTCAGTTGGCCAAGTCACTCTCTTACAAATTTCCTGGCACCTGGTACACCATTCTTCAATACAAAATTTCATTTATTTGTCATTAGAACTAAATATCTCACAATATATAATGACATATTATTTTGTGATTAATCACTATGCTTTAATTATGTTCAATTTGTAACAGTGAAAATACAGCCTGCATATCAGATATTTACATGATGATTCAAAACAGTAGCAAAATTATAGTGATGAGTAGCAACAAAAATAATTTTATGATCGGGGTTCACCACACCATGAGGAACTGTATTAAAGGGTCGCGACATTAGGAAGGTTGAGAACCACTGGTCTAGATGCTCTGCTGAAACCTGTTCATTTTGGGTGACCCTGCTGGCATTTGAAATACCAGTTACTTGACTTCCAACATCACAGACATACATAACCCTCTACACTATGTCAAGCTGGTAGACAGCTGGTGGCCGTCTACTGTACAGCACAGTAAAAAGGAATAGAGTTGGAACTCAGTATCCATTCTCTTCCTGACTTGTGATAAGAACACAGCTTCTTCCGATGATGGGTAATGCAGCATTCATTTATATTTGCACTGATATCTAATTAAAATGATGGGGTTTAATAAAAAATATGGAATTAAGAATTTCACCAGAGATATTTCAGATTAAAAAGTGCAGACTTTTAAAGGAGAATTACCCAGCACAAAGAAAGAAAATACAACAGGGTACGTTGGATAAAATTCAGAATGTTTTAGGGAGGCCATTAATAGCTCAAACTTCCAAGACAAGTTTTCAGGAACAAAAGCAGCACCGTGAGCCAAGCTGCTCTGTCTCCCCTTCCCGCTTTCAGCCCTGTCTTTCCTGTCAGGGCACCAGGAGCCTTCTCGTCTTACAATTGACCGTCATAATGCACAGTGCCTTTTTACTTCTGAAAACCAAACAGCCAGGGTTCCAGAAATGTCAGAACTGTAGTATGTTTTAAAAGCACATATAAGAATACCAGGAGGCCTCATGTTATCATAATAAAACTTGTTAAGGTATATGAAATTTGGGGCCAAACAACCTAGTGCTGTCCTGATTTTCTGCTTCATTGCTCTTCTTGGATCAGAACTCTTTCCCACAAGTCTCTGTCTCTTTTCTCACTCACCTTGCACCTGTTTGCTGGATGCTGATGAGGCCTCACTTGGACCAGCTCCAGGGCCTCACTCTCAGGTAATCTGTTTGGCGACTAAATTTTGGCTGAAATTGCCAGAAAATTGGCAGGCTGAAAATAATGCTTACTGAGAAGGAGCAAAGGATGCTTGCTACAGGTACACAGTGTTTCTGCAAAGCCTCTTCGTTACGAAGAGTATCGCCAAACGTCAAGAAGAAAAGAATGTATTCTGAGAATAAGCAAATCATGAGTTATATGTCAGAGATGATCCCTTTCACTAGTAGACTAAGCCAATTTTAAAGCCAATACCACGGACATCTCCGAAAAGGCTTGTGCCAACAATCAAGAGAACCGAGGCATGAGTGTTGCAGTGAATCCTGCCAATTCGGCTCCATGTGATTCCACTTTAGAACCACAAATTATTTCATTTGGAAGAGAAACACATCACTGGACACATGCAACCCAAAATATTACTCATTGTTATTCAAGCAATTTCAAATGCTGCAAAGACATCTGTCCAGCAAGGCTATTTTCTCACATTGGATCCCCATTTTTTCACAGGCAGCTGCTTTCTTTTGATATCAGAGAATAATCCCATCACTGACCTCAGTCCCATTACGCCATTGCAGGGGAGCAGACACAGCACTGGAGTAATAATCTACAGATCACAGATGCTTTGATTGGTTTCTCCTGATAGCAAACATATAGAAAGGAAAGGTATGCAATTATAGATCCCAAAGTTAGGAAGACATATTATGCCAATAAAGTATTTTCACCTCCACTTTGTTGAAGAGAAAGCAAAGTCCCACAGATTATATACTTGAAGGCCACATAAGGAAGAAGCAATTAAAAAATAATCTGGACAAATTATCTCTTTTATTATCCATGAAACAGAAATAACATTTGCTTTACCTAACTCACAAACTATGTTGGGGAAAGTATGATAATGTTTAGGAAACATAAAACCATATGCCAAGGGGAAGGATGATTAAAGGTAGAGACCTGAATGGCTTTGAAAAGATAACTGTCTAAACAGAAATTACATTTCTATACAGCTGTGCAACTCTCTCTAATTTGCCACGGACTGAACTGGCTACATCCTGATCTCACTCACTGTGTGGGGAAAATCTGAATGGAATGGAAACAGAATAGAAACTTCTGTCTTTGTCTGTGTGATCAACTAAAACTATAGATTTATTTCATCCAAGCCCTCGCCTTCTTTCCAATCCTGATTTCTTCATTTCAGTTCCATGACTACTGATTTCAAGAGAATTATCCAACACACCACACACTAACTTTCACCTCAAAATCCACTGTCTGGAAAATTCCACTATTGACACAAAGTAAAAACCATGCTTGGCTTTTATAAAGAGAGTCTAAATTGAAGTGACGTCATGGTGTCAATGACTGTATTTGCTTTTCCTCTGTCCATGTTATTAATTAATTAATCACCAAGGGTTGCCATAACCAAGTATATGTACGGCTTTAAAGAACCCACATTTATTTTCTCATCGTTATGAAGGATAAAACTCCAAACCAGGGTTTCATCATGTTGATTCGTTCTGAGAGCTGCTGCCTTTTCTGGCCAGTCACGGTCTCAGAAAGATCATCAGAGTGCACGCAGATTCCCATTCATGTAAAGTCTGTGAAAGTAACAAGATGAAAGAGGGTTTCAGAGGTCTGTCTCCTTATAATTACTATTCTAGTAGGAAAGAAATTAAAGCTAAAAGAGTTCATCAAACTATTCTACCCTAAGCTCTTTTCAAATAATTAGCAAAAGTGGAACATAGCTGAAATCTATCTATTAAATGTTTATTGTGTAGTTTGACAAATAATCATAAATACACTATCTTCTTTGGGCACTGTAGCCTATTTGTAAGTATAAAAAAGTGATCTCTCATGATAATCTATGAATGACATTAGACTTAGGGCAAGAAAACAAGTTTGGAAAGATAGGAGGCCTCGGGAAAGACAGTTATAGCCTGATCTAGTCAAAGAGGAGAAAATTGATTTTGTAAAGGATTAATTGCTTCCCCCCAAGAGAGAAAACTTGGGAAACACCTGTTATTCCCATGACTGTGACTCGACCCCGGTGGTTTTGTAAATGTCATGGCAGCAGACAGGGGAAATACATACAGAAATAAGGAAGTCCCAATCTCTTGTTAAAGCAGAGTTGGAAGGACTTAAGAAAAATGAATGGCATCTCCGGTTTAGTTTGAGAAGTCCACGGTGAGCGTGGGGTAGAAGGAGCTGGCTTTCTGGCATCCACTGTTTGCATGGTTTCACAAACCTTCAGTGAGCTGTGCCACATCAACATGCAGCCCCAATCCCAATCCTTGGTCACCTATGATAATGAATTGTTCTGCCTAATGATGTTATATCCTTCCCCCCACTGATAGGCCATTGTACTGCTACTTTGTTAACCTGATTGCTAACATTTTGTCAGGCTCTGCCAGGTGTGGACAGCTGCTTCCTGAGCACCAGGCCCTGGTTAATCATCTCCTGGGCTGTCAGGTCTGCATCTTAAAGAGAGTGGAGACAAGAATCTACTATTTGCCACATACTCAAATGCTGTGCCTATTGCTGGTCGGGGTTCTGGGGACACCTTGTGAAGCTCGTGGCTGCTGACTGAAGAGTGATTTGAACTAGCCAGCAGCTCACTGTTGCTCCACTCCATAAAGATTGGCAGCCTTGGAAGCCCGATGGGTCAATTCCACCCCATCTTACAGTATTCCGAAATCAGAATCAACTTAGCAACAAGGGGTTTGCTTGTCTTTTGGAATACAGTTTCAGAAGCTCATGTCAGTGTTTCAAAGACATCTAGAAATTTGTATTTTCTGTACTTTGTGAGTTACATCTACCTTATCATTTTCTAACTTATTACCACATCATTTACCTAGTACTTTATTATTGGTAATATCACTAGAACCTTGAAAGGTAAGGAAGACAAACACCATGCATTGCATTATATAATGAGGAAAATTATAAATTCCAGTGGAGTGAAGCGACTTGTTCCTAATGATAACAGAAAAGACACCATGCTCCTCTGAGCTTCAGATGATTGGTCTTGTTCGGAGTTCCTAGGTGGTGCAATCCCTTAAGCACTCAGCTGGCAACTGATATTTGAACTCCACAAAGAGACACATACAAAGCTCCCTCTATCTTAAATGGACTGTCCCTTATAATTCGCTCCTTCCTCTGGTGTCTGCTGTTGCTGTCTTGCTCATGGCCCAGGTTTGACATGTCATTCATTTCAAGTTACTAGCTCCTGTAGATCGCTTGGTTCTAAACTTAACTCTTTGTTTTCACCCAAAGGTTTGTTCTCAAAAGCTTGTCTCAGCACTCGGGTTTATCTTCTGATCCTGTTTATTACTGTTCAAAGCCCAGCCAAAGCAGTCCTCAAGCACAATCATCAAATGCTGCACTTCACTCCTCTTGTTCCTCAGTATTTAATCGTCATTTTCTATTGAATTAAAAATAGTGAAACTTCAACTGGATTAGAAATCTAACTATTGGATAATTCATCTTGGAAAAAAATAGCCATTTATGAATAGGTTCATGCATCATGTTTGTTTGTTTTCCATATAGTTTTGTTAAGCATTCTGTCCTCTTAAAGGATCACTCTCTGTTTGTAGCTGCTCTAGCATCTCTGAGATGGTCAACTGTGAGCGTTATTATTAGGGAAGAAAAAATTAAACACCTACGGTGTACCACACTGTAGGAAAGAAAATTATAGATATTGAAACATGAGTACTGAAAGCAATAAGAAGTGCTGATAAATGGAAATAATTTATAATAATTCATGATAATTTGTCAGTCACCGATGCCATATCATTAATTGAAAAGTAGCAGTTGGGAGCTTAGATCAATTACATAGTGGTATCCATTGATACCATTGACATGGAGAGACTGATGTTTACCCTTAGTCATAATAATAGTAAAAATAAATAAGATTATCCTGAGATCTCACCATGTGTCTGGCCCTTTTCTAAGAATTCTGAGAATGATACCAAGAACATTTACTACAGATCCCCAAGGTAGGTTTTAAATTTTCAGTTGTAAAGCTGATGAAATTGTATCCTGGGAAGATCATTCAATTAGAACTCAAAGGATCCAAGATCTAAGCTAGGTCATCTACAAGAGTCACAGTAGAACACAGCCTTCTGAAGAATAAAGCCTCTACTTGAGGCCATTGGCTCAAAAAAACCAGACAAAATATATGCTAGGGTTTTTGATAGTTCTAGTTCTGGGTCAAGTTGTTTTAACTAGTATTCCCACTGGTTTCAAGGTAAAAATTGAAACCATAGTCTTTTGCCATAATGAGAGCTAAGAGAATGTAATCATTTCCATGATGAAATCTGCTATGAGCTGCCAATCAACTGAAAGAGCTTCCTCAGGGGTGTGGCCTACTTCCATTACATGATGATGTTCGGACAAAGCTTGCTTGTTGTTTGCTTGGTCTGGATCCTGCATCTGACGTGTCATGTGGTTTCCGGTTTGTTAGCTTTGAGCTACTGGCCTGACATCCACCAGCAGCCTGTCACCTCATCTACTGATCTCTGAGTCTTTCACCGAGAAGCCTGCTGCCTGATCTTCTAGACTTCAGTTAATCAGTCCCTCTAGCTATGAGCATCAAGAGAAATCGCAAGCCTGACATCGGATCCCTGGATTTAAAATTTACCAGGTTAAAACAACTGTGTGAGCCATTTCCTTGAGGTAAACGTCTTTCTGTACGTACATATATCAGCTTCACTAGGTTTGCTTCACTAGAAAATTCAACCTGAGACAATGTTCCCACATAAAAGCCACAATAATGGGCATAAATATGAAACAACTGCAGAAATTTCAGGCAAACTAATGTTTACATTGAAGGGTATAAACTAAGGACTATCGTGTTCTGCTACACCATGATCTCCAAGCCAATCTATATCTGCAATAAGAACAATACACCTATTGCTATGATCTCCTCTCCATGTTTTATCTCTTCTCTTTTATTTGATGGGAGATATTGGCTCCCTTCCTTTATCTCTCCTATTTTGATGATCTGCAGGTTTCTCTCGGCTGCACAATAGATGAATGTGTCCACATCCCATTCAGAGCATTGTCGAACCCAAAGAGCAGGAGGAGTCAAGATAGCATCATTTCCAGATGGACATCTGGTGTCTCCAGGAAGACAGCCACTGTGAGGAGTTATCAGTGGAGACCTCTCTGACTTCACTTTGGTCACTCATATTTACTTGTTTCTCTTAGAAAAATCTCAGTTTTCCTCCTATTGTGACCAAAAAATGATCTACTTAACCTCTCAAATTTAGGAATCAGAGGACTGAGAAGAGCCATATCTGCAGAGACAAGCCCCTAAGGCAGGACCCCATCCTTAGTAAAGTGACATTAAAACAGAGGAAGACTCTCAAGCAGATGGACATTGCTTATAACAGGGGCTCAAAAGTGGCAATGACTGTGAGGGCGACACAACCTGGAATGTTCCACTCTTGTCTTATGTTCATTATGATTCGGAACTGACAACAACACAGCACCTAACCACAACAATATTTTTCAAAAGGATGATTTTTCCCCCTGCTTAATATACTGGAAATACAAAAGTAAGCCTTCATTGAAATTGCAATTATATTCTTGAAAGACATCACTGAATTCACTGTCTTAAATCATGACAGTCTATATACCATGTCAGAAACCAAACATATCACACACATACCCACAAGTGCTAAATAGCAACAAAGGTAGAGCGATTGAACCCCTCAGTGCCCAGTCCTTAAAGAATATCAGTTTCAAGCCACAGGGAGTCAGCACGTTTTAAAGGCTAACTCTGTGCTCTCCTGGTGGGTACAGAAAGAACCTGTGGCTTAATTTCAGCAGTCTTCTCAGTCAGATAATTATTGCTTCTTTCACTTTGTGGGCTAGCTGCCTCTTCAGGCAGAACAGCTGAAAATACATTAGTACCAGTTGGTTATGAAAGAAATGCTTCCACGGATTCTCACCAGGGGAGAGAGGGCAGGGATGAGAAATCATCACCATTTGTCAACATACAAATGAGGCATTATGATATCGACCCTCTTCCTCATGTGACAATGCCAGGTTCAAGACAGGAAATGAAACATCTCCCAATTAGTTGTAAACTCTGTTAGAGAGAAGACCTTCTCCCAGTGGCTGTCCAAATGACTCACAAAATGGACAAGTGGCACATGAAATCCATGGCCTAACATGGTAAACAAATATATATTTATGTATATTCCCTGTCTCAGGGTACTTCTTAGTCATCCATTCAATATTTTAACATATAATTCTGTGTAAATTAATGTGTAATAAACAGTGTGGTACATAGTAGAATTCAAATGTGAATAACAAAAGGTAAAAATGGCAGCTCATATTTACCGAATGCTTATGATTCATCCAATATTTGCCAGAAATACAAAATTTTCAAAAAGGAAAAATGCAACTTTTTAGGTGTATACTGAAGTATCTCATTTCACAAGCAAAGATATGGAAACTTAGAATAGGTAAATGCAGTCCCTATATTACAAACAAGTTCCATTTCTAAATTTGTCTTTAAATGCAATTTGTGTGCAAACCAGAAAGGTTAGGTGTGGTTGTGCTCCAATAGCATTTAGTCAAAAGTTTGTATTGATCAACAATTTATAGTGAAACTTTCAGCACATGTATATATATATATATCCACAAAAATAGAGGTACTGGCCTATATACATATATATATTCGACAATACACTGTGGTAGGGAGGGGATGGACTTCAGGCCTCTGTTCATATCCTCCCTCAATACAAGAACACTTTGTCCTAACCAATCATCATTCTGAGATGCTCACCCTCCTGACACAATTGCTGAAAACAAAATGGGTGCATAAGCAAATGTGGTGAAGAATGCGGATGGTGCCTGGCTATTAAAATATATAGTGTCTGGGGTCTTAAAGGTTTGAAGTTAATCAAGTGGCCATTCAGTAGAGAAGCAACAAGCCCACATGGAAGAAGTGCACCATCTGTGAAATCACGAGAGTCATGGGGACCAGGTAATAGGCATCAGAAGACACATAACAAACAAACAAAAACATATTGTTGAGAATGAGTCGGGGAGATGCATAGCAGAGACTCAAAGCCCAACTGTAGACAATGGAACAAGTTCCCTACAGAGGGGACACAGGGAAGTGATGAGTCAACCAGGGTGCAGTAAATCATCAATGAAACATACAATATTCTTCTGGTTCCTTGAGCTTCCCCCCCCCCACCATTATCAAGACCACAGTGCTGCTGCTCAATTCAGAGTAGACCAGAACATGTACACAGGCATAGAAACTAAATGGGGCTCACAACACATGGAATCCAGGAACAGGACTGGGAATAGTGATACCATAAGGGTAGGGAGAAAGAGGCTGGAGAGGAAGGAAGAAAGGGGGAATTGATCACAATGATCGACACATAACCATACACCCCTCTCCAGGGGGGAGAACAACAGAAAATATGGGGTAGCAAAACAGCATTAGGTGTAAGATATGAAAATAATAATAATTTATAATCTACCAAGGGGGTGTGAGGAGGGAGAAGAATGGGGAAAAATGAGGAGCTGATACCAAGGGCTCAATTTAAAGTAAATGCCTAGAAATGAATGAGGACAACATATGTACAAAGATGCCTGATGCAATCAATGTATGGACTGTAATAAACGATGTAAGAGTCCCCAATAAAATGATCAAACAAAAACAAACAAACAGCAAGAAACACTGAAGAAACATTTCAAGATATACCAAAATATCTTAACATAGTACAACAACAATATTGTTCTGATGTATGTTGAAAAGTAATACCACTTTGTTTTTACAAACTATCACATTGACATCAAATTTGAATGTAATAGGCTTTCAAGAAGTTGGTTCCTAACTATGGGCTAAGTGAGACATTGCAATTCTAGAGAGTACGTATATCATTCCAAAGTCCCAAGGTTAGACCTCAAATCCATACCAGTGCATTCTAGAAAATATGAACCTTATCATTTTATTATCCCATCCAGAGATTTTCAAGAGCTTTTTTCACATCAGGGAAGGTTCTAAATGCTATCTATTGCTAAGAAAGAAATCTTGATTAGAATATTATCTTTATCACAAAACTCTACTAAATCTAATCACATAATAATTCATTTTATCTTTAGTTCTTGAAATTTAAGGACATTTCTATTATTTGCTTATTTGGAATATTTAGTGGGAGACCTGGTTATAAAAAAATGCAATGGTAGATTCAAAAAAACTTAGATTTCAGTGCCTTTTAAAAATATTTATCCCACTGATAGTCAAGTACTATGTTTAATGTAATACAGATATATCTGTTTCCATAACATGATATATATTTATTATAAATGCTAATTAGCTTGAAATGACATAAAATGAAAGGAGGAGGAAGAAGTAAGAAGCCCTACCCTATTGTCTCCGGGCCCCTACCTTCATTGACCACAGACACTGAACTTTATTTTGATAAAAACAAAATCCACAACGAAACAATACCATTTTAAGAATTCTCTGTGTATTTTTCTTTTTTCATTATTATTTTTTGCCTTCCCTTTTCCCAAATCAGTATCTGTATACCCTCTAGTTAGTAATTTCCTCTCCCACCTGATAACTAGCAATTGTGTTTCTTTCAGTGTGAACATTTTTCTTGACTTTTTATACTATTGGTGTCATACAACATTTGTCCTTTTGTGATTGACTTACTTCACTCAGCATAATGTCCTCCAAGTTCATCCATGTTATACGGTGTTCTGCATGTCAACCTTGATTCTTTAGTATTGCAGCATATTCCATTATGTAGATGTACCATAGTTTACTTTTTCACTTTCCCATTGATGGATGTTTAGTTTCTGCATCTGTTTGTTATTGTGAAGAGTGCTGTGAAAAACATGGCTGTATACATATGTATGGGTGTGTGTTATATTTCTCTGTGTATAACTATATAATTATTTACCATTCTTATTTCTCTAGCATATTTACCAAGTATTAAGTATGCTGGATTGTATGTTATTTCTAAGTCCTACTGTTAAAGAGTCTGCCGTACTGTTTTCCATAGTGGTTACACCATTTGACAGTCTTATTAGTGTTATGTGGGTGAGGGTTCCAGTGTCTTAAAATCTCCCCAGAATTTGTAAGTTTCTAGCTATTTCCTGATTTTGCTTCTAATGCTAGGGTAAGATGATATCATATTGTTATGAAATGTTGATGTGCATCTCACTAATGGCTAAAGCAACCAAGTTTGCTCTACATGAGGAAGACTTAACGCTCTTACTGATGAAGATCAGGGATTCGTGCCTTGATTACAACTCCAGGTAAAGAAAACCGAAGTCTTCACACCATCTGATTCCTTCATCATCCTTTGCGATCACACCAAAATCTTCATGAGGGCAAGAATAGAGTAGAGTCATATCATAAGAACTAATTACTCGAAGACTAGAGCGTATAGTCAAATGTGAGCTCAAAATTTATGGGGGGAGTGCGGAGTGGAGATCCAAAGCCCATTAGTAGGCCACTGGAGATCCCCTTGCAGAGGGGTCTC
>NW_022111320.1:38486571-38493067 GCF_000313985.2 Echinops telfairi
TTATCATTATTTCTGGGTCTATTTGCCTTACTGATGACAAAAATGGCACCATTTTTCCTCCATTGGCTTTAGTTCTTGACATAGAGCGTATATGCCATATCCCACCTTCCCCTCTGCTCACCCATAAAACAGACAGGATAGTTTATGGTAGTGTTTAAGTTAATATATTTTAAGCATGAAGAAAAAATATTAAAAATTAAAAGAAAGACATATGAACAAAAAAACAGAAAAAGCTCTACTGGGAGGAGCTAATCCCTTGGAATGAACTTGATGGCATTGGGTTTGATTTTTGTTTGGTCTTTTATATTCCACTTTCCTTTCTGTTAGAAACAAAGATAATTGTCTGTGGTCTTCACGTCAGTCCGTCCAGGGTGTTTCAAAATCTACTCATCATTCTGACTCCAGAAACTATCCTTCCTCCTCTCCGCTCCTGTTGCATACGCTGTGAGTGCACCCAGCAAAGGAAACAAAGCTACCTTGCTGCATTGTTGATGCAGACGCATACCGAGCCTGGAGGACGGGGTGAGAACTACCTGTTTAATTTTCCAAGGCTGACTCTTTCTGGAAGTGCAGTGGCTGGTGGTCTCAGGCAGCTGATCTTGGCTTTGCAACCCAACGTCTAGTCATCATGCCACCCGCACTCATCACATAAAGCATACGGAAACTCTAAATGGGGACTTTTCAATTATATGTAGATTTTATTCTCCCCTTATTTTTGAGTATTTATGGTGAAATAAAAATGTTAACACTTTCCTTCTGTAGGGATCAAAAAATGAACAAGTCTAACATTACAATTATGTTATCATTCCTTACTTATTTTTAAGTACCTTATATATTAATCCTTATATATTAATAAAACTCAATTGGAAGCCTTCCTCTTTCCTAATGCTCCCCGCCCCAGCCCTTGGAGTCCACAAATCAAACAAACGTTATTCTACCCAGCAGATGTCGACTCCACGGATCCTTTTTCGTGCCAGTATTCCCATCATTCCTGTTTCCATTTTCCCTGGCAACGTCCCCTTTATTGGATTTTACTGCATGATTTCTAATAAGATCCCTAAATCTTATGAAATTCTTAATGGAATGCATTTGAATATGATACACTAACTCCTATAACTATATTATTTGTTGACCTAATCTTATCATTTAGCTGCTGTCTCCTTGTATTTTATAAGGAAATCTCAAAAAAAAAGCTTTTTTGTTTCTCTGTTTTCCTCCTTTCCATAACTCTTCTTCAATTTTCTATTGAATGTTCTCCAACGAAGTTTTTATTTGTACTTAATCAATAAAACTATGTGTCTAAGTCCTGGAGGACACCTCCGCCAAAGTCCCTATTACTAAATTCAAGTTAATTATCAGTGCTAATTAGTGCTGTACCCAATCCGCTTCTTTGGAGCATCTGACATAGTGTTCAAACCTTTGGAAACCCCCAAGTCCACCTTAGTCTGACTGTGCTGTGAATGTTTAAAGTGTTCAGTTGCTAGCCAAAAGATAGATGGTCTGGTTCACTCAGAAGTGCTTTGAAAGTAAGGCCTGTTGACATACTTAAAACAAACAAAAGATAAAACAATACTTGAAAACTCATGGAGCATATTCGGCTTTAAGACATACAGGGTAGGCACAGTGACAACTGGGGTGTGTGTTGTTGTTGTTGTTGCTGTTATTGGGTTTGGTTTAGATTTTCACTTGTCCCCTGGGATATTCTAGCTGGCCTTTTTCTCCTCCCCAGTTTGCTATATGAATTTTCTTCTTACTAGTATTTAAATACTTCAGGGGGCCACTACTTCCATCAAAATATTCTATAATTGCAGACATATGAGGGTGTATCCCGCCCCACTAAATGGATTTTTTTCAAAACTATGTATTAAATTTTTGTTACAAAACAACCTTATCTCCTTAAAAATACTCTGCATTACACTGAATACATTTGTCAATAGAATCTGGGATTCTATTCTTGGAAACATTTTTCAAACTCATCTGTTTGGATGGTTAACAATACCTCCCTCATTTTTTTTCACCTCTTCACATCATCAAATCAGTGTCCTTTCATGTTCCTCTTCATTTGCGGAAACAAAAATAAGTTGTACATAGTGAGGTCAGGTGAGTCAGGTGTGTAAAACAAGAGAGGCATGCTGTTTTGCCAAAAACTGGCACACTGTCAGGTTTGCAAAACTAGTCCCGTCTGCCACAAACCAGGCCTTTTTGGTCACACGCTGTTACACAATCTTTTCAGAACCTCTGAATAGAAAGCTTGATTAACAGTCTGACCTGGTGGAATGACTCCAAATACACTATCCCTCTCACATCAAAATGACAAGTGAGCATCATTTCCTTGGTGGCCTAGTGGTTGTGCATTGGGCTGCAGCTTGAAACTACTGGCTGTTTCATGGGAGAAGGGCAAGACTTTCTATCCCTGTAGAATTACAGAGTATGGAACCCACAGGAGCAGTTCTCCCATGCCCTGTAGCTTTGCTATGAGTTAGAATGGACTTGTAGCAGTGAGATTGGAGAATCTGGAAGACGGTCTAAATTCTTTCACTTTAGATCCAACACATTACAGTCTCCATGTTACCATGGGAGTGATAGTATTAAATATAATTAGATCGCATTGCTCCTCCTCTTCAAACCCTCCAGTCCTTTCTGCATCTATAATGTTTACATTTGGAATAAAATGTGAAGCCGATGCTGTGGCCTATAAGCCTCTTCAACTTTTTTTGCAACATCATTTTCTGTGAATATACCCCTCAACCACAGTGTTCTATCCGCATAGGCCTACTAGATATTCCTTGAATACATCAAGCATGTGCATACCTCCTCAAGCCCTCAGCATTCTGTAAGACTCCAGCACCACCTCTTCACTGTATAGGCTTCTTAAATGCCACATCTTCACAAAGGATTTTCTTGGCAAAAATCTATATAAAAATAGTAAACTCTGAATCTATGCTTATTCTGTCTCCAAATCTTGTTTTATTCTTCACAAAATTTATTGCTATTAAACTTATATTTACTCACCTATTTTCTCTTTCCAATTCAGATGCAATTACCAACAGAACAATGTTGGTCCATATATAGTCCATATTATATTGGACCATAGTATGGTCCCATGCCTAGATCAGTACCTAATAGGCCATAGTTGTTTACTAAATATTTGCTAAATAAGTGGATGAAATAAAGCCTACTGCCTGTCCCACCTACTTTTGTTATTACTAGTCCTTTAAAATCAAGAGCCTTTTTTTTTTTAAGGGTAGGCCTTTAAGCTTAGACATTTCACCCAGGAATTACAGGGCCATGTTAACAAGGTACCTAGAACATAGAGGGCTTTTTTCAACATAGAGATTATCATAATGATTGAAGAAAACGAGTTAATGTGTGAGAAATAAATGGCTTCCCAGGAGCTCATTCTGTTCCGTGTTTTGGCTGACAGTTTAAAGGCTCGGGTCTTCCAGGGGAACACCCTTCCCCATGCCTCCTAGGCCTCCTAGTCCTTTGGCAGGTTGTCATTATAATTTTGTTTGAACAAAATCCTAGGATTTGGGACGCTGAACTCTATTCCCAGCTCCAGTAATTACTGTGTGACTTCATTTCCACCTTTCCTGGCCTTCAGATTTCTCACCTGACATTGCTTCATAGACTGTTATGTGGAGTAGTTAATGATAATAAGCATTAAAGAATTATTTCCCTCTTCTGTGAGTATTAATTAAATGCCATCGTATGCAGAACTCTATTAACTCGATATGAAGCAGTGGATTAATAGTGAAGAATTCATTGGAAATCATCCTCTGCCCCCAAAAGACCTGTGAGAAAATATCTGCACAAAACAAGAGCATTAGACTGAAAAAAAAAATCAAATTACCCTTAATGTGGGCTCAATCCCCCTTCAACTTTTCTTCCCTACTTCCTAAAACTCTTCTTTTTACACATGAACTGGAAAAAGGGAGGGGTGTTGTGGTATTAGTTAACAATATTTCAGCTTTGAAGCACCTTAGCTGTTCTCTGCATCTAGTTCAACACTTTCATTTTCGAGGTTATATAACTACCATCCGGAAAGATTTAAGGGATTTTTCTAAGTTACTGAAAGAGGATGTCTAATCTCCAATTACCCAGTTCATTATGCAAGTTGATAGATTAGACTGGTCTTTATTCTCCCAAAGAGTAGCAAAGCATACAGATTCTATAGTAGGCAGCATGAGTGGCCTACCCTCTTTTCATGGGAACCCCAGTAACTTAAGATGCTTAGATTGTTGGTATTTGAATCTTTAAAAAAAAAAAAAAGAATTGATAAGGACAAACAATTTTTGAATTAACTGCAGTATCTAGCTGAACACTCCATCAGACTGCTTACATCTACTTGTCTTGTTCATTCTCATGATAACCATACAAAGTATTGACGTCCCTATTTAATAAACGGAAGGCTTACGATGGAGCAGAGTGTCCTTTGGGCATTTTTCTGCTATGCTAGAGGAGCTTTGTAACACAGTTCCCAAATTGGTCCTCCAGCACCCCATAAAACGAGAGCTCCTCAGTCCAGGTCTGCAGACCTGTGAAATCCGACTCATTCGCACTGCCACCGAGCCCAGTTGGTTTCTCCTCTCCTGTGGAGGAAGCCAGTTTTGCCTTCCGTTTGCAGATTCCTTTCAATAGTCTACTGTTTGAATTGCTTTTAAATAGGTTGGGTATTGACTTTGTTTCTTTATTTCATTAATAAGTTCAATAAAACCCGAGACATGCTAAATTTGCCCCTGTATGAGTTTCATAAGCTAAATTTTGGGGAAAACTATTATTTCACAACCGTATAAGAAAAGAACATGATTTAAATCAGCTTACTCGCAATGAACAGCAAAAACACTATAGTACATTCACAGTGTACTCGCTTTACTACATCCTGGTTTGTAAAACTGTCACAGAAAACAGAGATGTTCCCGGGCTCCTGTGGAGATGCTGCCACTCTCCATGGCTGCATGTGCCATGATTTTACTCTCACTTACTCAACACGAATGTTGCTTCCTATCAATCATGTCAGTACATTGCACAACAGAGCACATCAACACAATTGACTTGTCTTTTACAATTCAAAGTTGATAGGAAGGAAGAATGTTGTCCATGTGATCAAATGCTTTCTTCCTCAGATTTGATGAAGGTGTTCTCCATATTTCACTTAGCTAGTGCACTGAAGACAAAATGCATTGATTCCAAAAATAAACAAATGCCTTCACACCCACCGTCCACTTTCCTCCCTGCCGCTTCTTCCTGAGCCGAGTGCTTTGGGCATGGTTCACCAGGGCTGCCAAATGACAGCTATATATTAGCCAATCTTAAAAATCTCAAGGTTGGAAGTAACTTCAAGGGTCACTCCTTCTTGACAACAACTAAAATAACAATACTCACATCAACTATAAAGATAAAACCTAACAGCTATTCATCCATCGTGTGGAAAAAGTGCCTTTTGCATGGTCATATGTAGAATGTCCAGGGAAGTCCTGGTTTCTAATTCCTTTCCTGGCAGAATGACTCATAATCACCCCTTCAATCTCAGCAGTAACCTGGGTTGAAAGATAAACTAGACAGCACCATATCTTATTTGATGTTAACAGCAACAATATAAAGGAAATATGATGAGGATTTCACAACTAAGAAATGTGTTTACGCTCATGTAATTAGTAAGTAGAGAATTTCTGATATGCACTTTAGAGTTGTGGGGGTGTCATTAACGACTATATTATTTGTCAATTTGAATATATATTACATCAAAAACTATACAGATCAATGGCTGTCTAGTCAACGATTGAATATCTATGGCCTGTGAGCTGTCGTTTTTATAGGAGTTAATTCTATCTTTCGATATCGTTATTAACCAGTCTCCATATATTCTGCTGAAATACCTTTGCCTGGTGTCAGAATCCTGATCGGGCGCGGGTGGAGGGGGGGGATAGGATTGTAAAAAACGTTTGTCTTCTATGCCCAGCTTTTGCTACAATCCTGAAGCCAGTGGACAAGTTTGGTGGTGGTGGGAGGGGGGGTGTTGCCATTTTATTTTTGATTTTAATGCCAGACACATGTGTTCTAGGAAGATCATCTGACGTTGTGGAGGAAAATTTAGAAGGCTAATAAATACTGCTTAAGAGACTGGATGTTATGTGACAATCCTGAAAGAAGAGATAGTGATTGCATGCAGGGAGCGGGAAAGTGAGGCAGTTCTAAATTTATCACTTGTATGTAGGATGTTAATGTAAGGTGACCAGACGTCCAGCTTTGGGCGGGACAGTCCCGATTTTTAACAATTTGTCCCGCGTCCTGCGGCGTTTTAAAAAAGTCCCGATTTGGGGAAAGAATGCACGACACGCTAGGGAACGGCGGGAGAACGGGAAGGGAATATACGGATTTTGGCTGCCATGTGGCTATTTCACCAGGATATGAGTTTTATATTATTTTTGTTAATTCTATAATGTTAAAATTTAATAATAACAAATAATTGTTGAGAACTGATTATCGAGAACTG
>NW_022111320.1:38493855-38501281 GCF_000313985.2 Echinops telfairi
AAAGGGATTGATTTGGCAGACCTGTCAAAATCATCACGCTATACTCTAGTCTAAATATACTTTTGTACAGGTTTAGCCCACGATTGAAGGGCAGGAAATTGAGATTCAACCAGGAAACCTTCAAAAGGCAGGGGTATTAAAAAATTCGTGGCCAAATGATGACATTTTTGGAAAGTATCTAAAATAGCTGTAATTTTTTTGTGTGTCGAAGTGAATGAAATTTGTGTGGAAAAAGGCAAGTCCACATTTTGAAAAATGCTCCCCAAACCCATCGCCCTTTTTAGTCCTCACTGGATTTGTGATTAGGTTAACCAGCTCGAAGCAAACCAAAGGGTTCACTCAAGCACATTTATTTTTTTAACGGCAATACATTAAACTCACTGTTTTTCATTCAAAGATGGGATCATTTTGATTGCCAACTTTTGAACCCTCTGAAAAATAATAGCTCAGGAGCTCAGTGTACACAGAAGCTTTTAAATATCTTGTTCTATTTGCCTGTGGCAACATTTGACCTGTTCTTCTAGCCTGCCATTTAAATTTCCATTTTATTCCTCTCATAGCTTTGGGAACAAATCAACAATTACTTTTAAATGGGAATCTGTAGAGTTTAAATATCACAGTCTTATTTGGTTACAGAAACATTTTGCCTTTAATTAAATCCATTGCAAAAATCCATGTTTTCAATCAAGGAGAAAATGTGCCGTGAAGTTTGAAAATGATTCATCATTGAAAAAGGTGGGCTGTTCCGAATATTGTCTAAAGCTTTTCATTTTTTCTAACGTTTCTTTCTTTCTTTTAAACTTGCAACAGGAACTTGTTCAATTTGAGGGTGGAGGATCGTTTGCTTTCTTATATTTTAAAAATCTACACAGTTACATTGCCCCATCCAAAGGGGCGCTGTCCTCCTTGTAATCTGCCGCAAAACAATGGGAAGCATCTACACCTTCTTGACAGAACAAATAATATTTGACACTGCCTATCACCAAAAGCTTGGTGGCTCAGTGGGATAAGTACTGGACCGCTAACTAGGTCCTAGTATGAACTCAGGCTACCTGCCCCTGACAAGTGTTAGTCTCAGTGGAATGTCAGACTCAATGTCAGTGGGCTAGCTGGTTTATGATCATAATTTCCAAGGTCATCAGAGAGGAACATTAAGTTCTAACATTTTTAATTGGATTGCTGTCTTATTTAAAATTTTCCCAACAGCTTTATTAACATGTGATTCACATATCATACAATCTAGTAGTACAATCACATCCAGAAGCATTCTACAATCATCATCACCATCAGTTTTAGTACATTTTCTTCAATTTTGAATTCATCCTTATTGGCTCCCCCTTCCCCAGCAACCTCCCCTGCCATACCCTCAAGGAACCTCTTCCTGTGTCAATAGAATTACCTACCCTGGACATCATATCCAGAAAAACATTAAAAGGCAAATTAACTAACTAAACAAACAACAATATCCAAGTAAAACACATACATCAATACCTCAATCAAAAAGAAAGCAGAAAATATTAAAAACAAACAAATTTAAAAGGATCATAAGGGAGATCAAATGATAGGGTGGAAAAATGTAACCTAACTTCATGTGTAACACAATCCACTTTCCAATGTATTCCGCATGTTAGCCCGGCTATACATAGCCCTTGTCTATGATCAGAGGTGATTATTAGTTGTAAAATTTTTAAAGGTTCAATTGTGAGGGCATGTGGAGCCCAGGCTGGAGAAAAAGTATTAGAGTCATAATGTAATTAATATAGCTCAAAAAGCTCAGATGCTATCGTATGGCCAATGAGTCCATTCTGACTCATAATGAACCCAGGGACCGAGTTAGAACTTCCCTGGTGGGTTTCTGAGGCTGTGAATCTTTGTGGGCACAGAGAACCTCGCCTTTCTCCCATGGAGTGATTTGTGAGTTCAAGCTGCTGACCTTGCAGTTAGCAGCTCACTTTATAACCCACAAAACTACAGGGGATCTAACTAGAAGTCAATTTTTGAATTTTATATTTAATCTTGAAATTAAGTCATCTTGGGATAATTTTTAGATATATATTTGACTCATTAACTCAACCATATTCTCTAATTTTAGGATTTTAGAATTAACAATATGCTTTTTAAAATACAACTTGATGTCTAAATATAAGCTATCTCTCATTTCATACAAAGAAGAACTCAGTTGTTGTAACAGTAGAGGACACACTGTTTGATTTATTGAAGCATGATAGACTCTGGTGTGTACTTTATGGACAATTTAAGGGATTTTTCAAGGATTCATTTTTTAAACATGATCAAAATCCCTTTACCACAAAAATCAACTCCACAATAATTCATTAACATTATTAACTATCCTCGGATATTATATTTTTATTTTTAAGTGTTTATAATTTGTCATATATATATATAGACATATATATCCCTGTACCTGTAGTGAAGTTTAGTAGAGCAAATGAGCAAATTAGTTTTTCATTCAATGATATATACAGATTTATTTTGTTATATTAGCTATAATTTTCTCATTGTAACAGCAATTTTCCTACTTCCTCCCTGGATTGTTTTCTTTTGTAATGTGTTTTTCTTTCTCCTTCTGGTCTTCTGAACTTTATTTTTGGGTAAATGCTGCTTTCTAGTCTTGTAGGCATGGTTGATCTTTCCTCATGGGTTTATTGCTTATTTACTGGTTCAGATCCAGCTGTGTAGGGTATTACAGACCCATACTCTTGAGAGTTCTACCAGTCTTCATCAGACCAGTAAGTATGGTCTTATGATTTTGGTCTACAATTTGCTTCTCTAAAAGCAGGATCTCTTATTAGGATTCTTGTTAGAGGGGTTAGTAGTGCTAGCTGGCACCATCTAGTTCTGGTCTCAGGCTCGTGAAGGAGGTTCATGCGGTGCTTTAGTAGACGAATGGTTTTCTTGACTCTTTGGTTTTCTTCATTCTATTTGCTCTGAGTTGGAAGAGACCAATAACTGCATATTAGATGGCTACTTGCATGCTTTTCTTTTAAGATCTAGTTTCTCTTTACCAAAATTGGATGTAGAAGTTATCTTTGAGAACTACATTCTATTAAATGACCTTGATGTTCTCTGAGACCATGGTCCCAAGCTCAGCGCCTGGGTCTCTAGATGTATTTGGTGATGGCGAATATATTTCCTAACTTTTCCCCTTGTACGTGCCACTATATGGAGCATTCGAACTGATTGTGATGATGTATATACAACTGTTTTTAGAAGTATTTAAACTATGGAAATTTGTGATATATGAATATTATATCAAGAAAACTACTAAAAAAGGAAAATATATTTGGGTTATTGGCAGCACATAAAAATACATATGTAAATATACCCTATGCTACACCTCTATATGCTCTGCTCTTAGATTCACTTACATACACCATCCTAAACCTTTTCAGTATGCATACCTACTTATGTTTCCACCTGTGAATTATTTATTATTATTGCAGGACTTGATACTCCCCATTGTTGCCTTTTACTCTTGTGTACCTCCCAGTGTCTTCCTATTCTTTGTTGTATATTGCCTTTTCCTTCACTCAAGTTAGTATGTTGACATACTAGTGATTTATGCTCCTGTTCACACCAGCCCACGTGCATACCAAGAATCGTTCTTTCTGTGTGTAAACGTTGTTTGCCATTTCATAACAGTGATCTTCATACAGAGTTTCCCTCTTTTGATTAACTTATTTAACAGCATGATGCCTTTCAGTTCCATTCGTATCACATGGTATTTCACACATTCATCTTTAGTTCTGAACATTGCCTAGTTTTTCGTTGTGTGTATGCACCATCGTTTGCTTACCCATTTTACCATTGAGGGCATTTAGGTTATCTCTGTCTGCACGCTGTTGTGAGTAATGTTACAATGAACATGAATGTGCATATATTATGTTGATGAAGTAAACATTTTAATATAGGGACTTTGAAGGAAATCTTGGTTGCTAAACCATGCAACAGTCTTCAGAGCAGAAGGGGTAATGTCACTCATCTTCAAAAAAATATGTTTGAGTAATATCTCTTATATTTTCTAGGGGTTAACTTCTTTCTCATTGGTTCAGTGGGCCTACTAAAAATGAGTTCATATTCAAAATAGAGTTCTCCATTGTGGTAGTTACATAATCTCGTGTAAATTTAAAGAATAAGAGTGTAGGGGTGGGGTCTGGCCTGTCAATCAGGTTATTGCCTATAAGGTCTCTGAGTGGCCTTCTCCTGAGGATAATGGGAACTCTTGTATTTTCCTCTTTGGAGGCGGGAGACACACACTCTTTTGGCTTACTCCCTGTGAGACATCCGTGTGGAGAAGACACATGGAGATAGGCTGAGGGAGCCAGACCTATGGAGCTGGAGAAGCCACATGGAGATCCTTGCCAGTGCTGAGATGCTTACACCACCACTGGATCCACAAGACTTTCCACCCACTGGCCTGTGATCTTCCTGCATTCAGCATCATTGCATGTGTTTCATGAGTCTGAAGAGGACTTTATAGATTGGTATTGGACAGATGGTCTAATACCAGATTTATGGACTTGGTCTTGCCTGGGCTGTGATGTTTTCTCAATATTCAACTGCTCTTGTATATAGAACTCATTCTTATGCACATATACATGTTTATGAATTTGTTTCTCTAGTCTACCTAGACTAACACATCCACTATTCTAGATTACATCTAAATAAGTCATTTTTCCATTTTAGATTTCTGGAGATGCTGTGATTATAGAGGACTCTAAATGACTGTCATTTATAGCCTTGTGACTTTTCCTGTCTGTTAGAAACACCTGGCAGCTATATCTATAGTTTGGATGGAATAACTGCTCTAAAGCAGGTGTTTATCTGAACATAGCAGTAAGTGGTATTGCAATTAGAAATGGCAAGGGTATATTTAAAAACCAGTGTGCCTATTGAGCACCAGTTAAAATACACTGATATAACCAAATACTCATAACAAATTGATCACACAACAGTCAAATAAATATATCTGACAGCTCTTGGCCAGGAAATAGATGTCTATTTTAGCTTACGAACATTTCCGCAACTACTTCAAAATTAGTAGGTATTGAAAGCTATGTTATTAAAGAGTAGACTGCCAGATGGGTCCAAAGCCAGGATTTGCTCCATTATAATAAACACAATAAAAGGCTGACAAGCTCAATAAAAGAGTGGTTAAAAAAATTAATTGTGATGTTAAGACTGAGTCCTCACAAGAAGAGGCTAAGCACCTTGCAAGGAAACATGGTATATTTAAGAGAAATATTTTTTTCCAGGTGAATTAGGAGTTTTTAAAATACCCAACGACTGTGTAAAGAGAAAGAAAAGATAGATTGTTTTATATATATATGCGATCTATGTGCTCTGCTGCGTCCCAAATCAGTGTATGTATTTACCATTATTTTTATTTTTTAATGTTCTTATTAAAGAAAAAAAAAATATATATATAAAGAATAGCATAATGAACCCGCCTGTACCACCAGCCAGCTACATAAGCTGATAGGCAAACTTGTGCCATTATAATTCTGACACAGTTTCTACATCCTAATATATATATACATACACACACACACATTTATTACTCAATCTGTTCAGTTTATGATATGCCTTTAATAGGTAAAGGCTCTTTCTTACGGTAGCCATATTATAATGATTACATCTAAAATTTAACAATAATTTCTTACCAGTTTCAAATATGCAAGTGGCTCAAACATTTAGTCTTCTCATAAATGCATAAATGTCACAGATGCTTTATGTTGTGTTTCTTTTGTTGTGTTTTGTTTGTTTGCATCCTTGCTTGCTTTAGTCATGCTCTGAATAATGTTCAATTATTTTTTTTCTTCATTAATGATTTTTTGTGCTCTCAGGTTTCTTTCCCTTCCCTCCCTCCTGCAGCATTCCTACCCCCATTCTTTTTCTTAGAATGCATTTAAGCAAGGTACCTGGTCCTGTAGTTTAATTTGTCTACAGCTTACACTCTACCACTTGTCTGTTAGTTTTTCATAGTGTGGTGACTTGTGTGTTGCTGTGATGCTGGAAATGGTGTTTCCTGTATTTCCAAAACCAGCAGGGTCAACCACCTGGACAGATTTCAGTAGATCTTCCAGACTAAGAACAGACTAAAGTCATAAATGAAATGGGATACATTAAAATTGATACCCAAGTCGTTAGTGATCTCAAATGGACTGGTATTGGCCATCTTTAATCAGGTTTACTAGGCTGGGAATGACAGATTCAACAAGGATGGCACTGTCTGCAAAAAGTACCTTTCAAAATCTATCTTAGAGTACAATGCTATCTGTGATAGGATACTATATCCACACACAGGGAAATCCACTCAATAAACTACTATTCAAATTTATCCATCAACCACTAAAGCTAGTGAGGAAGAAATTGAAGAATTTTACCAATATTTTAGTCTGATCAAACATGCAATCAAGATGTATTAATAATTATGGGTGTTTGGAATGCAAAAAATGGAAAGAAAAATAAAAGAGGAAGGGGCAGAAATTGCTGGGGGGGGCAGTAGTTAAAAAAAAAAAAGGAGATCATATGATAGACTTTTGCAAGATCAACTTCTTCTTGGCACTCTTTTCAACAACAACACCAGTGAGAGTACACTTTCACTTCTCGAGACAGAATACTCAGAAATCAAATTGACTACAATTTGGAGAAGAGACATTACAGAAGCATAATACCAGCAGCTGAAACGGGGCTGGGGGCTGACTGTGGAACAGACATCAGTAATCACTCCCAAGTTCAGCTGAAGCTCTAAGAAACAAATTACATACAACCTGAAGTTGATACCACCTGGACCCTTGAGAACCTCTCCTGAACTGAGGTGAGCACTAATGACAGAACTGAACACGGTGACGGGAGAGCTGATGAAATGTGGGATGACATCAAGAATATAATACAGGAAAAGCATGGGATCATTACAGAGATAGGAAAGAAAGAAGAGATCAAAGTGGATGTCAGAGGAAGCTCTGAAACTTGCTCTCAATCTTCGAGTGCAAAACAAACAAACCCTCAACCCTCCAACTCACTGCCATCGAGTGATGCTCACTCATAGAGATGCTGTAGGACAGGGTAGAACGGCCCCTATGAGTTTCTGAAACTGTAGACGGGAGAAGAAATCCCCATATTTCTCGCTCAGAGTGGCTAGTGCTCCCAACTGCAGATCTTGTGGCTTACAGCCCAATGTGAGCACTATGCCACCCAGAATCTAAACGGAGGAGTCGTGAAGGCAAACGGAAGAAACAATGAAGCAAATGGTCTGATGATAACATTTCAAAGAGCAGCTTGAGAAGACACAGTAATGAACTATTATAATGAAATGTAACTTAAATGTGACTTAGAGTTACAAAACCAAAACGGAATAACACACGCAGGATAGCTTGAACTAGAAGAACTAAAATTAAAAATA
>NW_022111320.1:38503237-38504784 GCF_000313985.2 Echinops telfairi
TAGTCACGTCCCTAAGATTAACTGCCATCAGTCATTGCTGATACAAAGGGTTTCTGAGACTAACTGTTTATGGGAGTAGAAAGCCCAGTCTTCCCCTGAGGATCTGCTAGCCGTTTCAAACTGACTGACCATGCAAATCATCACCTAAGGAACAACCACTCCACCATCAGGGCTCCTGATAACATCTCTCTAAACCCTCTTCATTGTGAAGCTAGTCTGTGAGTTCTGTGTGGCCTTTTTAACTAATTATTGAACCCAGTCCGACCAGATAAAGAAAGATGTAGTGTGGAGGAATAACTGGAGCATGCCTTGTGGAAATAGGGAGACCAGGATAAGTTAGATATGTCTATCTCCAATGCCTTTTACCACAGCTGAATCTTATGATGGAGAACAGAGCATCAGGAATGGAGGAAGGTGTGGAAGTTACATAATCTGGTGTCAAATTGAGACTATTAAGAGTGAAAGGGTGGAATTTAGCCTGTCGATCAAGTCCCAGCTTGATGACCTCATTTGGAGGTGCTAAGGAGATAAATAGCTCACTGGGGGTGGGACACACTCACTCCCTGCAAGACATTACTGAGAGGAGCCTGATGGAGCTACACTGATGTAGCCAGAGCCCTGGAGCTGCAGGAGCCACATGGAGACCCCTGCCAGTGCTGAGATGCTTCTACCACCACTGGATTCACAAGACTTTCCACCCACTCGCCTGTTATATCCCTTCATTCAGCATCATTGCATGTGTTTTGTGAGTCTGAAGAGAACTTTATAGATTGGTATTGGACATATGGGCTAATATTGGATTTAGGGACTTGACCTGGACTTAGCTGGCATGTTTTCTCAATATTCAATTACTCTTGTACATAAAACTCTTTCTGATACACATATGAATGTCCATGAATTTGTTTCTCTAGTCAGCCAAGACTAACACAGAAGGCTTATTATCAACCTGTGATACACACGACACAACCTTAGTTGGTGAAAGTGAGGAGGACTTGTAGCTATTGCTAATGAAGATCAAGGATTTCACCTTTCAGAATGTATTACAACTCAATATTAAAAAGACCAAAATCCGCCATCCAACAGTGAAGCAACAAGCCACACGTGGAAGAAGCACACCAGCCAGTGCAATCATGAAGTGTCATCGATACCAGTCAACAGGCATCCAGAAGATTCACAACAAACAGTAAACAACCAAACAAAAATGCATTGGTTAGAATGGAGGGGGGTTGGAGCAGAGATCAAAGCCCATCTATGGACAATGGAACATCCCCCCACAGAGGGGTTGCAGGGAAGGGATGAGTCAATCGGGGTGTAGTAGAGCACTAACGGGTCATGCAATATACCTCTGATCCTTTGAGGCCTCCTCAATCTCCCCTCCCCCACTATCATGACCCCAGTGCCACTTCCCAATCTAGGGTAGACGGGAGCATGTACTATAAGTATAGGCAAGAGATAAAACTCACAACACATGGAACCCAGGTCCAGGAATGGGACTAGAGATCCCAAAAGGGTAGGGGGAGGGTGGGAGAGGTGGGAATAGAGGTGGC
>NW_022111320.1:38506710-38519159 GCF_000313985.2 Echinops telfairi
GACCCTGCATAGGTCACTATGAGTTGGACCGGGCTCGATGGCAGTGTTTGGTTTTCGGTCTCTTTTCTTTGTGGATGTGTAAAATATAAATATATATATTATAAATTTATATTTTAGTTCTTTAGCAAAACAGGTTGTTACATGGGTACACATTTGTTGGCCAGTCTAGACTCAGCAATTTATCCAAAAACCCTGGTTCCTTATCGTCTGCCCATCGCATGGGGATTAAATATAATTTTTGCTTCTGAGTTCCTTTTTTCCTGGTGTTTTCATCTGACATATTGAGAAAGATTTTTGCTAAAAATACATAACAGGTTCATGTTGATACTTTAAAGTTAAAATAAGGATTAGAGGAGTTTTCCTAACTTATATCTGAAATATTTACCTACTTTTGTTGATGATGAAACACCTCAGTTGTAAAGCCTTTTCATTTCAAAGACCCTCCTCTAGTGCTTCCACCTTTCAAGCTTTTCCCTGAGTACCTGTCGGCTATTTGGGTCCCTATTATTCTCAGACCATTCAGATACCTCCCCAATACATCCCCCTGCTTTCCAGTAGGCATATATTGATGCCATTCATTTAGCTGTTAGTCGTTTCCTTTCAACAATTGCACTTAGACAGAGGCCCATTAAGAACCTTTTACATTGAATTCTGCTGCACATGTTTTCTATAGGCTGCTTTGTTATTTTTTTCTGTGTAATTTTAGTACTTCACCATCATCTACCCAGGAACCATAATGTGTGGACTTAAAAATGAAGTAGAAAATGTTTAACCTTAGAAATAGTTTTAAATATTCCATAATTGCTACATATTAGATTTTTAGATTTAAACTAACAAGTCAGCAAAAAGGATTCTATAGAGTTCAATGTTTAAAATCATCATTTTTTAAATATCTTCCTGCTAGAGATGTAAATTGCCTCTGTCCTGCAGTTTAACTAATACATGAATCATTGATTTATTTAGTGTGTGGCTGGGTTATCCAAATACAATATTAGTCCAATAAAATTAAATATTTCTGTTCACTCCTCTAATATTCCATAGTAATATCTCATACTTTGAGATGGTGTTGAAATGTATCAATACATAATACATGCCATGAAAAGATTAAACACTTATAATGATAGTTCTTCACAATGAAATGAGATTCCATTGATTAAAGAAGTTTATTGCTTACTTGCTAAAATAAATTAGGTTAAACATATTTTATCATGTTTCCCAGATTATTATTCCTGAGTAGAAATCATAACTTTTCTACAATTTAAGTAGTCAAATGATATTTTCTTTAATCATTTTATATATGTTTATTATCGAGTATACATGAACATATTCTTTGAGGATCTCATTATATATATTTTGCATTTCTCTTTACTTCTACTTCTTATTTTTTAGTTAATTTATTATCTTCATCTTACTTGCAAAATATGTTTCTGTAACCATGCATAAAATGGTCACGATGAGAGGTTTCACTTTCCTTATTGGATTGAGGAATTCCCATCATTTTCAATCTCGAGCAGCAACAGTCCAAACACATTACCATCAAGTCTACTCGTATTCTGACTTTATATAGAATTTCTGAGGCTGATATTCTTTACAGTAGCAGAAAATTTCATCCTTATTTCTCCAGAGAAGTTGGTGGGTTTCAACCCCCCATCTTGAGGTTAGCCGTCCAATGTGTACTCAATAGATCCATAGCTAGAGAGTCAAAATTTAATCAGGATCTACAGATCAGTGGATTCAACTTTCAAAAGACTGAACTTGTTTTCAGTTACACAATAGTGATTAATATACTGGTTAAACTGTATTTTTACTAATTTATAAATACACACTCTTTGCTATATTTCATTATTTTAATTAATATTTGAAATAAAATAGATTTCTGGACAATGTTTGATGTCAAAACAAGCAACAACAGAAAGGGACTCTTGCTTTACTCTTGGGAAGATTACAGAGAATTTAGGCAATATAGTTTTGCTTATAAATATTTTTTATATATTTTTTTTTCACAAAATAAAGGAGGTGTTTTGAGAAGTAGAAGCCCTGTATCTTTCACAGTCTTGAATCTTTCTGGGTGCCAGGGCCATCATCTTTGCAAAGTGAAAAGACAACAGTATAATAATTTAATAAGCTTCAATATCTTTTATGATTCAAGTCTTCACACAACAATAAGAGAAAATCCATATGCTCCAAGGAGATCACTACAAGTATCACGTGGATGTATTTGCTTTAGTAGAGATCAAGAACATTTGTACACAGTTTCAAAAACTAAAGGAGTGTGAAGGCTTAAAAATATTGACAAAAGGCTGGGAAAATAGTGTATTGAAATGAATTAAAATACCTAGAAATAAACCCAAGTGTACCAAGGGTATAAGAGAGATGAAATTGAAATTAAATAAAGAAAGAATGGTCTGATCAATAAATGTAACAATTGGGTAACAATATGGAAAATAAACAAAATTGGAGTGTCACCTTATATCTTAAGAAGAATCAATTTCATGAGGCTTGAAAGCTTACAAGTGTAAAATAAGATTTAATAAACTTTAGAAGCAAACATAGTGGTCCATAACACTAACATAAAAGCACAAGCTATAAGCAAAAATCTCCTTTAGATAAAAATCTGAATAGATGGATCAAAGATTAACATGGCTTATAGGAAAATATATGAAAAACAGTTTATCTATATCCTGAAAAATGCTTGGTTATATAAATAGAGTGCAGAAAAATACAGAAAAATTATATAATCCCAAACATATTGAATGAATGTCCAGTAAATATTTCAAAGGGTTCTACTGCAAAGCCAATGTCAAAATGACATTGGAAACTGTGTGATATCTAGCATATCTCACCAATCAGAAGGCAGATATAACCTATCCAGGGATCTCTATTAGTGAGACTGTCTCATGTACTTTAGACACGTTATCTGGACCATCAGACCAGGAGAAGGTCATTATCTGTGGTAGAGAATCAATCGAAAGAGGAAAACTGTCCAGAAGCTGGGCTCACACAGTGGTTACGATGATGTGCTTAAACTTAACAATGATTGTGAGGATGGGTCTGGACCAAGCAGTATTTTATTCCAATGTACAAAAGGTATAGCTGTGTCTCAGAGCTGACTCCATGGACCTTGACAACAACAATATAAAAACAAAAACAACAAACCCAAGCTCACTGCAGTCAAGTCAATTCTAACTCCTAGAAAATAGGGTATGCAAATAAGGAGAGAATAAAGCTCCCTGACACCCTGCTTGGTAGAGGGTCAGCAAAAGAGAAGAAGCCCTTCAACAACATGTGTTGACACAGTGCTGCAGCGATGGGCTCACACACATCAACCACTGTAAGGCTGGGGGAGGAGCGGGCTGTGCTCCTTACTGCTGCTTGTAGGGCCATTATGAGTCAGAACTTACTTAAAGTCATCGAACAAAACAATGAAGACACATATCACATCACAATATTAATGATCTTGTAGAAATAACCTGTGCTCAGTATAAACTTTCTACCACTCATATGTGATAGCTCAGAAATGGTTAGGATTTGATCAGAGTGAGCTACCAACTTATCAAGAGAATGAATCCTTCCAGGAGTACATGGCCCTCCGTGTGCTGTCATGTAGGTGTATCTATCTGGGTGCCTACACTAGCCACTGCAATGCTTCTGATGTCAATAAGATTGACTCTTCTAAACAAATTCTTCTAACAATTGCCAGCTCTGAAACTAAACTACCAAACCAGAGCTTCTTGTTGTAAAATGTTCTCTTTAGGAATGTTCCCAAGATGAGTTGCAATCACACTTTTGGGTGCGTGTCATGTATTCTTCTGATACCTATGAGTGTAGCAAGGTTTCCCAAGCACAGAAGTGGGTGATGTTCATATTGTCATTATTAGGTTTTCTTTCTTTCATTATCATCCTTATCTGTATGTCGTATGAAATAATTGAACCACTGAATGCATACAAGAAGTGCATATGTTGGTAACTATATATATTGACATTGAGATTCGATGACTACTTTCCAGGAACTCAAAATCATGAAGCGATGGAAGAAAGGCATGAAAGAAAGTAAATAAACCATGTACCATCGATTTAATTCTATCTCTTAGCACCCTGCGTATGTCAGAACAGAACTGTATTCCACAGGCTGTTTCAGTGGCTGACGTTATCCTTTCACTTAGCAGCTGCACACATTAATCATTTGCAAGAGGCACTAATTTCATTAAGTCTAACAAAAGAAAGAAACGTTTCCTTTGAGTTGGTTCCAACTCACAGTGACCCTGTAGAATTGCCTTATGGAGTTTCCAATGCTCTAATTGTTACAGAAGCACGCTGCCATTTTTATTTTCTTTAATGGAGTGGCTGCTGATTTTCAATCTCACACATTTCAGTTGCATTTCAGTTAGCAACTGAGCCCTTGTTTGGCCAGGGCACCTATGGTAGTAAGAGCATAACTTTGCCTCATGTTAACGTCTGGGATAACCATAATACAATCACTACAAAGGGTCTCAACACTAAGATTTTTGTTGATGTAAATAAGAAATTTCTATATCTTGTTTCTTCCTGCTTCCTGTTCTCTTTCCTACTCTGACTCTGGCTTAGCCTGGGCTGTAAGGTATCCAGGCTTTCATTACAGAATAGACAACAATGAGGGCTTCAGAATGAAGAAATTCTTCATGTTCTCCTCCAAAGACAATACTTAGCTCACAGATGTGGAAAAAAATGCAACTTAAATTTGAGATTCATCTAAGGACTGTTGGGAGTACTCACAAATATTTTCAGCCTGACTGCTAAAATTCAACATGTTCTGTAACTTTTACAAGGGAAATTTATGAAGCTGTGGATTCTGCTGTTATAACCCAGTGACTCTCATATTAATCACTGATTTTTCAGTAATTACAGACCCATGAATCTTAACATAAAAAGAGCAAGTGAAGCTTTCACAGTAGGCTGCCATCTTTTGCTTTAAGGCAATAATTTAGATATTATTGATTTTCATTAGATCTTTTTACATTTTTGAATTTTATCAGAAGCAACTATTCTACACTGATTTGTCTCCCTTAATTATATCCTTTAAACAGGTTTGTGGTAGAGCTACCTGGTTCATTAGAGCTATACCCATGGTCTCAGACGATGACAAGCTATCCTATAATTTGCTGATTGTGAATTGTGAACCTTGGTGTGATAATTTACTTTCCTAAAAATTAACAAAAGTCTTAATGACTTTTAGTTCATTTCTCTCCACCATCATTTCTAAACACCCACAGTTCTCTGAAGAGCTATTTCTTGGTAGATATCTTGTTATCAGTTAGGGTTTTTCTTTTCTGCTAGCAATCACAAGCAACTTTGGCTTACATAAGCAAAAATGGAACTTATTGGAAGGATGCTGGATAGCTCTCACGTTGAACAAAAGTGGTGCATATATAGATAAAAAAGGATGAAAGCATAAGCCATTCAAAAATTCCTCAACTTACTCTCATTTTTGTTTGTCTGAAAAACTACTTTATTTGCCTTCAAAATTTAAGTATATTTTCAGTTTGTAAAGGATTTTATCTTTAAAAAAATCAATCTAGTATTATAAAAATATTTCCCCATCATCTTTTGGCTTGTATATCATTTGACAAAGAATTTGTTTTAATTCTTATCTTTATTCTTTATCCCACTTAAATTTAGAGATTCTCTATAGAATAGATTTGATGGATTGAGCAGTAATGATTGAAGATAAAATGACTTAACATCAGAAAAAGTGCATGTCAGGGTTGTATCCTTGGTATTTTCAGTTGTCTCATGTGTATGTGAAAACTAGTCAATAAATAAGGAACATCGGCAAAGAATCCATGTCATAAATGATGCTGTTGGCAAAGAATGTTGACTAGACCATGGACTTCCAGAAGAATGAATACATTTCTCTTGGAACCAGTATCGTCTTTATTCCTTAGACGTAAGGATGGTTAGACTTCATTCCATGTGCTTTGACATCAGAAGGAGCTAGTCCCCGGAGAAGATTGTACTTGTTGTTGAGGGCCCAACATGGCAACAGTATGCAGAGAAGACTATCAACAAGCCCATTTGGCCACCGACACACAGTCCAAAGCTTCACTTAATTTTTTTAATCAGTTACAAAACTAATATTTTATACCCATGAATATCTTTCCTGGTTCTAATCTAAAACAGAAAATTTCAACAAAACACACTATGTACATATTTCACAAGTATAAGGATAAGAATGAATACGTGTGGCTAAGCACGTTAGAGTGGGTCCCTGCGGTTGGAAGAAAACTGTGGTGGGAGTGAAGGAAACATGTGAAAGTGTTGATTGTGAGTCAATTAACTCAAATGTGCCTGGGAGAACCATAGATACAGCACTATCTTGAAAAAGAGCTAACACTATGAATGACTCAGGAAACAAGGGTTGGAGGCCACCTATGACCTCCTCCGACTTCAAAGGCTCATATCCACAAAATCAGAAGTCAAACACACCGCCATCCTCCCACCTTCCCTCCCAAGGCCATCTCAGCCTCTCAGTTGAGTTCAACAATTCACGGCAGTGACCACACAACATACAGAGGATGCTCCTGGTGGAGTTAATTAGTGAAGTTCACAGGTGACAATTCAGGTGAAAAATACTCAGGACACAGTCACTCAGTGTGGGGCTTCGATTTTCTGTTAACTTGTACTAGCTCCAATTCCGTGGGTCAGCAAACCTATGGCCCAAATTAAATGTCCAGAGGCATTACAAGCCAGCCTCCTGCTCTATAGCACTCAGCTTTACTTGCTCTCCGGCCTGGGAAATCCCTGCTCTATTTCATGCTCTGGGTCCTAATTGTTCCGCTAATCCTTTGTTGTTACAGCTGGAGCCCACAGTAGGGAGGTCCAATGCACAAGGATCTTGAGGTCCAAAGAACTCACTCCATTCCTGGAGCTTCCCCTTTCTTGCTTCTGAGATCGCTGATTTAGTAACCATCAGGATGTCGCTCACAATTCACCTTGCTAACAGTTCCTCCCAGATAAATCTTATAATTCAATTTGTATATTCCTACACCTTATCACCTAAACCTATTAGGAAAACAAAGGTCAATTTGTTGGGAGTAACAAAGGCTTTGTGTAGAAGACCCATATTAAATAATTCACCAACTTGCAATGAACGAATTAAACTAAAGAAGTTGAAAATGAAGCGATTCTTGGGATAGCCGGTAGGAATAAGACTATTGCAGTTGGAGCCAGTGTCCCTGGAAAGAAAACAAAGAGATGCATTCTCCTATGTAACTTGATGGCAAACATGTAGGATCCGTGTAGACAGATCTGAAGAATCTGGATCCGTTGGTCAGATTTGAAGAATAAGTGGAAAAAAGTTGAGAGAACTACTTATGGCTTCTTGTTGCTCAATGTTTGAGGTGGTATCATTTTCTGAAGAAGGTGAACATTTTGTACAGCAGGTAGGATTTGTGGTTCGCAACTTGCTAATACAGTTCCTCATGTTGTGGTGACCTCCCAACCATAAAATTATTTTCGTTGCTACTTTATCACTGTAATTTTGCTGCTGTTATTAATCAGGCAAATCCTGTGAAAGGGTCATTCGACTCCTCAAAGGGGTCACAACCCACAGGTTGAGAACCACTGGTCTAGACAGTGAAGGAATGCTAAGTAGAAAATGTATAAGAGACACATACAACTGCAAGTACATATACACATTTATATACCGTGTAATAGAAGATCTATTTACAAATAAAAATAGGACAAATTATATAGAACAAATTGTTAAAAAGAGGTTTTCTCTAAGTAGTAAAATAACAGGTAATTAATTTTTTCTCTTATGTTTTTAGATTAAAATATGACTCATAATCAGATATAACGCCTGAGGCAGGGTTCAGAGCCCCAGGAGAGTACTAATTTATGAATTAGAGCCAATAATGAGCCAGAGCCCCAGAAACAGGAATAGTCAGATGGTGGGGTTGCGTGGAAATAGTATCTTCACAAATTATTCTCCACAGAGTTTGAAAAAAATACTTGGAGCAGAGTTTAACATGAGTTTATGACTGTAAACAGAATATGTCAATGGTACTTTTAAAGGTACTTGCATATGATGTGCACCTTCACCTACATTTAACTATAACATATTTTGTTTTAAGGTATAGTAACTCATTTTAAGGTTAACTAGTTAATTTATTATTAAACCTATAAGACTGAAGTTGTGATCTTTAAAATTCTTAAGAAAAGAATCTTGGAGCCTGGAAGATATATTTTCTGAGTGATATTGCAGGACTGGGATCAAAATTCGGCTCATCCGGATGTTGAATATTGTGCTCAGCTGAATTTGGTCCATCCGTATGACCTTCTTTGTGTTCCACGGTCTACATCTGTTTTATATACTGCTTCGTTGAGAAAGATCCCTTGGTAGATGCAATATATACAGTACGTGACAATAAGAAAGTTAAAGCGATGCTAGTATAATCTATCAAGCTAAAAATAGTTTCCTTCTGTTTCCAATATTCTGCCTTACAGCAAATGCTGCAAGCTCATTGGTTTAGTCAAATAATAACCAGGTGGGAAATAGCCGATTTTTAAAATATGTTTTAAACATATTAGGTTCAAGTAAAGTTTAAAGCCTGCAAGGACAGTGATGTCTTCCTAAACCCAAGTAGAGACTGGCTTTCATTCAGGTAAAATGCAGATGTTAGATTTCAATGTTAAAATAATATAAGTGCAAGTCCATTTTAGCTCCAGTATTATTAGCCTCAGACTCTGCCTGGTTAAATAAACTATTTCTAATATGATCTGACACAGAATGTGAATTCTCATTATTATTATTTTATTTTCACAATGTCATTCAAAAGAAGAAGACCCTCAAGGAGATGGATTAGCACCATGGCCACAACAACGGACAAAAGCATGCAGAACCGGCAGTGTTGCCCTTTTGTGCGTAGAGTCGCTAGGACACATTAATGGGTATATATCTAATTAGGACAAGCTTTTATAAGAAGGCTATTTTTTAAGATTAACTTTATTTAGGTATTTGGATCTTACCTAAAAATGTCTAGGTAAAATTTGCACAAACTAAGCACATATTTAATACAAACCTTTCCACCTTGGGCTAAGATCAGCATGGTTGGCTGTTCTAAACCACTAGCAGCACTACAGTCTGCAATTTATACAACAACATCATTAAGATCTCATGCAAGTAAAAATTTGCTGCAGGTAATTAAAAATAACAGCACATCAATTGGAAGCTGTCAGAAATTCAAGCTGGATTCAGAAAAGGGAAAAAAATGCCATTGCTATTGTTGGATGGATCTTGGCCAAAGGAGGTGAATACTGGACAGATGTTGCTTGTGTTTTATTGACTATGAAAAGTGATTGGATGGCATTGATTATAACAAACTATGAATTCCATTGCAAAGATAGGAATTCTAGGACACTTAGTCTCATATGGAGCCATTACAGAGACAAAGAAGCAAATGGGAGTTATAAATTATTTCATTTCACTTGGACCAACAACCAACACTCATGAACGCCGCAGTATCCTAAACAAGAAATTGCACTGGACAGATCTGGTGCACCAGACTTCTTTAAAGTGTTAAAGAGCAAGGATGTCACTTTGAGACATAAGTTACATTTGGCCATGATATTTTCAAACACTTTATGTGCATGTGAAAGCTGAGCAAGGAAGACTGAAAAAGAATCGATACATTTGGATTACGGTGCAGAGGAAGAATTTCAAAAGTGCCACCGACTTCCAGAAGAACAAACACACCTGTCTTGGGAAAAGTTTGGAAGAGAGGGTAGTGAGATTTCGTCTCAGATACTCTGGACATGCTTTGAGGAAAGACTGATTTCTGGAGAAAGATATCCCGCTTGGTAGAGACTCAGAGCAACAGAGGACACCTGGACAAAAGGGACTGGCACAGGGGCTGCAGCCATGGACTCAAGCATATAAACCATTATGAACGTGGTGCAATGCAGGCAGGGTTTTATTCTGCTGTCAATGGGACTTTGCTCAACTGGAATTGACATGACGGCACCTAAACATTTAGACAAATACCCCAAGTGTTAGTCTGGGTAGACTAGAGAAACAAATCCAAAGAGAGTGGGTTTTAGATAAAGAGTCATTGTACATTAAGAAAGCATCCCAACCCAGTCCAGTCCAAGCCCGTATGTCTGATATTAGCCCATATGTCCAATACATATCTATAGAGTCCTCTTCAGACTCACAAAACACATGCAATGATGCTGAATGCAGGGCGATCACAGGCCAGGGGGTAGAAAGTCTTTGCACCCAGTGGCACTGTAAGCACCTCAGCACTGGCAGGGTCTCTACGTGACTTCTCCAGGTCCTTGGTTCTGGCTGCATCAGGGTAGGTCCATATGGCTTCTCCTCAGGGATAGCATAGGTCCATGTGTCTTGTCAGCCACAATGTCTCCCAGGGAGCGAGGTGCCTTCCACCTCAAAGGAGGAAATACCGAATATCCCAGAATCCTCAGGAGAAGGCCATGCCCACACAGAGGTCTCATTGGTTATGACCCAATTGACAAGAGCAGACCCCTCCCACTTCACTCTTAATTCTCTCAAGCCCCAAATTGACACCATATTATGTAATGACCACACCCTCTTATTTGATTGAATACTTAAGGTCTTATATCCATATTTGACCCTACCATGTTACACACATATAAAGTGTTCTCACTACTCTCATAATAATTTGTCTCCATTAAGCCACATTCTGGGTGGTGCAAATGGTTAATGTACTTTGCTTTCAATAGAAAAGTTAGAGGGTTGTGTCCACCAAGGGATGCCCCAGGAAAAAAGGGATGCGATTTACTTCATAAAAATCAGGCACTGAAATCCCTATGGAGTACAGTTTTATTATGACTCACACGAGATCACCAAGAATCAGAATAGACTCAATGATAACTGGGGGCAAAAATCATATGCCTTTCCCAATAAATGCCAATCTAGCTGTGATCATAACTTATCAATTACTTGTCAAGGCATGCCAGATAATTCTTTGTTGTCCTCTTCAGGGTTGAATGTTTACCAGCATTTCTGGTGTATACCCACAAGATAACAGTAGGACCATCTTCCATTGTGATCATTCAAATGTCTTCAGACCTTATCAAATGTCCCAATGGTAGACAATACAGCCTCTGCTTCAGAAATGTCATAGGTAGGGCTAATAACCCTTCATGTGTGAGAACCCATTAGCTTTTACAAGTTCAAACACTCATCATCTTCCTGAGATCCAAAGCTTTGTAAGTAACATAAGAGGGCAATTTATATTTTCAGAGCTAAGATCCTCATGCTTGGCAAGGTCCTCTTTTGTCCAGCAAGTGCACAGTCACTCTTCCCCTTCCTGTTTGCTCCCTTAACTTTGATAGCTACATATCTACTCCTTCCTGTTTACCTCCTACATCTCGTGCTTATTCTTCCTTTATCAAATCATACCAAATTTTCAAAGAAATACTAAAAAACCCTTACAGACCCAAAGATGCTGAGTGGATATGACATGAAAATGTGGAGTGTAGCAATAAACTCCTCCAGTGGCAAGAAGACTTTAATGAGATGCTGGTTAAACATAGATGAAGTGTACTTTTAGTTGATAACAATATACTATAATAGTTGTTATGTTGACTTGTGTAAGTCAGGATTCTACAATGAAATGATCTAGCATAATGAGATCAAGTCCGTGATAGGGTATTCTATGAAAGAGCCCCTGAAATTTGGCATGGGGGTATATGGACTGATAATCTGGAAAATGGGGGCATTGAGCCCCTAGATTTCATTGAGCTCCTCCAGTGACCAGTGACAGCTATCCTATATGAAGAGATGAATCCACTCTTGGTACAACCATTATTCCCCAATCACTCACACTTGAAGAGATTAGCCAAACTCTACACAATGACATGGCGCCTGGGGCTGTATCTGAAATATTGCCTGATGCAAATACCTTACAGGATATTGCTGAAAGTCTCTAGGCAACACCCTCACCACCTACTAGTATCTCTAGACCAATACATAGATTAAATCACACTGAGTCCCCAAAGGTGAAGCACAGATTGTGACCCAATAAGAAGTGTGCTATACTCTTAAAGAGCTGCTTGCATTTTCTAATATGTGCAGGGAGAAACCTGTATGTACATGTGTGGGAATGGTCATTACGGGTGTGGGATAATGGTGTGAGGAACGTAAGGATGGGTGAATCTGAATTTACTGATATGGGCCCACTAAACATGGATTCTTCATTCAATGCTTCAGCTTGAGTAGTTTTGAGACAATCTAATTGCTTATTTGGTTTGTTTACAAAAACTTGGGTTGTGAGATGACTTATGAGAAGTCAAGCTGAAGTACCAAACCTACTTTGTGATGCTATGAAGAAGGTATCCAAAGGTTTAGGGAAGTTCACCTAAACCCAAAGACCACATTACACACACAAAAGGCTTTGTTTTTGCTTCTCGGAGAGCCCAGCTTAACA
>NW_022111320.1:38520607-38522423 GCF_000313985.2 Echinops telfairi
CAAAGTCGAGATAAAAATATTAGTGGCCAAACATGAATGGCAAGTTTAAGTATGCAGTACATATGGACTACATCACAATGTGTACTTATGTTATCTTTTCAGATTGCTTTCAGGATGAACGAATGCACCTGGAAGGACTAACTTAAGATACAAAGTGCTTATCTGCCTCCAATTCTCTTATCTCATCTTGGCTCTGGATTTGTCAATTAATTTGACTTTCTAATACCATAACTATGACTTCGTCTTTACAAGATGAAATGATTGATGTATAAACAAATAGGACTAATGAAGAAACTGGTAAAATATGAATATGACACTTACTTGGATTCAATGAAAAAAAGAAACAGTAAAATTATTGCAAATGTATAGGAAAAGAATACCTCAAGTCTCTGAGATGTGAACGCTGTGTCTTGATGACCCTTTAGTTGTTTAAAGCTCTCAGGGGATGAAAATACACTGTCCACATTGAGGAGACTATTGAGTACATCAAAGGAATCTCAAAGCAACACTGGATGCCAGGAAAATGCGCGAAGGTGAGGTGGGGGTTAGAAAGCTTTGTACAAAAAGAATGAGGAAGAAAGGAGCTTCTGCTTATAAACTAGGGATTGGAACAAAGTTCTAAACTTTGCAATAAAATCATGGGGCTTCAAATTCTACTGAGAGGAAGATGGAAGCATGCAGAGCATGTCTCCCAATACAGTGTGTCAACATCCATACCTTGTTGGGAGATTTCTTCCAATAGAGTGCAAATTCACAGGGCATGAATTCCAGATAATTGGCATAAGCTAGCATCAAAGACTGAGAACAATATTTCTCCATTTTTGTTGTTGTTGTTGTTGTGAAATACTATGCAGTTTCTGCCCCAGCCCTTGTCAACACAGTGATGCAATCTGAAAATATCATTTTCTCTGGGATAACTAGTCTTGTTTGGCCTGCAAAGTGGCATTTTAAAAACGCGTGCGAATGGGACCAATCCTTGCTACTCCTGTATATCTTTTAGTAGTCGCTGCTGATATTGCCTTGAAGTCCTTTTTAAAGTGAGAAAAATCACAAATTTGGTGTCAAACTAATAAAACATCTGTGTTCAGAAAGAACCATATGTAATCCATAGCAAAGCAGGCCTGGGTGGAAGCACAAGTGCAAAGTTGGAATATGAATTTTGGATTTAAATTATTCAACTCTAAAATCACAGGAGCAAGATGATGTGATTTTACATTTAAATTCCTTCCACTTTAGTGTAATTTTAGCACTTTAATTTCACTGGAACCTTTAGCAGAAGGTATTTTAATTAAAATTTTATGCATTACTTGGTTGTGGACAATTATATTATTGCAATATTTTCTGAATTTATTTTATTAATGTTTTATTTTAATTGAGCTTTAGGAAGAATTGCTTATTAAGTAATTGACATATGTGGATTGCCAAGACATGGTATCAGAATATTATCTAAAGTAGAAATAATAAATAAAATCCTTTTTATGAAGAGCATAGAGCATAGTCACTTTATAGTAAGAAAAAAATGTTTCTTGTAATTTTATGGGTGTATATTTCCAAGACTGTCATGTAGAACACTTTTTATTTTCTGTCATGTATAAGATATGAACAAGTAGACACCCAGGTGTATGATAAAAATTGAGCTATGATCTCACATGAATGCAAAAGATCATAGCAAAAGGGCATTAAAATATAAAAATTATATTAGAGTAAGATGATATTTGTGATAATTTCATAATCTTAACTTGAGACTATCAAGAGCAAAGGGTGGAGTTATCTGTAAATCAGGTCACAGCTTGATGATCTCATTTGGAGGTGCTAC
>NW_022111320.1:38523524-38528391 GCF_000313985.2 Echinops telfairi
GACTGCCACCGTGGGCTCAAACATAATGGCAGTGACGGTGACTCAGGAGCAGGAGCGTTTCATTCTGTTGTACACAGGCCAACTCCACGGAACCTGACAACAATCACACTTATGTCTGGGAAGAAACAGCTCATCATTCTGACAATAATCACACTTATGTAGAGAAAGAAACAGTTTATCATCATTATGGCAGGGTGTTCTGAGCAGAATCCTATCCCTTGAGTTGAATATGAGATGGAAATTCAGAATTCTGTCTCCTACAACAAACAGAAGCCTGAGTGGCACAGTGGGTTGCCCATTGGGCTGCTAACTGCAAAGTCAACAGTTTGAAACCACCAGCCACTCCACAGGAGAAAGATGAGGCTTTCTGATCCTCTAGACTCTTAGTGTCTAGAGCCTCAGAATCAGTTTGATGTTGTTTAAGTTTTGTGGGGGTTGTTTTCATTTTGATTTGGGTTGGAACATTTAGAAAAGACCAATTAATATGAAAAGTGTGAACTTAAATATGGAAGACATATAAAAATCTAATGTGTATAGGATGAATCCCATATACGTTATCCTGCTTTCGAAATTATCATCTCATGACCAGTTGTCTTCGTTATCTAGCATTGCTGTAACAGGCACAGGACGAATGTGTGGCTTTAACAAACAGCGATGTATTTTCTCCTGGCTTAGGTGGTGAGAAGCCCAAATGCAGCGCCTGCTCCAGCAGAAGGCTCTTTGTCCGCTTTGTGAAAAGTCCTAGCCTCCACTTCTCTAGCACTCTTCCCAAGGCCTGCGGGATCTCCATTGGGTATGTATTCTCCCGCTTGTGCTGGCTTCCTCCGTGCCTAATAGGCTCTTCTTTATATTTCAAATATGGTTTGTTTAAGACAATGTTTCCCAAAATGGGTGGCACCACCCTCTTTGTATTTCTGGAACAATCTAGAGGGCCTGCAAAAGCAGATAACTACACTTGATCCTGGAATGTGGGCCACAGTAAAAAGTTTTTCATTGCCAGAGTCAATGCTGAGAAATTTTATTTCTGAAAAGGGGGCAGTAAGCCAAATAAGTTTGGGAATCTATGGTTTAAGATGTGCTTTACATAGACACACTGTGGTTAATATTACAGAAAAAAAAACCATTTTACCAAATATAGTTACATCCACAGGTATAGATTTACAACACATATTTTAGAGGATAAAATTGAAATCCATAACATCATTCTTGTGTTGTTGTTGGTGGTGGTGGTGGTACTGGGTGCCATACCAATTGGATGCCATAAATCGGTCTGGCTTAGTCACCCCCTGCACAGCAGAAGGGAACACTGTCCAGACCTATGCCAGTCTCACAATTATCATTACAATCCAGCCCATAGTTTCAGCCACAATGTCAATAGTCTTACTAATGGTCTTCCTCCATTGTCTTGCTCCGATATTTTACCATGGATGATGTCCTTTCCCCCCAGGGCCTGGTCTCTCTGATAACATGCCCAATGTACATGAGACAAAGTCTTATCACCCATGCTTCTAAAGAGCATTCTGAGAGTGCTTCTTCCAAGACAGATTTGTTTGTTCTTCTGGAAGTCCATAGTACTTACAATATTCTTTGCCGCACCATGACTCAAATGCCTCAATTTTCTTCATTTTCTTTTACTCAGTGTCCAACTTTCACAAGTATATGAGGCAAATTAAAATACCATGGCTTGGGTCAGGCACAACTGAATCCTCACTGTAACATCCTTGTAACACTTTATCTTTAAAGATCTTATGCAGTAGATTTGCCCAATGTAGTGCATCATGGGATTTCTTGACTGCGGCTTCCATAAACATTACCTATGAATCTTAGCAGGATTAAATATTTGGCACCTTCAACAGTTTATCATGATGGGATCTCTTGGTCTAGTTGTAAACTCTTGGGTTTTCTTAATATTAAGCTGTACTTATCACTAAAGACTGCAATCGTTTCTCTTCCATCAACAGATGCTCGAAGTCCTGTGCATTTTCAGCAAGCCTGGTTGTGTCATCTGCATTTAGAAGATTGTTAATAAGACTTCCTCTAATCCTGATGCCTAGTTCTTCATACAGTACATGTGTGTGTTAGATAATTTTATGTCAACTTGAAAATGTATAAAATGGTATGGGTGGAATCCAATCTGTCAATCAAGTGACAGCCTGGTGATGCCTCCTTGGGGGTGTGGCCTTTTCATAAAGATGGTCATGGGAACCTCCCCCTTTCTCTGCACTGACTGTGAAAGCTGTGAACCCTACCATGTTGTCCCTGACGTTGGATCATGGGACTCTGCATCCACCAGCCTATGATCTTCCTGCAGTTGATGCCATTGTATGTGGCTATTTAAGTTTGAAGAGGGACTGATGGACTAGTGATGGCCTTTAGTTACACTGGGCTGGATGCTTCCTTGACATATAATTACTGGTGGACATAAAGCTCTTTCTTATACAAATATGAGTGTAACTGGATTTGTTTCTGTAGTCAACTTAGGCTAACACAGTACTGATTATTTGCTCAGCATATGGATCAAATAAGTATGGTGAGAGGAGACAACCTTAATGCACATCTCTCCTGATTTTAAAGCATGCAGTATTCCCTTGTTCTGTTTGCATGTCTGCCACTTCATCCATGTATAGGAGACACATGAGCACAAATAATCTTTCTGGAATTCCCATTAATATCAAGGTTACTCATAGTTTGTTATGATCCACATAGTCAAATGCCTTGGCATTGTCAATAAAACACAAGTAAACATCTTTCTGGTATCCTTTGCTTTCAGCCTCAATCCATCTGATGTCAGCAATGATAGCCTTTGTTGCAAGTCCTCTTCTGAATCTAGTTTGAACCGCTGGCAGCAATCTTGTCAAAGTAACGCTACAACCACTTTTGAATGATCAACAAAATTTTACTTACATGCGATATCAGTGAAATTATTCTATAATTTTCACATTCTGTTGTACCACCTTTCATTGGAAAGGATAGAAATATGGGTCTCTTCCAATCAGTTGGCCAGGTAGCTGTCTTCCAATTTTCTTAGCATAGATGAGTTCTTCCAGTGATACATCCGTTTTTGGAAACATATCTATTGCTATTCTGTCAATTTCTAGACATTTTAATTTTTGCTTGTCAAATTATAAAGTTGCATATATTAAATTTTAGTTGTACTTGAAACAAATAAAATATACACACATTGTTTGTTCATTATTTGTTCACACATTGTTCAACTCTAACCAATACCCTAATCCAGCAGTACTCAACCTTTGGGTCACAACCCCTTTGGGAGTCAAACGACCCTTTCACAGGGTCACCTAAGACCATTGGAAAACACATAAATATTTCACAATATATAATTATATATTGTTTTGTGATTCATCACTATGCTTCAATTATGTTCAATTTGTAACAATAAAAATGCATCCTGTATATCAGATATTTACATTATGATTCATAACGGTAGCAAAATTACAGTTATGAAATAGCAACGGAAATAATGTTATGGTTGGGGGTCACCACAACATGAGGAACTGTATGAAAGGGTCACGGCATTAGGAAGGTTGAGAAACACTGCCCTAATCCATATATATAGCCTTGCAATTAATCTAAAAGTCCCCTCATGCCCATCTCTAGTCTATTCATTTCACCCAAAAGCAACAGTGTCCTGATACTGATCATCATAAGTTTATTTTGATCAGACTCAAATTTCAAATAAATGGGATACTGAAGTGTCATCTCTCTTATCATCATTATTTTATTTGCCTGGATCTCCCTTTTCTGGAAACCCTATTAAGTACACATATTTGATCATTTGATATTATTTCACAAATCACTTGTTTTTCTGGTGTTTTTTTCCCCTCTTCTATTTGTCCTTCATCTTAGAAAAATATTTTGGCCTATGTTAAAGCTCAGTGATCCTTTCTGGCAATGTTTATTCTTCTTCTAAATCAATCTAACACAACTTTGAAATGTTAGATATTTTATTCTTTCACATACATAATGTGATAATTAGGTTTATTTTGCCAACCTGGCCAATAGGAACATGTGGGATTAAACAGGTCTCACTTTGGTTGGAGGGCAAAGAGATAAATGATGCTGCAAGGCTCTCCCCCCATCCTCACCCCCTTGCTCTCTGGTGATCTGAGCATGCTGATGCTTTAGCTAGTTCTCTGCCTCAGCCTGTGAGCTACACTACCTGTGAACCACGCCAACCAGTGGATCATGTTGCCAGAGCTTAAAGTTCCAAGACCTGCTTCACCACGATGCTTGTGTGTACATTGCTTGAGCTTGAGGTTAGTGGGTCCTTGCATTGTTTGAGTTTGATATCCCATATGGACCTGCTGTGCTAAGCATTCAAGCTACTGATTGTTGCTGACTTACCCTGCTGAACCCTGCCTTCCTTGCCCAAGGGAGGACCCCCCCTTCATTGACGTTGAACCTGGCAGCCTATATGAGTTGAAAGATTTCCAATATATTAACTGTTCCATGAAAGTGAGTTAAACTGAGCCTTCCGTACTGCTGTGTGGACTAATCAGCTGTTTTATTTCTTCTCGCTATATAAATATATATATATAATCATAAGTGTCCTGGTTTTGTTTCTCTAGAGAACCCTGCCTAACGCACAGAATGTCTTATTTTTTCTACAGTTTTCTTTGGTTTTATGAAATTTCTTATGCATTCACCTAATCTTTTCCTTTATTCCTATAAACGTTTGACATATTTATTATAATTTTGAAAGTTCTTGTCAACTACTTTCATCTGGGTCATCTGTCGCTTAGTCTGTGTGGACATTACCTCATAAATGTAAAAAAATTTTTTTTAATTAATCAATTTATTGGGGCTCATACAATTCATCACAATACATAGATCAATTGTGTAAAGC
>NW_022111320.1:38529492-38541873 GCF_000313985.2 Echinops telfairi
AATTGTACATCTTCCTTTGGTTCTTTCTTTCTGAAGCTAGTAATTTCCAACAGAATAATGGTAAATATTGATAGCGAATACTGAAGTACTGTCAATTTGTTTCATGATTCTCTAAGAAAGGGAGCTCTTTCCAACATTTGTTTGTTAAGATGAAAAAGTTTCACAACCTATCAGTGACTGAACCATAGTTTTCAGTGACTGAACTGTTTTGTTAAGAACATTAATCCCAAATACCCACACCCTATGGTATTATTATTTTCACCATCATACCTGCACTTACTGCCAGTTAGGGACTTATATTTTTTTACTATTGTTTATTCTTAAATTCATGATTTGGTTGTTCCAAGAGCTGCAAGATTATGCAAGATTATACAGGTCCATTTTTGCTCTTTAGTCCCACTTTGCTTTCTTTATCTCAAATATTATTTATTATGGAAATAAAATTAATTTAGTTTAAGGGTTTTCCAGAGTCCACCCATTCTACGTGGTTCGGGTATGCCTGCTTTTCCTCTCCATGAGAAAGTGTGTACATCTTTGGGAGGCCTTCTGTATACTAGACTAAACTTTTGCCTCCAAAGGTGCTGCAAATCACTAGTGGATGTCTTTGAACACACTTACTTAAATTGAGGAAGGCTTGCTTATATCCATCATGCTTCCATAGTCATGGAAATTTGGGTGACTTTTAAACTTTCCATATTTTCTTTGGTCTTGCCACAAGAGTGATGGTCTTGTGTGTTCTCATTTGCTAAAATGGACATCTATTTTCGTGCTATAGTAGAATATGAACCTTTCTGCACTCATGAGATGGTGTGAAGAAGGTCTGGACTAATTACCACCTTACAGCAGGGTTTTGCAAACTCCATACTTTTGACATGTTTGGCAACTCTTTTCTCATTAACCTGATCTGTGCTTTGTAGGGCATTTAACGACATTCCTGACTTCCCCCTATGGTACACTCTCACTCCCTGAATGTGAAAATCAAAATGTCTCCAGAAATTGCTAATGGATCCTGGAAAAAAAATCATGTCTGGTTGTATACCATTGCCTCACAGGCTAACTTTAGCTATAAACTCCAATATGATAAAAAACAAACGATATTATGCTAATTTTGAATGCAAATCTAAGAAGTGCAACTCTGAATATTTCTGCTCTTTTCTTTACCTGCATGTAGCTAGAAGGTCCTTTGACTGAATTGTGCTTTGTGTTAAAAATGTGCAGCCTTTTCTTCATGCAGGTGTTAATCACGACACTTTCTGCATGCTGTGGACTTTCTTGTTCTTTTTCTAGTATGTTTCATTTAGGTATGTAACTTCCCAGGTTCTTTGTGAGCAAACTGTATTTCATATTTCCTTTATACATAATTATGCAAAATGTGCAAAATATATGATTGTTAGTCAAGATGGGAAAAAGCAATTACTTCTCTTCCATGTGTAAGCCTGGTTTAAATTTTAAATGGGTTTATGTCTTTTATTTCCTGTATAGGAACATAGTTCAAAAATTCAACAAAGAGAGCTTTGCTTAAAAACAGTCATTTGTAATAATTTCCTCACACCAGCCTATAAGACAGAGTTAGAAAACCTAGTAAAATTTCAACCCAAATAAATACCCAAGAGTCCTGAAAATCTCACAGTAAGTCTCCACAATCTGGCAGAGGTGGCAGGCTGAAGTCCCACCATGCAGCATGTGTGTGGAACCCTGGAGACACAAAATGGCCCCAATGACAGGAATCAGGAAAAGAGCTTTAGCCAAAGGTGTCCCAAATGTCCACCTTGTCCCTGGCATTGACTTTGGATTTTACATGCCAAAACTCAGAGAGGATGGATTCTTTTAGTTTGGAATCCATCTGCCACCTTTCACCATCTCCAAATTTTTATTGTAAGAACAGATTTATATTGTAGCATTATCTGTTTTCATTCCAGTGCTGGGCTAAGCAATCTGGTATAAAAACACGGTCAACCTAGCCTATTGCAAGAGACAGCTTTCATTGCAAGAGAGGAAAAGAAAAAAAACAACAACACTAAAAACTAAAACAAATAATGTGACTTAAATATGGAGATGCTCCTATTAAAGACTGTACATACTTGATGAGGGACACATTTTCATTCTTTACTCTTTTTTAAAAGAAAAATTTCTAATAAAGATATCAACCACGATTCTTTTCAGCATTCCACTTAGGTCCTAAGATACTATAGAATATTTTGTTTTCTTTAGCTTTTCCATTTCTCCGAGTTACACTTCTTTTTTAAAAATTTGATGGGTACTAGGATACTTGGGACTTCTTATTAATTGAATCGATCAAACTCTAGCCATGGAAAAAATTAAGCTCATAATCCCAGCCCCTACCAGAGAGTGGCTGATTCTTGTCAATAGATGTTTCAGATGTTGGATCTTGAAGAGGCACTTCAACAGTAATTTCAAACACAGTTGGTTTCACTTGTGAGAAAAGGGTTTTTTAAACTCTTGGGTCTAAAGCAGCATTGAGAAATGAATGTGTTTCATATACTTGGAGTAATAGGAGGAATGATTTTATGCTGAGTTCCCATATAAAGTTATACTCGTCAAATATGATAAAACATGAAATTGAGAGTTGTCACAAAAAGTGAAAATGCTTGGAGTGGATTTGATTCAATTGTAGTAGTAATATAAGTAGCTATTGATAGTTATGCAGATTTTCCTCTGCCTTCAGTATTAATTACACAATTTGGAGTCTTGTATCTAAAGAAATTCTACAGGTTCCCATAGTCACATTTACCAAGCTCCAGCCTACGCCCTGTTTTGCTTCTGTTACTGTAAACATTCCAGGGCCAACTCAAAAAGACCGGTTACAAACAAATCCTAATCTTCCTTGCCTATTTCTAAAGTCAAGCCAACAATTCCCCTTCTCTGACTAGGTACAATTTGGCATTGAGTGGACCTCAACTCGTGGTCCTCTCCTGTAGGTCAAAATGGAATTATACCCCCCAGGGTTTCAAGTGGCTGATTTTTCAGAAGTGGATTAGCAAGCTTTCCTTTTACACCATTTCTGGGTGGTTTCATCAGTTACCAAATGAGCACATTAAACATTTACACTGCCCAAAACTCAAAAATCCTACTGTCATTAAGCTGATTCCAACATGTTAGAACCCTATAGAACAAAGCAGAACTTCCCCCTATGGACTTACGAGGCTATAAATCTTTACTGGAACAGAAAGCCTAATGTTTCATCCCTGGGGTGGCTAGTAGATTCAAACCTGTGGTTTAACAGCCTAACAAGTAACCCCACTACACTATCAAGGCCTTTTTACACCACCCAAAGAATCCTTTATTCTTTGTAATCCCACCTCCATTTCTCATCCTCCTCTGAATGAGACTCATCAACATATAACCATGACGTTACTTCTAAATTAAACTTGCTGTTAGGTGACATCGAGTGAGTTCTTTTGTGTAGTGGCCATAAGGATGACAGAATGAGACACTGCTGTGCTACTGAACGATTGTTGTCGTGTTTGAGCCCATTAGTCCAGACACTGTATCAATGCATCTTGTCCAGTAGGAGGCCAGTGAAAAGGAGGAAGATCCTGGACAAGATGCATTGATACAGTGGACCTGGCATTCAGTGGGCTGAGCATGCTTTCTCAACTGGTTCAGGCTGAGGTGCCTGGCGTTACTCTTTGATGAAGGGCATTAGAGATGGAATACTGGGAAAGAGGGATCTTGCCCAGATGGCCAAGATGGAAGTTTTAGATGATAGAAGAATGGGTAACAGTATAACATATAAAACAAGGAAAAATAGAAGGGAACAAAAAGGATATTAGTCTTAGGGTTTTACTTCCATGAACACTGATGGTAGATCCAAATTAAAGCTAGATCCTTGACTTCAATTTAAAATTCTCTCTAATCCCATTTCTCCCAATGCACCAGTCTCACTTTGAATTCTGTTTTGTAACAAAAGTTCATGAGAATTTCCTATAGCCACGATATTGTTCTCTTCCCATTCTTTCCTAAATACTCTCACATTAGAGTTTCATCTCTAGATTGAAACTTCTTTTGCCAATGACCCTGAGGAGCTCAGTTACTCAATGTTCTCTCTTCATCCTGCTTGACCTATTATCAATGGTTGTAGTTAGCTATATAAAAGTATAGGGGTGGAGTGTAGCCTGTCAATCAGGTCCAAACCTGATAGTGACTCATTGTGAGCCTGACCTTCTCATAAGAAGGACTCTGGGGAACTCCCATACTCCCTGCTTCACCTTCCTGCTGGTTAGTCACACTAAGACATGCCAGTGCCCTGGAGAGGGGTCAACTGCGGTTGGATTCAGGGGACTTTGCTTCCACTGGCCTGTGATATTCTGCATCATTTCCTGTGGCGGTGTGAGTCTGAAAGTGAACTTCTGGGCTTCTATCGGACTTATGGACTTGAGTTAGACTGGGTTGGGATGCTTTCCTGATATATAACTACTTCTTGATCTAAAGCTCTTTCTGACACATATACGTAATCACTGGATTTGCTGCTCTCATCAACCCAGCCTAACACTTCAACCTTTGGCAGAGAATATAATACTCTTTTCTGTGATATACATTCTTTTGGTGGCTTCTAGGACAACATAGTCTCTCTGTGTTCTTCCTATGTCATTGGCCTCACGTTTGGGGATAGACTGTCTTCACAAATTATTTATTCACCCATCCATGGACACATAGTTGCCAAAATATTAAACAGTCTCTTATTATTTAAATCTTGTCTAAACCATATGACTTTGGGCGGGGGCAGTAAGAAATGGCAGATATTTTTCAAGCTAGAGACTTGAAGAAACCTTGTCATGAGAGGCAGGAAAAGACAAAACCACATGCTTGGGAAAGCCAGATGGTTCTAAGCATGGCAGACATGTGAATCAGATTTGTCCTAGATAAGCTGCTACATCTCCACCCAGGCTCAAACAAAACTCCCAACCAACCTACAGATACGTGCATGAGCCCTGCCAAGAGCAGGTAAGCCCAACTTAAAAAATCATCTCTCAGCCACTCCACAAACTGGTGAGCTCAGCAAATACCATTAGTACCATTGCAGTTTGACATATTTATGTAATATGCCACTGAGAGTTTGTTCATGCAATGCAGTATGATTTTGGCCTTACTTAATAGATGTATTTTCCTCTGCCTGTTTCTCCTATTCTGTATAACTTGTCAACATTAGAAGGACTCGGGCCTCAATCCTGGATAGTCTGAGAATATATTTTTCTCCCTTCATTTATACTAAAGAGTGTGTTGCAGAATAATATGTAAACCGTAGTGGTCTAAATATTATATGTGACCGAGTGCTTTCAGTGCTTCATCAGCTTATTGAAACATTTCAATTGGTATTCCATCAATTCCTGGAACCTTGTTTTTGACTAATTCTCTCAGTGCAGCTTGGACTTCTTCCTTCAGCCCCATTGGTTCTTGCTCCAGAATTAGTAAAATGTTGACTAGTCTTTGGTACAGTGACTTTGTGTATTCTTTTCATCTGATTTTGATGCTTCCCGCATCATTCAATATTTGATTGTCTTCTCACATCCACTTTGAATTTTCAATTATGTCCAGTCTTTTAAGTGATCATTTGCTTTGTGGATGATTTTCTTGATGTCCTTCCATAGTTCATCCGGTCTTCTGTCATGAATGCTTAATGCAGCAAATCTGTTCTTGAGGTGGTCTTAAAATTCAAGTGGAGAGACTCAAGGTCATATTTTTGTTCTTATGGGCTTTTAAAAATTTTCTTCACCTTCGACCTGAATTTACCTATAAGCAATTAATAACATGTTCCAAAGGCAGCCTTGGCCAGGTTTTGGCTACTGATGTTAAGCTTCACTATCATCTTTTCCCACATACACAATCAATTTGATTTCTGTGTCTTCCCTCTGAAGAAGCCACGTGTACAGTCACTGTGTTGTTTTAAAAAGTATGTGCTATGAAGTTGTTGGTCTGAAAAAATTGTGTTGTGTGATCTGTAGTTGAATTTCTATCACTAATACCATATTGTCCAACTATTGTGCCTTCTTCCTGCAGCACTAGGTTTAGTGTCTGGTTCATAAATATGAATAAAAGTTGTCTTGATTGTGTCGTTAAATGTGGCAGATATCATTCTATCATAGATCGCATTGTAGATCCTGAAATATCTTTTCGGACAGCGATTGCAAACCCATTCCTCTTGATTTTGACACTTCCAGCAGAGTAAGCCATATGATTTTATTATTCAAAATGGCCAAGACTAGGCCATTTCCGCTCACTAAGACCTAGGACATAGGTCTCTATGCATCCGATTTCATTTTTGATGACTTCCAGGTTTTCTAGGTTCTTACTTCTTGCATTTCAAGTTTTAATAATTAGTAGATTTTGCAGCCATTTCTAATTGTGAATTGTGCCCCATCAGCAAATGAAGGTCCCCCAGGCTTTACTCTCACAGGCTTTGCCTCATTCAAGTTATCATGGGTGATTACTTTGAGAAGGCCACTCTTCCTCGGTCATACTTTTAAGGGCCGTCTGGCCCGAGGGACTCATCTTCTGGTACTCTCCACGATAGTGTTTAGGCTTTAGAGTCTGAAAATGGTTTGATGCTGTGCATTTCACCTAATTCACAAAGCTAATCCCTCTGAAGTGGACAGCTGAGTCCTTCTTCATAGTTAGGGGAGGGCAAAAGAGGAAATTTGGAAATTAAATAAATTATTTAGAAGAGACTGTTTGTTTTATGTTTTTCATATTCTTCAGCTTTTGTTTTGTATTCATGATAGATATAGATTGTTTCAGGTTTGAAGGAAGTCGTTCCGTATCCTATCATTCCAGAAGTGGAATAGGTCCCAAAGTTCAATTTATCCTGCATCTAGTTTCCAATCAGGACTTCATTTAAAAACAGAAGAGCAGGGTCTTTTAAAACTCAATGGTTTCCCCCTTTAAATCAACCTTTCATTTTCTTTTGAAGATTTTCAGAAGCAAAACAGGGGGAGCAAAAAGTACAAATGGAAGTTTTGGTGCTTGGCTTCCCAAGGGAGTGGCGCTCAGACATGATAATCATAGCATAATAAAGGGATTCTTTTCTCTCCATTATTTAAAGGTTCACATCTCCAGTATCCCTTCTGCAACATCAATGGAGGTAACATAATAGAAGTATCTGATATATCCGATGTTTGCATAGACATCATGTTGACCCTGATGGTCCTTCACAGAACACATACCACCTGGGACCATTATGGTTATTCTCAAAATGAATTGTCGATGTAATTGCGGTGGTATGAAAAACATTATGAGCATTTACTGCTTCTCTGCTTTGACATCAGATACTTTTCAAACATGAATATTGTGGCAATTAAAATCACAAACATAATCAGAGCAACAAAGGAAGGCTTGTCTTCAACTCTCATGTAAAAAAAATAACAACACTCCTTTTTTTTCACTCCATTTAAAGGAAATAAAATGATTTGACAATTTAGATTCAGTATTGATGTGAATTGAATAATATAATTAATCAGGATCTTTAGTCACATAATTATCTTTCATCCCAGTAAATCATCTTATGCATCAGTTTATACCCATTGAATTAAATATTTCAAAATAAACAGTTATCATAAAGAACAGTTTCCTGGCACTTTAAGAGCAAATCAATCAGATTTGTATAGACTAATTGGGAAAGAAACATACACAAATGGAGATATAAATACATACCACACACCCCCACTACTCAGCAAACTCTGTTAAAACATCAAGTGTTTTTATTCCCTCTACTACTTTGAGCCAAAAGAACGGCCTGCCATATTCAGACCAAATTTTACTCAAGTTCAATATTGCTTGAGTACCAAATATTTTCAGTGTGATTTGAGCCAAAACAGCTGAATCCTAAGTCTTATTCAGAGTGATCCTGAGAAGAACCCAGGAGCGGATTCTCTTGAACAAGAGTGGAGGCTACTGGACCATATAATGTATCCTCTCCTCCAGCGTTAGAGAGGTTTTATTTGGTGAAAATTGTACACTCTCACTAACTCACAGAACTTGCAAGAGATAAATCTAGGCAGCAGAGCATGACTGAAAGGATGGGGGACGTGGAGGGAAAGTCATGACATAAGCATTGTCAATAATTAATTTGTAGTAAAAGTAAATCAAATAAGTTTTCAGAGGACCAAGGATATAGACATATATCTGATCATATCTACTGAAGTGAGACAATCTTTAAAACTGACTCTATTTGAAGTAAAAACAACCGTGCTTTAAAAACACTCTTTTAAACTCCAGAGCTAGAAATCAATAGTCACGATAATTGAATGGGTGGGCTTTCCTAGGCATCAGATTGAAACTCAACTCCTTTTCTGATCTCAAGGCTTGATCGATCAAATACCACATGTTTGTGTCAAGTAGAGATTCGTGTGCAAAAATGATCTTGATTTTTTTCTTCCTTCCTTATGCTTTAAAGGTATTTACATTAATATATCAACAAGGAGTTCTAAGGAATCAGGAACAAGTACATTTTCAAGCTATGGAACTGCTGCGAAAGAACTTTAATTGCTGAAATTGTCAACTCAGAAACTGAAAGTGAGTCTAGTACAAGAGGCCTAATTGCTTCCCATGCGTCCATAACTATATTTTCATATTATAATTTTACAATCCCAAGCTAATTATTGAATTAGGTAATGTTTTAAATGTCTAATTTATTATATGAAAGTGACTATAAGAAACTTCTCTGATTCTAAACTTAACAAAAATTCTGGAGCAAAGGCGGCGGCTTTCTTGTTACTTTCCAAAACCATTTCAATGAAAGTATTTTTATAGCTTCCGTGGTAAGAAGTAGGGAGGGGTTGTAGCATATCTCCCATTGTACTTAATCACTCTCACCCATAATTCTGAATGCTGAGCACAAGTGCGTGCTGCCCTGGGACATAAGAAACAGTCTTATACTTCATGATCATATGGATCAATGACCTTATTTCACCTTGTATGTTTCCATTTGAAAAAGGAGCTTGATGGCGTGGGAGATCAAGTATTAAGACTGAACCCAAAAGTTGACACTCTGACTGCCGAGCTGCCCGGGGGAAGAATATGAGTCATTTTTCCTCCATAGAATTTACAATCTTGAAAATTCTATAGAATAATCCCACCATCATATAGGGTTGTTATGTTTGGGATCAAACTTTAGATCAGTTTGCTTTTGATATTGTTAGTAATTTCCATGTGGAGGAGAATTTAAAAATTAATGTCATAGGGGAACTTTTCTATCTGATGTGAATGTTTTTCAAATTGTTTGGGAATGAGGAAACTTCTTTTAGAGTATTATTGATAAGTAAGAGTCTGCATTTGAATAGTAGCTATAAAACTTAGCGGCTGGTTTTGCAACTTTCAATTAATACTCTATAGACTATTATTTCTCATCTATAAATGGATATGGGAATGATTTTACTCACAAGATTATTATGGTGGTAAGCTAATATTTTTTTAAAATTACAACACTGTTATGTAGTAATCATTCAATAAATATTATTTATTATACATAATAATTAAAGAGTGAATGGAGGCATTAATATTTATGTAAATAAAACTATTGTGAACTTCAGTTAACTTTGGATTATCCAAGAATTACCTTTATTAGTTACTTGGTTTATTCAGTAACTACCAATAGTGCATCCAAGGCAAAATAAACAAACAAAATATATATAATTTGTGTATATGATGGGGTAACCCATAAAAGCAGAATTGTCAACTTTATGAGGTTATCTGAGTATTAATTAAAGTTTTAAAATTTGTGATTCTGATTTTTCACACAAGCAAACGGATTTATATTTTTAAACAACCAAGGGTTCTGAGTCGATTACAACTCATACTGACCTTTCAGGATAGAAAAAACCATACCCATGTATGTTCTCATCTCAGTTATTCTTTGAGTCCGTTGCTTATAGATACCGCTTTGCTTGTCACAACCATGTATGTGTATTTATTATCAGCATTGTGGTAAATGCTGGCTTGTACTCAGGGAGCCTATAACCTTCCTTTTCAAGGTAAAGTTCAATCTTGCATTCAGACTAAAGTGAAGCTCTTATTTAAAGGTTGAACTATTTCATGGAAAGAAATATTTATTTTTAATAGAATCTACATTCCATGCAAGATGAGCTGTTTCTATAAGAGTCCCAGTCAGCTTTATAGACAGAGTTTTAGTGAGGCCTTTCCTATATCCACATCTATACTGTTGCTAGATGTTGCTAGTACTGTTGCTTCACAGCTGACTCGGTGACCCTTATGTAACAGCAGGGGATGCACTCCCGAGCCTGCGCTCCCCACCATCACTCTCATGTCGGAGACCATTATTGCAACCCCGTCCAGGTTCATCTCCTTGAGGCTTGTGGTCTTTCTTCTGACCCTCTCCTTTACTAGACATGTTTCTTCCTCCAGAGACGTCCCTCCTGACAACGTGTCTTCAGTACAGGAGGAGAAGTCTTCCCATTGCAGCATCCGACGGACGGACTTCTTTCGACAGTTTTGTTGTTCTTGTTGTTCGGAAAGTTCAAGTTCTGTAGTCTTCCCCAACAGCATCACTCAAAGGTATCACTTATTGTTCATTCTTCCTATTCATTACCCAGCTTTCACATGCATATAAGGCAATTAAAAATATCAAGATAAAATGACCTACTCTGAATCATTTTCTCATGAAGACTGTTCTTATGCAAAGTTGTATACACACCTGTATTTCATAAAACATGAAGCACAGGATGCCTTCCTCATGCCAGTTTCCACAAACTATAACAGAAATGCAAAGTTGAACTCCAGGTATTCCTTAACAGTCTTCCAATGGCTTTCTTCAAGACCTAAGGAGTCCCATTTGTACAAAAATGCAAACTCACATTTTATCTTAGATATTTGTTCCAAAACTTATAGTGGTCAGGTAAAAGGTTTCCACCTGGGTTGCTTTTTCCATTTGTCTAGATTCTAGGTCTACAAAGAATTAAGTTTTCTAAATTTTACTTCCAGCAAGTTGACACTTCCTCCTACTCCTGGTCTTCATAACTCTTATCTTTATTCAAATGTTTCCATCTGATGGAGGGTGGGGAGATAAAGGGAAGGCTGGAGAAGCAAAAACCAACAAAGAATTATTGAATTGGAGTTGGAAAAATCTGCTGTGTATGACCTTTTTCTAGGATTAAAAAACAAAAATGTCACTTTGAGGACTGATCCAAGCCACGGGATGTACATGTGCCTCATAACGCGTGCAAAAGCTGGACACAGAGGAGGAAGGAGGACGGAATAAGCGATGCTTTCGAAGGACGGTGTTAGAAAGGATTTCAAATAGACCATGGGCTCTTAGATGAATGAGCAACTCCATCTACAAAAAGTAGAGCTAGGATATTTCTGAAAAGTGAGACTAGTCATATTTCAACTCATGTACTTTGGACATATTTTCAGGGGGGACCTGTCCCTGGGAAAGACCTCATGATGGTAAAGTAGAGGGTCATCAAAATAAAGGAAAATTCGTAGTGAGATGGATTATCACAGTGGCTGCAAGAATGGACTCAAACTCACCAACAGTTTTGAGAAGGCCAAGGACCAGATGATACTTTGTTCTGTTGTACACGGGGCTACTATTTGTCAGAACCAACTCAAAGACACCCAACAACACAAGTGGACTTCTAATCACAATTGGGACTCCTAATATCTTATTATTCATCTCTCTAATCCCCAAGGGTTTATGGAAATTTGAATCCATCCTGAAATTTGGATACTAGCTGATTAAATGTTCACAATCAGGTGTGAGTGTTAAAGTCTATTTGAATTATAAAGTAAGAATCTTGTCTGCTGAACCTTATTCTGCCAGCACAAACAAGAATGTCCCAAACCTGGGCTTCTCTAAACACGTCTAGTGCCTGATGGAATCAATCTGTGGAAAAGCAGATTAATTCTAGTGACACAAAGTGACTTCAAATAAAAGCAAAGCTGCTTAAGGAGTACTCCCTCATCTGGGTGCATAATCCACGTCTTACCCAAGGGCTGAGGAAACCATTTGTATTCCCTAGTTAGAATTTTCACAAAAATGCACAATTCCAAAATCTAAATTACCTTTTAAGCAAGTAGGAAGAATCATCATCTCTCTAGAAAGGTTATCAGTAAACAAGAATGTCTGGTTGTAAAGAAGAAAGCCAATGTGAGCTGGCTAGTTCTCCACCCCATCCGATTCATTATCTTCTATTAAAAAAATGGTCTCTACTATTCCATAATTGTCACAGAGTTTATTCCCTCTCTAAGTGCTATTGGGCTGATCAATTGATGCATTTCTCAGCATCATTTTTCTTCCTCCCGGGTGAATCTCACCTCTTAGTGCTCCATGGATTGATGGCAGCAGGTAAATCACCTTCACAGGGTGTCCTTAGCAAGTGCGAAATTGCAGGAATCAAACCTGTCAAC
>NW_022111320.1:38542814-38545104 GCF_000313985.2 Echinops telfairi
CTGAGAACAAAGACAACCATAGCTCTGGTCCACAGAGAGGATTCGCTGGAGACATCATCCACATGTGGCCCCTAAAAATGAATTCTGGATGTTCATTATCGTCCATGGCCTCTGCAACACTGAGTATTCAAAATTTAAACTCTAATACTGTTTCTTCCTCTACATTTGGATTTTATTATTTACAATCCTTAGATCACAAAGGCTGGTGTACTTCTTATGTGTGAACTTAGTTGATGCCTTACTGAGGTAGCTGCCTGGTTTAAGATTGATAGCCAGGCACCATCTGCTTTCTTCACTACTCTTAGTTATAGCACTCATAACTTCAGTGATCTCTTCATGAGGGCAAGTATCAAGCAGGGCTATGCCATAAGCACTAATTGTTCTTAGAGTAAGATGACAAATAAGCAGGAGCTTAAAATCAATTAATATATTTATGGTTTATATTTTCCCTTGGATCACTTTAGACAAATTATTTTTATTTTACTGGAGAACATTAAAGAATCATCCCCAGGGGCATAAGGTAATTCTACTGATTTTATCACTAATTTAGTGAATGGTATACAATTTAAAACACTGTGGAAAAAAGGGGAAATATACATGTGCAAGATAGTTTTTTTAGGTCAAAATGCAAGGGTTGTTGATTTGTATGGACTACACAAACAATGAGCATTGAAGATAGGGCAACACTTTCAATCATGCTCATCTGCAAAGGCAGAATTCTGTCTGTTGGACAGAAGGAAACAAGACTTCAGATCATTTCTTGGAAGGCAGGGAAACTTTGAGCTTAGGCTTGAAAGTAATAGAAATTAGCCTATTCATTGAGGTGTGGATGGGTTTCTCAAGCAGAAAAACAGATAAACAAAACTAGGGAGGCATTTGACTTTTTGATACATTTGAAGAACATCACCTAATGCTCAATTGATCAAAACGACTTCAGGTGGATATGTAATTGGAGCTATGTCAGGTAATATGTGCAGGTGCAAAGCTCAGCACGATACATTGATATGAGAGGAAGTCAGCGAAAGATTTAACCTAAGGAGTAGTAAAATTAGCTTGTTTTTTAAGAAAAGAAAAACACATATATTAATGATGAATTGAAAGTATTGAGACTCTAGGAGATAAGGTATGTTAGTATTACCTTCATTCATTTTGAATGATGTCCAGAAAAACAAAAACAAAACATTTTTAAAGTTAATAAAAACAGGGCCTATCACTTTATTTTTTAATGATTCATGCAGTATCACAGAGCTATCTTTGAAATTCTAAGGATCTATCCCCAATTTCTGTTCAAAAATCAAAACTAGTCATCTTTTTTTTCCCTATGAGTAAATCATCTCTCAGGAGAGGATCAGCAAGCCAGGGATAGGAAGTGTTCAATTGAACACTTAGTGAAACATTTGTGATTTTGGTTTCTTAACAACCCTTTCATAACAAGGAAGCATGAGAAAATAAAGGGTTCTATGGTGCCATTTGCCTGATCATCTATTTATCATGTAAGCCAAAAATGAGGCTAACAGTATACCGCAGACATTGGTAATCTGTGATTTCTTAGTTTCGCATGGATCCTGGGTCGGGTTAAAATAAGAAATGTCTGGATGACCAGAGATGTCCAGCGGTAAGATACTTGGGAAGGTGGAGAAGTACCTTGAAGGAAAGAGAATGGATTTTCAACACTCCTAAAATATTTGAAGGAAACTTAACAAGTGATTTAATCAACTTTCTTCATTTCACAGTTTAAACCCGAGAAAAGTTAAGACAGTGACCGAAGGACACAAATTGAAGTAAAAGAGAAAATGCAATTCCGGTCGACCAACCTTCAGTTCAGGCCAATTATCCCAAGCTACTGGAATGTTCCAGCTGCAAACCAATGAACACATCATTCTGCTGAGCTGAGACTGGTGATTATTTTGACGTCTCCATTCGACCTTTAAAATCATCAGTTCTTTAAAGTGCGCAGATTCGCTTATGTCAAGAAGTTTTGACAACTGCATTTTTCCATAAAGCGGCTCCCTACTAGCATATTTTCCTTTCTCTCAGATAGTTTTCTCATCATATTGAATGGAGAAAAGACTGAAGCTGTCCAGGATTTACTTAACATGTACCAAAACCAATGCCAATGGAAACTGCTCTCAGGAAATCAAATGGCGGTAGACAAATCTACTGCAAAAGATCTCTTCAAAAATGTTAAAAAGCCCACATGGAAGAAACACACCAGCCTGTGAGATCACAAGGCATCGAAGGGATCAGGTATCAGGCATCAAAGACAAAAAAAAAACAAAAAAACATAGCA
>NW_022111320.1:38545225-38554858 GCF_000313985.2 Echinops telfairi
ATGAAACATACAATTTTCCTCTAGTTCTTGTATGCTTCCTCTCTCCCACCCCACCCCCACTATCATGATCCCAAATCTACCTCACAAATCCAGCTGGACCAGAGGACGTACACTGACACAGATAGGAACTGGAAACACAGGGAATCCAGGACTGATGAACCTCTCAGGACCAGTGGTGAGAGTGGTGATACCAGGAGGGTGGAGGGAAGGTCAGGGAGAAAGGGGGAACAGATTACAAGGATCTACATGTGACCTCCTCCCTGGGGGATGAACAGTGGAGAAGTGGGTGAAGGGAGACATCGGATGGTGTAAGATATGACAAAATAATAATAATTTATAAATCATCAAGGGTTCATATGGCAAGGGGGAGTGGGCAGGGGGGGAAATGAGGAGCTGATACCAAAGGCTCAAGTAGAAAGCAAATGTTTTGAGAATGATGATGGCAACATATGTACAAATGTGCTTGACACAATGGATGGATGGATGGATTGTAATAAGAGTTGTCCGAGCCACCAGTAAAATGATTTTTTTAAATGTTAAAAAGCAAAAATTTTACTTTGAAGATTAAAGTGTCCTTAACCCAAATCATAGTATTTTCAGTTGCTTCATATATATGTGAAAACAGCACATTGGATAAGGAAGACTGCATACAATTCGATGCTCAGTTTCCTTTTCTTCAGTCGTGGACAGTCCGTTTCAAGAGTCAGAACTTGGCCTTGGTGCAGTGGATGGCTTTGAGATGCTCCTTAGTCACTTCTCTCCACAGAGGGAGTCAAATTTCCATAGATTCCATCTGGTAGGATGTCCACGGAGAGCTGCTCTTTGGGTTGTTATCAAAAGATGTTTGCAATTACTACGAAGCTGGTCTTTCCAGAGGCTATTAGGTAATCTCCAGAATAATTTCTATCAATAAGACTATCTTTTTATACGGATTCTTCCTTTTGATTCTCAGACACCCACAGAGGAGTTACCCTGATTCCGCAGTGACTCGATGGCAGGAAGGTTGGTTGGGGCCTGCCTTACTCTGGAAGTGTCCCTCAAACCTAAATGTTATTTGAATCCTGGTGGTGTAACTTCCAGCATCACAGAAACGTAGAAGCCATCACAGTACATTAAACTAATGTATTTATGGTATTTGGCTTATATTATAAACTTATGTGAATTCTTTTTTATAAATATTTATTGATTTTTCCTGAAAATTTTCTTGCAGGCTGTAGATTGCCACCTAATATTTTCAAGTGCTATAAGAAAAAAATGTTTAAAATTTTGAAGTCAAGTGATCATTATTACTAGTAATAAGTGATTGTTTTCTGTTAGATATGTAATATTTTGATCTGTATTTATAATTCATAGCACACATTTTTGAAAAACCACTTTTTCCCCTACATTGGATAGCTGTCACCTTTGTCAAACAACTATTTACTATGTATGTTTGCGTTTACTTATATACAATTGTTACCTTAATTCAAAGCTTTGCATTGGTTCAAATTGGTTCAGTCATACCTCAGGAACTGAAACCAGGATGGACTAAACTTTGCAAAATGTGGGTACCTGGCACGAAAACTAAAACAAGAAAAACGATGGGTCAAATCCTGGGATGGCCAACACAGAAGGGGCGTACTGAGCCCCTGCAGGAACCTGATGCACTCAAATGAGTGATTGCCAGGACTCCGAAGAGCAACCCACATTCAAAGCTGCATCTCCAGCAGCCATCGTTGAACATGGCACCACTGTTTCTGGATCTACCAGTCTGGGTACTGAGCTGCACTGCAATGCCAAAGGTATTCTTCTTCGTCCAAGAGGGAGATTCATTTTCTAGCTGAAGAGCGACCTCAGATTTCAATGCTGAATCTAGTTGATAATTCTTGCTTTATTCCCCACCTTAGGAGAAAAGCATTCAACGATTCACCAGAAAGGAAAAAGTTAAGTGTTGATTTGATGTTCCTTTTCAGATTGAGGAAATACACTTCTTAATTCGCTAGGAATGTTCTTTCATCTTTCAAAAATTATGAATGAGGGTTAGATTATGTTCTCTTTCCTCTATGTAGTGAAATGGTAATGTATATATTTATTTTTTAAATTATTTTATTGGTGGCTCATACAGTTCTTATCACAGTCCATACATACATCCATTGTGTCAAGCACATATGTACATTTGTTGCCCTCATCATTCTCAAAATATTTGCCTTCTACTTTAGCCCTTAATATCAGTTGCTCATTTTCCCCCTCCCTCCTCCCTCCCCCCTTCCTCATAAACCCTCCATAATTCATAAATTATTATAGTTTTGTCATAAGTTACACTGTCCGACGTCTCCGTCTTTTGCTATATAAAATGAACTATATCACTTGATTGTTTTAATGGTAAAATAATTTTGACTTCCTGGTTAATTGTCACTAATTATTTGTATTTTTACATTTGACATGGGTTCTTGTTTCAATATTCATACTTGATGCCATTTTCTCTTAGAATGTTCATCTTTCAAGTGGATTTAAGTGCTTTAATAATGTATCCTGTGATTCTTTTTTGCCACCTGTATAATTCAGAAGTGTTGTTAAATTTCAAATCCTGATCAGTTTTCTGGAGGCTTTTGTTACTTATTTATAATTTAATACTCTTTATTTGGAGGATCATATTCTTTATTTTTGTCAGTCATTTAAATTTATTGAGGCTTTTTGTGGGCCAATAGGGAATCTGTCTTGATAATTTTCATTGACTTGTGAAAAATATGTCTACCTTTGTATAGCATCATGTATGTCACTTAGTTCAAGTTGATGGATAGCATTGTTCAAATCTTTTTCCTTACTGTGTATTTGTCTAGTTGATTTGTCAGTTCCCAAGAAAGGGGTGCTAGAATTTCCAGTTGAGAATACGAATTTGAATTTCCATACCCTTCCTTGTTACAAACGGACAAACTCACTGCCATCGAGTCATTGCCAATGTATAGCAATCCTATAGGACAGGGTAGAATGTCCCCTAAGGCTTTCTGAGACTAACTTTTTCTGGGACTAGAAATCCCCATCTCTTTCCTACAGACCAGCTGCTGGTTTCAAACTGCCGACCTTGGAGTTAACAGCGCAACCCATAATCACTATGCCTCCTTCCTGTTGTGAGATGGGTTTTCTGGCAAAGGAGATAATTATTCACAACTTCTTGATTAATGGATCAATATGTAAAAATGAAATTACTCAATATCTGTTCATTCAAGGATTTTTTGAAAATCAATAAAACAATGAATCTTTATGCACAGAGTTGTATAAGATTTCATCTTTGTGTTTCTCTTAGGCAGTATAAAACTGTGGTTTATTTTTATTGAATGACATTTTCTAGTTATTAATTAGAGCATTTAACCCCTTTGCAGTTATGTAAACTATTGAAATGTTTGGGTTGAAGGCTACCATTTGATATTTGTTTTCTGTTTGCCTCATAAGCTTTGTTCCTCTATTTCTTCTTTCCACATTATTTTGAGTAAGTCCAGAACTTTCTGGCTTTATATTTTATCTTGTGTATTAATAATTTAGCAAAAATATTTTATGGGCTTTTTATTAATTTATAATGTGATTTTTGTTTAATTGTGAATTTGTACAATTACATTTTTATATTAGTCATGTTTAATAGCATTGGCTTTACAAGCCAATATAATCATGTCATGCCATCCCCTGACACAAAATCATACAGATCTCAAATATCTGTCTTCCCCTCAGCAAACCAGAGCCAATTTCTGATCTTTGGCAGATAAATTTCTTCTTTGGGATTTTATATCTATTGTGTTTTTATATGTCTATAAATATGACTTAATTTTAGAGGATATCATCAGAACATAACAATTAAATAATTTCTATATGTAAAATATAATGACCTATGTACAATTACATTGATTATAATTTTCAAATTGTGCATTCTGATTTTATGAATTGTTCTATCCCTGCTGCCCTAAATTCACAGCCCCCTAAGATACTTATATAATCTTTTTAGTTGCTGTTGTCAATTTGATTCCATCTAAATCTTAATAGAGCCATTTTTTAAGAAGGACATTCTGTCTTAGTAATCTAAACTACAGTTTAAAAAATATTTCAGGGGATAATTTTGGTTTCAAAATTAAAGACTCTCTCAAGGGAGTAGTAGTGGGCATTCATCTAGCTTCTATGGTGCCAGAAACTCCAAAATTCTATGATAGTTTGACATGTTGTTGTTCATTTTCCCCTCTTCATTGGGATTTCCTACAGAATCTTTAATGAGAACTTTGGGGATTGGTGGATGGGCACCACCCATCTCATGCAGCAATTAGCCATGCATTCCATTTCCCCTCCTAGTCCTGATTTTTCATCCTCCTCATTAACTCGCTTACTATCCTTGAGTGAATTCCACCCCACAGTCAGGGTAGAACTGCCCCTGTGAGTTTCATAGACCACAACTCTATACAGGATTAGAAAGTTCTGTCTTTCTCCTGCCGAGTGCCTGGTAGTTTCAAACTAAGACCCAGCATGTAGCTGCTACATCACCAGGGCCCTTCCTTCATTACTAAAAGTAAATAAAACCATTTACTGTACCTTGGATACCCACTTGCAATTCAACAGAGAGGTAAAAAACAAACAAACACTAGTCATAATATTAGACCAATTAACTGTGATGTACTAAGAAACTATGATCCTAAACCTTCATACCATGAAGCATTTGTACACAAGTAGCTGATCTTTTTCAGTTATTCTGGTAACTACAGGGTTAAATGAAAAGGTGTTGCTTTTTGAATCATAGAAACTCTATTAAACAGTAAAATGAAGTTGTAGTCTGTGTCTATGTCTGTGCATTTATGAAGAGGCATTCCTATTTCTCCAATATGTGCTTAAAAATCCAACCTTCCTCAATTTGTACCCTCCCAATACAGCAGTTTTGGTATCATTCAACAACTCAAATTGTGTTTGTTTTAAAATATCTTAAAAAAATAAAAGTCAGAAGGGATAACATTAGAAATGTAGGGGAGAGTAGGTAAAATTTCACAAGGAAAATCTAACAAGACATCCTGTGCTCCTCTTGAGGAGAGCTTTGGCGACACTGTTAGACAAGCTTTCAACTGCTAGCCACGAGATCAGCAGTGCAGCACCACAAAGAGTCCATGGAAGAACCACGAGTCTGTCTGCTTCCATAAAGATCAACAAAGCCTCAGCAATGCCATACAGGAAATTAGGAGTCAAAGTTAACATCATGATAACGGTTTCTCTACCTGAAGAATGAGCAGGTGTACTGTTGTGATGGAATAACAAATTTCAGTGAAACTGTTCTGGTTTTTTTCTCACCTGTGAACTTTTCAATATTTCCAAACTTCTTTAATGTTAGTATCCTGTGTCCTTTGAGAAAATCTATCAAGATCTCCTCCCCAAACACTACCACTATAGCCTTCTGAGTTGATCTCTCTGCCTTGAATTTAACTGACTTAAAATATCCCTTCCAAAGCCACTGTTTTGATGTAGGTTTCCTATTTGGAAGGCATCCTACAGATAGAGACTAAGACAAGTCTATTACTGAGAGAACTTGTCTGCAACCCTCTACTGAATGCAGAGAATATGTTTAAATGTGTTTTGGTAAGAATAAACCTATGTAAGGATGGACTGGAATTCTAGTAGCAATACTTTCTTACTCACCTGCAGATACCTACTGTATAACTTTTTCCAATTCCGCTTTTTACAGGTGTACAATTTAGTATAATGCTTGAATTAATCACATATGCAGACTACCCTTAGTCCACTGCAGAATTTTCATCACCATAAAGCAACTGTCCGTAATCCATAAAAAGCAGCCCTCTCTATGCCCCCTCCCTTTTGCCCTGCTAACCAATAACATATTTTGGTCTCAAGAAACTGGCCTGTTCTTGTCTTTTTGTTATTGTTTATTATTTCTTTTCTACATTCTACTTTTAGAAGAAAAAAAAGGACTAGAAGGTAATTAGTATTAATTTGATAATAATTGCATCTTTAAAATTCTGCTGTTGGTGTAGATGATGATCATAATCTCATTGGTTAGCAACCCCATAGGATTGTAACTAGAAATTCACAGAATAATTACTATACATGATTGATAATAAAGATGTGGTGTCTATGGAGAGTAATTATTATCTTCTTATATAAATGAGATCATACAAATTTTGTCCTTTTGTGACTGAAACTTTGCTCAGCTTAGTATCTTCACGGTCCATCCATGTTGTAGCATGTTTAAAGACACATTTCTTTCCAGTTAGGTAGTATTACAATGTATGTACATATCATATTTTGTTTATACATGCATCCAATGATAGACATTGATGCTGTTTCCACCTTTTGTTAATAATGCTTCAGTGAACTTATGTCGCCCATATCACTGCTTCCAAGGCCTTGGCTATATCCCACCAGTGACACTCCTGAGTTACCGTTTGGTTAATTTCTGGTGCTTGCTTCAGAGATTATTATATGATTTTTCAACTTATGTGAATCCGTATTCCAATTATACACCACTTCATGAATAATACAATTCCATTCTCTCCTCAGAATCAACAAAGCCCACATGGAACAACACATCAGCCTGTGTGATCACAAGGTGTCGAACGGATCACTGAAGACAAATGGGTGCATAAGCAAATGTGGCGAAGAAAGCTGATGGTGCCCAGCTATCAAAAAGTATAGCGTCTGGGGTCTTAAAGGCTTGAAGGTAATCAAGCGGCCATCAAGCTCAGAAGCAACAATGCCCACATGGAAGAAGCACACCAGCTTATGCAACCACGAGGTGTCGAAGGGATCAGGTGTAAGGCATCATCAGAACAAAAAATCTTACCATAGTGAATGATGGGGGTAGTGCAGAGTGGAGACCCAAAGCCCATTAGTAGGCTACTGGAGATCCCCTTGCAGAGGGGTCTCGGGGAGGAGATGAGCCAGTCAGGGTGCGATGTAACAACGATGAAAAATACAACTTTCCTCTAGTTCCTAAATGTTTCCTTCTCGCTCCCATTACCATGACTTGAATTTGACCTTGCAAGTCTGGCTAGACCAGAGGATGTATACTGGTACAGATAGGAACTGAAAATACAGGGACTCCAGGGCGGATGAGCCCTACAGGACCAGTGGTGTGAGTGGCAAAACAGGGAGGGTAGAGAGAGAGGGTGTAGGAAAGAGGGAACCGATTACAAGGAACTATATGTGACCTCCACAACAGAAAAGTGGGTGAAGGGAGACGTCGGACAGGGCAAGATATGACAAAATACCAATTTATAAACTATCAAGGGCTCATGAGGGAGTGGGGAGCGGGGAAGGAGGGTAAAAATGAGGACCTAATGTCGGGCGTTTAAGTGGAGAGAAAATGTTTTGAGAATGATGTACAAATGTGCTTTACACAATTGATGTGTGTATGGATTGCGATAACAGTGGTATGAGCCCCTAATAAAAGATAAATATCCCAATCCATACACACATCAATTGTGTAAAGCGCATTTGTACATTTATTGCCCTCATCATTCTCCAAACATTGGGATAAGAGTTGTATGAACCTCTAATAAAATGATTTAAAAAAATGAAAAAAAATTCCATTTTCTCCTTCCTTGATTATTGATCTTAATTATATAGGTTTTGCTTTTAATTATGCTATGAGCCATATATACATATCATTTTTTGCCTTAACTCTAATTTAAAGCAATAAAAGATCACCTATATTTAACTTATATTTATGCTTCACACAAATCTTGTGCCTCTCTACAGATCCAGTTGCTATGTTATGCAATTACCCTTAAGCTTAAAAAGCACCTTTAATTCTGCCTGTTGTTTGGCTTCCTGAAGTCTTCGTTTTCCCTTCTTTTTAACCATAACTTTTCCTGGTGACATATAGTTCTTTGTTGAGTTCTTGTTTTGGTTATTTGCTTAGAATTTAAAAGGTGCCATTTTATTTGTCAAATAATTTTATTGTAAGTTTTTCTTTGGTTATCAACCATGTTATTAAGACATTAATTGGATTTTGTTTTTGTTGTTGTTGTTGTTGTTTTAATTTTTTCTACAGTCCTACTTGGGAATGGGAATCTTGGATCTTTGAGATGGTATATATTTTTAATTATAAATCTCTTTAAATCTACTTTTTTTGTCTAATTATTTCTTCTATCTTCTAAAACTTTAACATAATATAACATCACATAAAACTCTAATTTTCCTAATCTAGACATGTTTTATTCAATTTCTCATTCTGTTTTAATTTTTGTATCTTAGTTCAATCATTTCTACTGGAATATCTTCAAGTTCACTCATGTTTTTCTCTACTCAATCCATTTTCTCTTAGGCCAATTAAATGACTTTCTTCAATGTCATACTTTGATTTCTAGTATTTCCATTTAAAAATAACATATTTCTCTATGAAAACTTCTCATCTCTTCATGAATATTCTCCATATTTTCAACTATATATTTTAAAATATTTCAAATTAACCTTCTTACTGAGTTTGTATCTATTAAATCATTCATTTCTTGATCATGAATCATTTATATATATATATTTGTGTCTCAGATTTTTTATCTGGCAGGCCTGTGTGTATATATATGAGATATCAAAAACACTTTTGTCAGGGTACTAACATGGAAGAGTGAATCAATTCATCGTATATGTAAGATGACCCTAAGCTTTGCTTAGCTCATGACTGCTTTTAGATATGCTTCCAGTATCTTCACTTTCCCTTCAGTAGGACTTTGCATCTGTTGCCTCTGCAAGATTCCATAGATCTTTATATTTTGATACCTTCTGCTGTGTGGCCACGTTTTCTAAATAATGAAAGCTCTCTCTGTTACCGTTTAATGGCAGCATCTGAAGTCAGCCTGAAGTGGTGCATCTCTAGTTCATGTTATCACTGCTCTGCCAAGGATGAAGGAGTAACGGGCCTCTTTTTTGCTGAAGAAACTTGTCGCTGTCTGGACAGATGAACATTTAGGTTTCTGTCAAATCTCAACACTTGGATGGGCTAAAAAATAGCAATTATGCTATAACTTATTCAGGTTGTTTAACCGTTACAGTGACAGAAATAATTTCTTTTAATTTTTGCAGTCACTGAATTCAGAACTTGATATTCCCATTTTATCAGTAGTGTCTGTTTCTTGTAGATAAGTTTAGAAATATAAAAAAGGGTAAGAAGAGAATCAATTATTCATAACTTTATTTTTGAAACTGCACATAACTTCTTAATTTCTTTCTTTCTAGGCCTGATTATTCTGTGTTTATAGGTACAAAAGTATATATCATAGTTTTACATAACTATATTCATAGTGTATTGTGTTATATTATTTTACTTAAAGCATTGTTATGCGATTTTCTTATAATTAAATACACATTAAAATCTATTCTAAATATCTACTTAATACTAAACCATTATGAATGTGCCATAATATATGTAATACTACTTGATTTTTGAATATCCAAAAAATACTATTATTATTAATGACAAAAATCGTTCTGGGTACATAAACATACACATACATACATACATACATAATTATTTAAATATATTTTGTATATATAAAATATATATATATGAATTTTGAGATATTTTGAATCTCAAAAATGCGATTCATTTTGTTTATATATATATAAAGCATTACATATATATTATATATATATACCAAGCATTCATCCCACACAATT
>NW_022111320.1:38554996-38576965 GCF_000313985.2 Echinops telfairi
GGCTAGCAAGAAGAGGAAGAGGGAGAGGCCATGCTCCACATGAGCTACTTAGAGATCTGAACTAGACCAACAATTAAGGAGATGTCAATGGCTTGTGACCCACCCCTTTGAGATAGTCCTTACTGCCATACTCCTGAGGATCCTGGCCCAGACAAGTTGACACACCACCTAACAATCATAAAAGAATGTTTATTGTTTTGTGTTCATCTATAACTATATGCTTACTAAAATTACTAGAAATGTGTTTTTTGATATAGGTCTATAAACGTTTTCAACCTTCTTCATGGATGTTGCTAAATTGCTGCCTAGAAAGGCAATGTTTGTTTATAGTCACCTAAGAGAGAAAGAAAAGACCTGTTTCTCTGTAGCTTCAAAAATACTAATCACCTAAAAATTTAAAAAAACAATCATTATAAATTTATTAACCAAAAGTGGGAGTTTGTTTGTATTATAATTTTAAAGAGGTTAAACATTTTTCCTGTTGTAATTAATCATTGATATTTAAGGCTTTATAAATTGTCCCATTATGTACTATATATTGTTTCCCCTAACATTTTTATAACTTTATATCATAAAGTATCAATAATTTATCCTCATATTTTATTATATTTTATTCAGTTTTGATATCTAAGTTACTTATTTTGTAACCTTTTAAAGTTTAAATAAAGTTACATAACATATGTTCTTTTGTGGGGGAAGGCCTGGATTTACTCAGCATAATTAATTTGAGATTCATTTTTGTTGTTGCATCTATCAATAATTTAATCTTTCTATTTCTAAAATAACAATTAAATTATGTAATTATAATATAATTTATCTACTCATTCACCTATCGATTGACATTTGGTATGCTCCCAGGGTTTGGCAAGTACAAATAGAGATGCTAAGAATATATGTGTAAAAACTTTGACATGGAAATATTCTTTCATTTATTTGGGGTAAATCCCTAAAAGTAAGCATTTACTTAATTGAATCATTTAGGATCCATATTTAAAACCCTAATATAAATTGAGCACTACAGCTTTAAGGATAGCAAGAGATTATGTCAAGAGTTATCTCAGATATCTAATTGAACTCAATCCTTCATTAAAAGTAGCCATTTATCAAGTTAAACAAGTGGCCAGCTAGCCGGGAAGCTAAAAGCCCACATGGAAGAAGCACCCCAACCTATGTGATCACGAAGTTTCTACAGGATCAGGTAACAGGCATCAGAAGACCCAAAACAAACAAACAAACATATTGCTGAGAACACGGGGTCTGAGCAGAGACCCAAAACCCATCTGTAAACATCCCCTCATAGAAGGGGCACAGGGAAGGGATGAGTCAATCGGAGTGCAGTTTAGCACGGATGAAACACACAATACTCCTCTGGTTCCTTGAGGCTTCCTCACTCCCCACTGTCTTGACCCCAGTGATGCCTTTCAATTTGGGGTAGGCTGGAACACATACACTGGTTCAAATAAGGGCTCAGGACACAGGGAATCCAGGACAAATAAACCCCTCAGAACCAATAATGAGAGTAGCGATACCAGGAGGGTAGGGGAAAGGAGTGGAGAGGAAGGAAGGAAGGTTGAACTGATCCAATGATCGACACATAACTGCAGCACCCGCACCAGGGGGACAGAAGAACAACAGAAACTGGGGGAAGGGATACAGCAGTCAGTGTTAAGATATGAAAAAAATTATAATTTATCAAGGAGTTGGGAGTGGGGAAAGGAGGGGAAAAATGAACTGATACCAAGGACTCAAATAGAAAGCATATGTTTATAAAATAATGATGGCAATATAAGTACAAATATGCTTGATACAATTGAGGTGTGGATTATTTTAAGAGCTGTAAGAGCACCCAATAAATGATCTTTAAAAACACAGAGTAAGCATTTATTACAAGATGGATGAAATACTAAGTTTTAGTTTTTAAGGATCTGCTGAACTGTGTTCCAAAATGATAGCATCCTTTTACATTTCTATTAACTGCATAGGCGGGTTCTAGTTCTTCTTACTCAGTTCTAAATTCAAGGAGTCTTATTATTTTATTTTTTGTCATCAAAAGCCTTATGGGTCATATAGTACAGTAACTATAAGGACCATGGTTCCTGACAGAAAGTAAATAAGCATTAAAAAAAAATTCCCAAAGAGAAAAGTCCTTCCCAACTATGCACAAACACCTTAAGCCAGCCTCTCTTGAGACTAAATATTTCTGGATCATTGAGTTAAGTGACAGAATATATACTTGTCTCCCGTACCCCCACCCAAATTAATATCAGTTGGGTTTCTATAACCAAACTTTTTAGACAAGCATTTGGATTTGCTTTCGTGTAGATTGAAGAACATGTCTGCAGCAGTGTATATAGCCATCCATTCTAAGTGCTCCACAGGAAGTGATTAGAGTCTCTGAATCCCAATTATGATATCTGAGGAGAGGAGACTATCATTTCCCTGTATGGGCTGTACGTGGTTCATATGGTCATTACTCGGGCACTACTCTGGTATCATAGATAAAGAAGTTGAGATGAAGACAAAGGTAGATTCTACAATAGAGGTCTAAGAGATAAGAAATAAGTTATTAGCTTTTTACACTGGACAATGATTACTGTAATATTATAACAGGGTCATCTCAGTTGCATAGAAAAGCAGAGTAGGAAACATAGCAGTAATGAAAAATAGGACTCTGAAAAGTCAGAGTAGAGACTAACCTTAAGAAGAGTCTATTTAAGAAAAGAATAAGGAAAATTGTGTATAATCACACAATCTCGTGTAAGCATCCTGACTTTGGAGATGAATTTCATTTGAGTGGTTGAACTTCATCCTTGTCTAAGTGTTTTAGTTTATTGTGTCTTTCTATTGACACTTCCTATCTTTTGTTAGTTTGCTGGTAAGGAGAATCATCTTACTGGTGCTGGCATCTCACCCAGAGAAAGAGTGTACACCCACCATTCCTTACCTGCACTTCAGGAAGAATTTCCAAAGCCTGAGTGAAGACTAATCAGCATGGCAAACTTGAAGGTTCAAACCACATTCTGTTCCTGCCCATTGTGGCCATCTTCCTAGATGCTTAGTCCAACTTTTATCTCATTACCCTTTACCCCAGGGGTGAATGTGAGTTCTCCTGCCTAACTAATTCAATGATGCTACAGCCCACAGCTTTCTGTTATTTCACCATTTGGATGCCAGATTCTAGACCATAGTAGATCTTCAAGGTTCAGGTATTGAGCTGCTTTCTTGGTCTACTAATTTGGAGGCTACTAAGTGGTTGGCATTGTACACTAACTCTGATTTTAGCCATCATGAGCCCCTTTTCTATGAGAAATGAGCTCCTAGTATAATCTCTCATTATTCTTAACCTTTACTGTCGAGCTTATAGTAGGGTTTCAAATATTGGCTCGAGATATTCATCCAGAATACACTCACAATATGATGCTGACCCATCAGAGAAGCCCACTGCTATGTATCACAGAAGAGCTGTCAATTCAATGTCTCTGGCATACTAGAAAACTATCAGGCTGCTCACTCACCTCATTGCCCTGGAGGACTTTCTAGGGTACCGTCTCTATGAGAAGTCTGTCCCCTCAGAACAGATGTGTGAGTTCAAACTGCTGGCCTTTTGGTTAACAGCCAAGACTGTGCCATGGGGCTACTTATAAACAAGCAATCTAACATCTACTGAGTACTCACTAAATACCAGGTATTTTGAAAACATTTTCACTTCATATTATCTTTCCAATAATCACACATATTTTTATTATTGTTCCTCAATTATACATTAATATACTGTTGCATAAAAATGATCCTTAAGCAATTTGCCTTGGATTATTCAGGTGCATGTGGATAAATAGTAAGCCTGTTCATTCTATTCTCAAAATCATTTTATTTTTTATCTAGTGGGGAAGACGTTGATGTGTAAATAATAAGATCATTAATGCAATGAGACACAGACATAAAAACAAAACCACTAAGGACTGGAAGAAGACACATCTAATTCCTTGACTGGGAAGGAAGGATTAGAGTTAGTACCATAAGGGAGAAAAAAATAGAAATAAACATTGGAGGACAAAGCGAGAGGAGAGGTAGTGTTATTCTAGGCAAAGCGCGAGTAGGAATGGCCAAGTTCTGGTCTTAGGCAGCAATCAACCTCCCTACCTTCCAGGAAGACATTGACATTGGGTGTTTGGCCCTATGTATAACACTTTACAATGAAATCTCTCCCATCATTCAAAGCTGAACATACTTTCACGTGGAAGCATTTTTCCATTTCTCTTTTGTTCAGACTTGTCACAGGATGGTGGGGAAAACCTGGTACAGGAAAAGACGTCATCCAGGGGATAACTGGCTTTAGGAAACTGAGGTAGGCATCTTAGATCACAGGCAGCCTCGCTGGTGCAATGAATAAGTGCTCTCAATTAGTAACCCAGAGGTCTTTGGTTGGAACCGCCTTGTAGTTCCGTGTCAGAAAGACCTAGAAATCTGCTCTCAGACCAATGACAGGTTACAAAACCCTATGGGCAGTTGTACCTTGTCACATGAATTCACTTTGTGTAGGAGAGCAACTTGATGGCCCCTAAGAAAAACAAGTTTACGTCTGGGATCCTTGTAGTGCAATAATTGACCCACCTGGGAGATAAATGGTTTAGCATAGAGCCAACTTCATTTGAGTCATTTTCTTCCAATTCTTCCATGGTAAAACAGGACATTCCCGATGCTAGGAGCTGCAAAGAGTGCTCTGGTGGCAAAGTGGTGACGAGGAAGGCTGCTGGCCCCAAGTCCCCCGTTTGAAACGCCCAGCTGCTTGACAGAAGAAATTAGACTTTTTTACCCCCGGAAAGAGGGACAGCCTTGGCAGTGTGCAGGGACAGCTCTCCCTGTCCTAGAGGGTCAGCATCGATTCGATGGCACTGAGTTTGCTTTGGGGGTTTGGAGAGGCTGCAGGTCTGCCATTTGTTCCCACGCCCCACTACTGCCACTGTTGCACTGCAGATCCTCACGACTCCCCCCCCCCACCCCACCCAGTCACTTGCACTTCAATTTCTAGGACCAGGTGGCCTTTTCAGGTTCTCCGTTCCTCTTTTCCTTTCTAAACTTTCAGGCTGTTTATGTGCAACACCACACAGAGAAGGCCACGGTCTCCATTTCTGGGAAACGGTCTATCCTGGCTCCATTTCGCTAAATGGCCCATTTTCGTAAATCATTAACTGGGTTCTTTGAGATGATGTCTGTGAGCTCTTCTTCCCGGAAAATTGCATCAGCGATTCTGCACTATTGACCCGTTCTGGGTCTGGCCCTGCCGCACCATAAGCCCCATCACAGTGCTAGTCATTTGGTGAAGCCGGTATTCTTGTATCTCTCACTGGAACTGCAGCAAAAGAGTAGCTACTTTGCAAACCGGTAGTTTTGACTCAGAATATAATTTCCTTCCCCTACGCTGAAATTGACCATTACACTAAACTCCTTACTATGGAATATTTTAGAACTCACTATTATCTTTCATTAAGGTCTGGTTGAGTAATTTACCATTTCTCGATTTTAAAGAACAATTCACTTGACTTACTTCTTTTATACTACTTCAGTGAGAATATCACATGTTCAGGCACCTGATGGTAACTTGTAGTCTTTAACATAGTAACAGAAACCATACAAAGGAGACATACTCCCACAAAAATATTTTCAAAACCAATAATAATTGTCTGACCCAAGAGAAATGAATTACTGAACTTTAATTGACAATAAACCATCTATATATAACCACCAAATTAGGTACTAATACAGAATTTATAAGAAGTGCATTTAATTTCAACTCTCTTGATGTCATTTTTGTTCCTCGACTATTTCCCAAAGATATAGCTTCAATTTCAGTGTATATAAATGTTCTTTTCTGTCATGGGCCCTTTACAAATGTTTAATCCTGAATGTTAACAAACATTCCACAAAGACCATGCTGTAGACCATGAGATCCATTTGGTACATATTCACAATTGACAGACTGCCTGAGTTTACTCCACAAACAGGGTTGCCCTTGGGTTTGAGGAGGTCTTTCACTGAAATCCTTAAAGGTGTTCCTTTGGTTCAACCTGAACATCCTAGTTGACCCCTCTTTCTTCACGATGGCCGTATCCCGGAACCTCAGAGAGAATTCCTATCAGGTAGCTTGCATTTTCACAGCCTTAGAAATGGTTGCTCTACGTCAAATGCCTTCCTTCTCCAAAGGAAACTGGTGAGGCAACTGATGCTGAGACTCCAGGATGACATAAGTAACAACTAACAGAGTAGAACTATGCATTCCGACTCTTCCACTTCCTCAACAATGTAGAAAAAATAATAGAGAATAGGATTAAGGTTATAGATGTTGCAATAATAATTACAGAAAATCTTTGAGTTTAATGTAACGCTATCACTACCTCCATTGTGTTTAAAATCTTTCTCCTAGATTTTTCATTTATTGGCATTAAAGAATATAACTTTTATTATATACTCAATATAGAAGTAAAATATTTAGGAGTTAGCAATAAACATATACAAGACTTAGAACTATTGCAAAGTGAAATAGCACATACACATATGCATCTATATACATACAGACACACATACACACACATACACACTAGGGGCACACCCCCAAATGTAATTTTTTTTCAAGGCTATGCTTTTAATTTTTTTTTTTTTACAAAACAACCTTATCACCTTCAAAGTATTCTCTACTACACTGAACATATTTATCATATCTGGCAAAAATTTTCAAATTCATCCGTTTGGATGGCTGACAGCACCTCCCTCGTTTTTTTCTTCATTTCTTCTATGTTGTCAAATCCCTGTCCTTCCATGTTGCTCTTTATTCATGGGAAAAGAAATTGCACAGAATGAGGGAAGGTAGGAAAGGTGTATGAGGCAAGAGAGGCATGCTGGCTTTAGGGGGTTTTTTTGCCAAAAAATGGCACATGGAGATGGCTGTGTGAGCAGGTGCTTTGTCGTGGTGGCAAAACCAGTCCATTGTATCCCACAAAGCAGGCCTTTTTTGAAAGCTTGGTTAACAGTCTGACCTGGTGGAAGGAACTCCAAATGCACTACCCCCCTCACACCAAATAAACAAATGAGCATTGTCTTGATCTTTCATTTCATTTGACGAGCTTTTTTTTTGAGCAAGAGGATGAAGGCATTTCCACTGGCTTGACTGAGGTCTGCTTTCAGGGTCATAAGAAGAGCACCATGTCTGACCACCAGATATAATCTTGGGAAAAAGTCTGCGCTGTTTTGGAGATGTTCTTTCAAAGCATGGCGTGTTACCACTTGACACTCAGTTTCCTGGTCAGTCAGAACCCCAGGAACGAACTTTGTAGCAACTCTTTTCATTCCCAAGTCTTCCATTAATATTTGCTCCAAAATAGTCCACATAACTTCCCCCAACAATTCACTGGTCCGCCGTTGGTCTTCAAGCACAAGTGCACACATTTGTTTCACATTTTCATCCTTTTTCAAAGTTGATGGATGTCCAGAAGGTGTTTTGCTATCAATCAACATTTCATTGTTTTTGAAATAAAAAAATCACTCGTATAACATCACAACCGTTTCTGTGGCATTTTTCCTGAGCAGGAAACACAATTTCACAGCTGTACATGGGTCTCTTAGATTGGCCATCACAAAAAAACAAGGTTCCAGTGAAACTGCTTTTATGAAACATGTCACTGTGACCAGAGAGAACCTTCCTAGGCGACGCCGCTGGGTGCACTAACTCAGAGCTGGCGAGTGGCTGCATACTATGAAAGCTCTGCCCAGCAGAGCTCTTTCCCGGTTTGGGTGGTGGTGGGTGTTACCCCTCATATATAGGCTTCTGAGAGAAAAGGGGAAATATTGACCTAAATCCCAAAATATTTTCCATTCTTTAAATTCCACTGTGTGTATTACCTCTTACTTTCCTTGTTTATTTTCTTTCACCTTCTTTCTCACCGACTTCCATTTTTCTCCCCTTTGCAGGTATTTAGTCTTGTTGTGAGAAATGGAAGTAGAAATGAATCAGTTACATTACACTGGTGTATTGGAAACAATACAATTCAATTTATTAAATTATATATTATGGCCATATGTTCACTAGAGTTGTGATTTTATGCTATTTTATATTTTTGATCATTTCATGTGTTTTGGAGCCCAGAGCTGATAGAATAATGGCTTTTCTCAAAAATAATAGAATGAAACTCAGTCACTCATTATTTTACTCAGAGCTATAAAAAAACCCAATATATGTCTATTTGAAAATAGTTAGAGACAAGGAGATGTTAAGAAATATACAAAGTGATGGTACATTTCATTCTCTTGATTCCTCACTCAAATTCCAACATCTCACACACCTGAATAAACTATTAAAACTAAGAAATTGACATTGACAAAATTCAAAGTGCGTACATAAATGCTAACATTTTTACATGCACTGATTTGTTTTTCTGTGTGTGTACAGCTTTACACAAAATTTTGTCACTGTACAATCTAGCATAATGATCACCACAACCAATATATTTAACTATACCATTTCCAGAGGTCTCATTTTTGTTACCATAACATTGCCCACTCTTCTCTATGCCTGACTTCTGATAATGCTGGGATGACCAAATGCTGCGTCATTGTTGCTAGTGAATCAAATTGGCACTGGAACTTGGTTATGAGGCAAGGATGTTTGCAAGGAATACACAGGCAATGAAAAGAGAAGCGACTATTGGGTCTCTAAGTGTAGTCCCAGGATCAGCCACCTTAATAGCACTTGAGAACTGGTTGGCAATAGAGATGCAAATTCTGAGTCAGATCTACAGAATCAGGAATTCCATGCTGAGACCCATCCCCCAACACAAATGTGTTTTCAACAGGCCTCACAAATTGCTTCTGATGCTCATGAAGTTTGCAAGACTGACAAGAACAATGCCAACCTTGGAAGAACATGACCTGGTAGTGTTGCCCTTCCATTCCTCACAGGGATAACCCGAAAATGTTCTTAAAACTGCATCAATAACACAGCAGCAAACACTTTGGCTCATACCTTTTTTACTCCACACATTATGTATCTCTATCAAAATTATAAGGACTATATAAGCAATCAGAAACAATTGCACTGCCCATAAGACAGTAATTATTTCATGCAACATATCTCTTCAAAAATGTCAATGTAATCTTTCTCTTCTATATGTACTGTACTCCTTCATCTTAAATAATATTCTGTAATCTATTGTGCTTTCTGATATTTGAGAGGCAATGTAGTTTAATGAATAAGAAAAATATGAGCAGCTTCAAAATGCATAGAAAATGCCATTATTTATCATTTAATTCTATTTTCCATGAACTTTTTGAAGTCCTCTTGCATATGGACTAAAGTCAGCTGCATGAGTTTAAACACAATCTTTATCATGTATCACTTATGTGACTGCAATTTATCACATAGTTATAACAGATCTATAAAGAATGAAGACAATGTATGCAATATTATTCCATAATAGTGATAATTATTTCATTTACTAATATTATTCAGCACACTTTAGTCATATAATATTCTAAATTGGTTTTCTAGAAACAGTTACAAATGATTTGAGCCAAATTACAGCCCTTCACATTTTTAATCTATCTCCATATGTCAATGAGACTATTAAATTATATTATAGAAGAAAATTCTGGTTATAGGACCCAGGTAAGCTAACTGCATGCCTCAAACTTCGAGGAAGCCATAAGACTGCTGGGAATAAAGCACACATGCTACTGGCATGAACCATCCCATGAGCATCATGTTCATTTATGATCAAGCTGGATGCATGAGATGATCAAATAACATTGTCAAAATGAAAAGTATTACTATTCATAGAAAGCAACCAATAAACCACAAGATTTTCAAAGGGGAATTGGCAACCCTTCTCCAAATCATATATATTCTTACATTTTTCGAAGGTCTACCGTGCCTGGTTTAGGTCAAATGCTGTGTCTCCTGCACTGCTGTCAATGGCAACTACCTTGCTGTCTAGAGCAGTGGTTCTCAACCTGTGGGCTGCGACCCCTTTTGGGGTCGAATGACCCTTTCACAGGGGTCGCCCAATTCATAACAGTAATAAAATTACAGTGATGAAGTAGCAACAGAAATAATGTTATGGTTTGGGGTCACCACAACACGAGGAACTGTATGAAAGGGTTGCGGCATTAGGAAGGCTGAGAACCACTGCTCTAGAGGATCTCTCTTCTGGGTCTAGGTGATTCCAAGTGCAGGGACTCAAGGTCTAGGATGCACTATACTCCAGATACTTCTTGATGGTCAAGAAGTCCTACTGAACCTCTGTATGACTGGTTCTTAGATAAGCCTAGCAAAACACCCAAACTTGAGCCTCAGTAGATGGCATTTTCCAAGCCCCTATTTACAAAGAAAAGTGACAAATGCCTTGCAAAGTTTGCCCCAACCATTTTGTAGGAGTCGGGACACTCTTTGTATCGTTACAATACTAGAAAACAATTCTGGATCTCATGCACAACAAGCATGAAACCCCTGAGGTAGATCCCAGTAATTATTTACTTGTTATAATCATATATAGAAAACTCATATTTTTATGTACTACCACTTTAAAATGTATAATTCTATTGTCTTTCAAAAATTGCCTACACTTCATTACCACTACTTAGTCTATGTGCATATCGCATTGCTGGCACTAGAGAGTTTTGAAGACGTTTAGTCATCTTGTTACCTAACCTGTCCTCTTCTAGTTCACACGATCTACCCCCAAATAATCTTCCTCATAGTTATTCTCCATACAAGTGTCAAGTTTAAGTTATGAGTCAGATGTGCTTCTCTCCATGTCAGATGCTTGGGACCCTTCCTTTAGTCTTCAGTTCACAGATACTCTAATTCAGGGAGACTTTGCTGCACCTACAGAAAAAGTTAACCACACTTATCCTTGCACTTCCAAGTGGCTAATACTTGCTTCTATTTTCTCATCTGTTACACCATCACTTAGTTATTTACATGTGTCTCGCCCTGTAGAGGCAGCTCCTGTGCTTATTAACATCTGCATTTTCAGCACTCAAATAGTTTAATGTAAATTACTACTGAATTAAATTTAATGATCTCAAGCATTGCCTTTACAAATCGTATAGTGTGGAAGCTTCTTAAGATACTTTTTTTTCACCCTTAAACTTTATTCATGTGCACCTCACCTTATCCCATATCAAAAAAGCAAAAACAAAAAATACAATTCACTGACATTGAGTGAATTCCAACTCATTGTGTCCTGATAGCTATCCCATAGGACAGTGTAGAACTGCCCCTGTGGGTTTCTGAGAATGTAACTCATTATAGAAGTAGGAAGCTCCATCTTGCTCCCATGGGGCCACTGGGGATTTGGAACTGCTGACCTTTATGTTAGCAGCCCAACCTGTAACCACTACACCATGAGTGACAAAGAACTTTTAAACATCAAAATGATGACTGTTGGAATACATAAAAATGGAAGCTGTACCAGTATCTAAAAATGTACTGATTTTCTGAGAACTAGTTACAGACAGAAAACATTCAGGGCATTTGACTATTGACAATATTAGGAATTGCAGAGCCAATATACTTAGAAGAACTTCGGTCTTCTTCCTGATAGGATACTCCATTCAGTGTGGTCACATCAGCCATATTCCAGGTGGGCATTGATTGTCACTTTCATATCATATAACTTCCATAAGACTAGACAAACTCTATAGGGTAGAATTTATTTCTCTTCCAATAAAGTTTCCAATATTGTTTTTCTTATGACAAAAGCAATATGGATTTATTTCAGAAAGGAAAATTCAATAACAACGAATATAAAATTCAAGCAAGCATGTCTTCCCTGCCCCCCCCCCAATTAAGAAAAAATTACCATCAATATGTTGGCATAAAACACACACACACACACACACACACACACACACACACACTTCTGCCATAAACTGAACACCTGGTCTGTGGTTAGCTTTTTATATATTTAGCACAGATGTCAGTTTATCTCATGGCTGTTTTAGTCTTTGTCGAATTGCACTAAACCCTATTCTACAGCCTAGCACAATACTAAGTCCTCTTTTTCATTTTTATGAATATTAGAGATAGAAGATTTCATTGAATGTCAGTCCAATTTTATAGCTTAAAAAGAATCCATTTGCAATTCTCTATTAAATGTTTCTGTCTTTCCTAAGCCCTGCTGTAATCATAGACCACTGAGCCCTTCCTCTTATGGTCTTTCATATTTTATCCTCTCGCTCTCTCTCTCTCTCTCTCTCTCTCTCTCTCCCTCATTTCAATTCTCTTTACTTTGCATTCCAAGTTCTCTCTGGAGTTACTCAGGTTTATTCTTTCCTAAGATTAAGATTAAACCTTAGAGTTTCAACTTTTATCCCAAACATGGGAGTACATTCTAAACAGAAGGGCAAATGACCAGTAATTCTAGGTAATTTTTCATAGATTTACATAAGCATAGTACAGTTAAACACAACATGTAATGAAAGCAAAAAGGCCCTTTTATAAGTTTATTAATTGTTATTATAGTATTTTTCAATTTCTTCCAATACCTAAATACCCATTATTGCTAAAGGATAGAGATTTTTTTTATTTTTATCTGACTCACTATAGTAAACCCTGGACTGTAGTAAACATCAATCCAATCTACTACTAGCCAATTAATTCAAGTTCATGACTTGAGTGGAAGCTCCCCATTGGGTTTCCAATGGTATAATCTTCATTAAGAAGCCGACTTCCACATGGAGTAGTTAGTGTGAAACATTGACCATTTGATTAGCAGACATACACACAAGCACTATGTCACTAGGGCTGTATTTCTAATGTAACCCCCAACGATTGGCACGAGTCAAGTCTGACTCACAGTGACCTTGTATAGGGTTTCTAAGGCTGTCAAACTTAATGGGAACAGAGAACCTCATACTCCCCTTCAGAGTGGCTCGTATGTTCGAACCACTGGCCTTGCAGTTAGCAGTCCAATACTTCCATAACAGTGCCACCAGAATGTGATCAAAACACCAAACTCACTGCCATCAAGTGGATTCCAACTCACTGTGACACTGAAGGGCAGAGAAGAACTTCTCCAGTGGATTTGCGGGGCTGTAAATCTTTCTGGCACCAGAAATCCAGGCCTTACCCCTCCTGTGGAGTGGATTATGGTTTCAAACTGCTGACTGTGTTTAGCAGCTCAACTCATAACCAACCACTGGGCCGCCAGGACAAGCACACCAGACTATTATAGCTCCTTAATAAATGGTCTTTTAATAGATACCTGAGTACATGATTGAACAAGTAATTGTATCCTATAATGCAGGTTTCATTTTACTTGGTATAACTAGCTTTAGACAATGTTAGGTGTCGTGGCAGCTACAAAATCTCCTGTCCACTTGAGCGAAGGGGTAGAGTCTAGGCTGCTAATCAGGTCATAGCCAACAAGGCCTCTGTGTGGGCATGGCCTTCTCCTGAAGGTTCTGGAAACTCCTGTCTTTCTCCCTGGAGGCAGGATACACACTCTTTCTGCCTTCCCTTTCCTGCTGTGGAGACACACAGAGAGCTGAGGGGACGTAAGGAGACCCATGCCAGCGCTGAGATGCTCCCACAACCACAGGATCCACAAGACTTTCCACCCACTGGGCTGTGATCTTCCTGCATTCAGCATCATTGCATATGTTGCGTGAGTCTGATGAGGAATTTATAGATTGGTATCAGACGTGTGGGCTAACATCAGACTTATGGACTTGATCTGAACTGGACCGGGGTGTTTTCTTAATATACAATTACTCTTTGATATTAAGGTCTCTCACACATATATGAGTGTCATTGAACTTGTTTTTCTAGTCAACTCGGTCTAACACAGGTGCCTTCTCCTTGAGTTTTTAAAACATCTTCCTGATTGTTTGCTACTCAATAATCATTTGTCTTAATCACAAAGTATCAGAATGCTTCAGAGGCATATTTGATGTTATCTGTGTTCAGTCTCCACTAAATATATTGGTGATCCCATCCAGTCTTAGCTCTTTACATATCAACAATGTGTTGATGGCTTTCTAGTTTTATTGTCCAGTTGAACTTCACTAGTTTATATCTTAGCGCAATGTATTTAAAATGAATTCTGCATCCCAGGTAAACGTGTTCACTCTGTAGTCCGCTGAATCTAAAAACACTGAAACCATCTTTGATTCATAGCCAACATACTCTCCAACCAGTCTCTTTGAAAGGCTATCTTCAACTTTAAAATGTACAGAAATCAGTAATTTCTTATCACATTTATAGTTATTGTGGGTTTTATCTAGTGACAGCAATAATTTCCAAAAGGTTTTCATACTCCTATCTGGGCTACACTACAGACTATTATTAGTACATTTGTCTAATATTTTCCTGTTAATCTTTTGCTTCAAATAATCTACAGCATCTGACTGGCCAAAATTATAACAGTAAAATACTTTTTCAAAAAAAAATAAGATAAACAAAAAAAAACTTTCTAAAACAATGAGAAAAAGGGAACATCGGCTGAACATTTCTGAGTATTTCCCAACATAAAGGTAATTATTCTTAGGAACAATAATGTTATAGCTGTTATGTATAAGATAAAATGAAAGTCCTCACTTTAAAGATGAGATCTTTAAAGATGAAGTCTTTAAAGATGAAATGAAAGATATAACTTTAAAGATATCCTGAAATATTTACATATGAAATCACTGGATGCATGAATTTGCTTCCAAGTGATCATAGGAAAGCCTGAGGTTGTTATGGACTTCATCTTGATGGAATCCAAAGCCCATGTTCATAGAAGCAGCAGTCAAGAGATCTAACAAGTCATTGCATTGTTTATATCTGTTGCATAAGACCTCTTTAAAATGTGGAAAAGCAAGGACTAGAGTGGCCTTGAGGACTAAGGTGTGCTTGACCCAAGCCAAGGTATTTTCAACCACCTCGTATGCATATGAAATTTGAACACTGAATACGGAGGACCAAAGAAGAACTATGGTGCTAGCAAAGGGTATTGAAGAACCATGGGCTGCCAAAAGAATAAGCACATATGTTTTGAAAGAAGCACAGTCAGAATGCTCCACTGAGGCAATGATAGCAAGCCTTTGCCTCTTGTGCTGTGGATGTGTGATGGGTTCAGCCAGGGGGGACCAGTGCCTGGAAAGGAGATCGGGTTTGCTAATGCAGAGGAGCAGTGAAAACGAAGAAGGCCCTCACCAGGATGGATGGGCACAATGGCCGTAATGATGGGCTACAACAGAAAAACATGGGTGAAGATGAGGCCGGACCAGGAGTCATTTCCTTGTGTTGTACAAGGGTCTCTATGAGTGAGGACCATTTAAAGGGCACCCAACGAGAACACAAATGATCCCAAACCAGATGACATCAAAGACACTATACATAAAGAAATCAAAGGGTCATAACAAATTCAGGAAAATACTGGATGCCAGAAGAAACCCTGAAACTTGCTCAGAATGTAGGACAGCTAGGGTAAACAGACGAAATGATGAGATCAAAGAATAGAATAGAATGTTTGAAAGGGTGACTCAAGAAGACTAAGTAAAATATGGTAAAATAATGTGTAAAGATCCGGTGTTAGAAAACTAAAAGCAAGGACAAGGTTGAGATTTCGCAAGCTGAAGAAAAAAAAAAATCAAGCCTCAAATTTCCATGCTGAAGGATTCCCTGGACAAAATGCTGAATAATGCAAAAAACATGAAAAATAAGATGAAAGCAATACATGGACTGAATGTACCAAAAATAATTTATTTACATTTAACCATTTCATAAAGTAGTATATGCCCCCAAACTGATATTACTGAAGGAAGAAGTCCAAGTTGCAATCAAGGCATTGGCAAAAAACAGAGTTTCATAAATTAACAGAACACTCATGGAGATGTTTCAACAGACTCCATCATTGGAGGTGCTAACACGTTTATACCAAGAAATAAGGAAGAGAGCTACCTGGTCAACCAACAGGAAGAGCTCCATATATCTGCCCATTCCAAAGAAAGGTGACATAACAGAATGAAAAAAAATCATTAAATAATATCATTAATATTATGTGCAAATAAATTCTTGCTGATGAAAATTCCAAATGGATGTAGAAAAGGTCATCAGGAGGTATATCTTTGTTAATATCAGATGATTCCTAGCTGAAAGCAGAGAATACCAGAAATACATTTACTTGCATTTTATTAACTATGTAAGGGCATTCAATTGTATGGTTAGTAACAAAATATGAATTATATAACAAATAATGGGAATTCTACAATTATTCTCCTGCAGAGCCTGTACATAGACCAAGATGTAGTCCTTGGAGCAGAACAAGGGAACGCTAAGAGGTATAAAATCAATAAATGTGCATGTTGCGATTGTATCCTTTCACCATACTTGTTCAGTTTGCACGCTGAGCAAATAAACCGAGAAGCTGGGCTATAGGAAGAAGTGGGTGGCTCAGGATAGAAGGCAGATTCATGAACACCCTGTGACATGCAAAGGATACAATCTTGCTGGATGAAAGCAAAGAGACCCTGAAGCCCTTACAGATGAAGACCCAAAACAACAGCCCTCAGTATGAATTACAGCTCAAGATGAAGACAAAATCCTCAACTGGACCAATACGCAATGTCAAAATAAATGACGAAAAGATTGAGGCTGTCACGTATTTTGTTTGACTTGGATCCTCAAACAACCCCAATGGAAGCAGCAGTCAGGAAATCAAAAGATACGCTGCACTGGGAAATTTATAATATTTTACTTTGTCTTCGAGCTACCCTATTCAGCTCTTGGAATTAATCATTTCATGTGGCTCAGTTTGGCTACTCTATGATTAAGGGCAAAGTTCAGGGTCTCTACTTGATATGGTCTTGAAAGGCAGGTGGGAGAGACATAAAGTCATTCTTTGACTCTCGTTAATATGTTTTACTTTTCTTCAACTGCAACCTGAACTTACATATGAGCAATGGACGGTGTGTTCCACAGTCAACTCCTGGCTTGGTTTCAGCTGCTGATATTTAACTTCTCCATCGTGTCTTCCCACAGATGTAGTCAATTTGATTTCTGTGTGTTCCATCTTGAGAAGCCCACGTTTATAGGTGCCTTTTTTGTGGTTGAAAGAATGTATGTGCTATAAAGAAGTAATTGATTTTTCAACAAGCTATCATGCAACCTCCAGCTTCATTTTTATCACCAAGGCCAAATTTCCCAACTATTGTTCCTTCCAACTTTTACATTCTAGTCACCAATCTTTATCCATGCATAAGAACATACTGACAGCAACAACAAAAACAACAAAGAAAACAGAGAAATCCTAATAGAAAAGAAAGCAGAAAATATTGAAAACTAGAACAAATTGAAAAGGGAGATCGAAGGATAAGGTTAACCTTTAACCCATCTGCATCTGCAGCAATTCGCTTCCCAATGCAGTCGGCAGGGTACCAAGGCAACTGACATCTCTAATCTATGGTCAGAGAGGAGATTTTGGAGGCTTAATCTACACATATTTCTCCTTCATTAAAACACATGAAATCACTTTACAATGAGTCAAGAAGGAGCTCAAATGATAAGATACTACATGTTAACATAGGTACATCTGCCTTAATGGACTTCTCTGTCTGATAACAAGGCCCTAGCCGTTGCTGGACTATGGTTGGAGGAACTTACCAGAGGCTTAGTCCACATAGGGAACCTGCAAACGGAATTTAGCTTTCCACTGTCATTCACAGTCTTTTGCAAACCAAGTGTTCACCATTTAAGCTGTGATGCCCTTCTCTCCTTCATATTTTATCACTCTTTTAACTATTTGTCCCGCCTCTTGTTATAAAGGCCTTTACCATTCACCAGGAATAGCTGGCTGATATGAGCAGTTAAGTGTGTGACTACTCTCCCACAGGTTAATGGTTTGAACCCATCCAGAAGCACCTCAAAAGAAAGACCTGGCGGTCTGTTTATAAAAGATCACAGTCATGAAAACCCTGTGGTGTCAGTTCCACTCAGTTCTACAGGATCTCTATTGATTAGGATTGACTCATCAGCAACAGGGCTTATCAATATCATTCTTTAATTGATATTTTATCCCTATTACACATCATCAACTAGATTAATCAGCTATAGTTACAAAACAAACCTTTCTAATTTTTAATTATGTATGGTAATAAACCACAAAAACATTCATTTTGCTCACTGACAGATCTATGAAAAATAGTTTTGCTTCAGATTGGGGATCAACTGAACTTTTATTAAGGCCCAGGTCTGCGCTCTATGTTTCTCATCCTATGGAACAGAGACTCCCCTTAGGGCTCATCTTTTATGGTACTAGTATGGTAATCTGTATAAATACATTTAAAGCCTCCATTTGAGTCACATCAGAGCACGTTGTAATTATCAAAGCTAACCCATGCCTGAGACCCAAGTCCATGAACTGGGCAGGGATGTCTACTCTAAGCCAAACGGAACAATCTTATGGACAACTATCCCCTTTGGTGTGAATATTCACAATACAAATCATTTTAGAATATCACTTTGAACCCATACCCATTGTAATATACTAGTAACATTATTGGTGACTACCATGTGACTGTGATTTTCATCCATACCTAGTCAGCACTAGTGAAAGCCACTTATGAAGACAAAATTACCCAGTCTGACAAGTTACTTTCCTCATTCATGTCCCAAGAAGGCCCCTATCCTTTTGCTCAATCTATTCCAATTGTGTTATATCCCTTGTTTCAACGTTCCTGCTTTCCAGAACTTGCCAGTATTTTCTGATCTAGTGAAAAGTGTACCTTTTCTATGAAATCTATTCTCATTGGATTCCCGGTATCTATGACATTGATGAGAACCCGGATGGCACAAAGGCTTGAGTGCACAGCTGCTGAGAGAAAGGCTGGAGGTTTGAATTTAACCAGCTGTTCTAGAGGAGCAAGTCCTGGTCAACTCCTTTCAAACGTGTCCATCTTAGAAAACTCTGCAGTGCAGTTCTACTCTGTACACGTTGGGCTGCCACGAAGAGAAAACAATTATATGGCAACTGGCTCAACTTGTTGCTTTTTGTCCACATCGAATCTTTGGAGCATTTACAACAAACAAACAAGCCAGCAAACCATGCTGCTGCTGTTTTCGCCCTCCACTGGAGCCAATGTCCATTCCTAGCTCCCTTCTAAGGTGGGCGCTCCTCAAGGACAGTGCCTGGGACATTCTTCTGCTTCTCCCACTGGTCCTTTGCACATATAGATGCCGGGCACTGTCTGGTGAGGTCGCTTACAGCCAGAATCCTGCCTGCCGTTTCCAGCTTCTTTCCACAACACTGATTTCTGTGTGACTTTGAACGAGTCACATAACCTCTCAGTGCCTCATTGGCTCCAGCTGTAAAAATCAGGCGAACAGCACTTAACTGCAGGCAGCCTAATGAGTCAGAGGCATTGTGAAGGATTAATGAGAGACTAGAGCTCTCTGAGTCCTCCAAGGGAAGGTATGATAAAGGAACAAATGAGTTATTATTACCTATTAGGAGCATATGGCATAAAATTCTCTCCAGCCCTCAAAATAAATTAAATAATTTTGGGAGAACAATTAACTCTTTTGGTCCATTAGGTAATAGATGAGTACATTACATTTAATAATAAGGCCTGCATATTCCGTTTACAAATTGCTTTCACCAATACATTATCTAATTTCACCTTCACGAAAAGGAAAATCTAGCAAGCAGGGCAGGCACCGCCCTCTAAAATCCCAGGGGAGGAAATTGACATGCCGGAAGATGAAGTGGCTTGTGCAAGTTCGAACAATTTATAAGTGATACAACTCAAAACTCGAGCCCATTATTTTGCCTGAGAAGTCAGTGACATTATAGCAAATGCTACCTGTTACGATGAACTCATAGACGCTCCATGGGACAGAACCACCACAATCGGCATCCTAGGCTGTCCTCTGTGTGGGTATATATCCCCACCCCGTTCCGCAGCAGGGCCGCTGGTGGGTTCCAACGCTGACCCATCAGTTAGCAGGCAACTCCACTGCCAGGATACTTCGTCCTATCACTGCCCTCCAGATGATGGTGACTTATAATCTCCCTATAGCTAGGTACATATCATACACTTAGTATCTATACCAGTAACACTAAATATGTAGCATGGAAAAGGTTTTGAATTTCAATAATCATGAATATGCAAATACAGTTATTGACTAACATTACTTTTTTTAAAGTTCGGTTGAAACAGCTGGATGCATACTGCAGTGCTGGTAAGTGAAGATAGTACAATCGATTTCATAATCCATTGATGGATTCAGCAGCTATTCAATATCAGACATTACCAGGATAATATGATTACTGGCTCTTAGAGTCTCTGAAGTGACCTGCAAGGCCACCTATTCTTCACTTATCACTTATCCCATTATCCAATATTCCATAGTTAGTAAGATAATAAAAAGTCACCGACTGAACTATTTTGTGCATTAAAATCAAGATGTCAGGTAACAGTGTTGTTGTTGTTGTTGTTGTTGTTATAAATGTCATCAGCCGCCACAGAGTTGGTTCCGACTCGGAGCGACCCTGGGTAGCAGGGAGTAAAACATTGCCTGCTCTTGTGCGATCCTCACAATTGTTCTTATGTCACAGCCACTGTGTCCATCCATCGTGTCCAGGACCTTCTTCTCTTCAACTGGTTTCTCCTGGCCACCTGGCCTAAGGACATGAGCCTAAGACTCACTATCCTTGCTGCGAACTTCTTTCCAGACAGATTTGTTTGTTCTTTTGGTAGTCCGTGGTACTTCCAATAATCTTTACAGCACCACAATTCAAATGTATCAATTCTTCTTTTGTCTTCCTTATTCAATGTTCAACTTTCACATGCATCTGAGGAAATTGAATGTACCATGACTTGGATCAGGTGCACCTTATTTCTCAAAGTAACATCTTGGCTTTTCAACATTCTAAGAGGTCTTGTGGAGCAGATTTAACTAATACTGTGCATCATTTGATCATCTGACTGCTGATTCCATGAGCATTGATTTTGGATCCAAGTAAAATAAGCTGCTTCACCATTTCACTCTTTTCTCCACTTACCATGAGGTTACCTATTGGTCCGGTGGTGAAGATTTTGATCTTGTTTACATTGAGTTACAATTCATACTCAAGACTGCAATGCTTGATAGCAAATATTTCAAGTCTTCTGGAATGTCAGCAACCAAGGGTGTGTCATTTACATATTTTAGGTTTTTTATGAAGTCTTCCTCCAATCCTGATGCCAAATTCTTCTTCATATAATCCAGCTCTTCTGATGATTTGCTGAGTACAGATTGAGAAACTGTGATGAGAGGTTACAACCTTTGTGCACATCCATCTTGATTTTCAGCTACGCAATATCCCCTTGTGCTACTCACAAAACTGCCTCTTCACCAATGGACAGCTTCTGCATGAGCACAATGAAGGGTTCTAGAATTCCCTTTTTCCTCAAGGCTATACATCGTTTGTCATGGCACACAGAACAAAGTCTTAGCACAGTCAATCAAACACAAGGAAACATATTTCTGGTATTCTCAGCTCTCAGTCAAGATCCATCAGATATCAGCAATGATATCCTTTTAGTATAAGACCACTTCTGAAGCTCACCTGAAACTCTCTGTCAATGCACTGTTGCAACCTTTGTTGGATCATCTTCAGCACACTTTTCCTTGCATGTGATATTAATAATATTGTACTATAACATGTGTATCTTTGGGTTGCCTTTCTTTGGAATGGCTAAAAATATGGATCTCTTCCAGTCACTTGGCCAAGTAGCTGTTTTCCTAATTTCCTGCAATCGATGAGTGATTGTTTCCACTGCTACATCAGCTTGTTGAAACATTATGATTGGTATTCTATCAATTCCTGGAACCTTGTTTTGGGCTAATGCTTTCTGTACGGCTTGGAGTTCTTCCTTCCATACAATTGGTGCTTGCTTAAATGCTACCTCCTGAATGGTTGAATGTCCATTATTATTATAATTTTTTTTTTT
>NW_022111320.1:38578489-38610356 GCF_000313985.2 Echinops telfairi
CTTCTTGAGATTTTCTCTTCTTGAGATTTAATCCAGATGCGATAAAGTTCATATATTGGCTCCCCTGGACTTGTTTTAAGTTTCTTCCGCTTCAGCCTAAACTGACATAAGAGCAATTGATGGACTGTTTCACAGTCAACCTATGGCCTAGATTTAGCTGCTGGTTTTGAGCTTCTCTTGTTTCTGCCCTCAGTTGTAGGCCATTGGATTTTCAAGTATTCCATCTGGAGAAGCCCATTTGTACAGTTGGCTTTTGTGTTGCTGAAACAAAGTATTTTAGATGATGAAATCATTGGTCTTATGAAATTCTCCAGCTTTGTTTCTGTCCCCAAGACCTTATTTTCCACCCACTCTTCCTTCCTTGTTTCTTCTAACCTTTGCATTCCAAATGTCAATCATTATCCATTCATTTAGATTGCCAGTTTGATTAAGTTGATACTGAAGTTATATAATTCTTCAATTCCTGCATTACTATCTTTGGAGGTTGGTCCACAAATTTGAATAATAGTTGTGTAGATTGTATTTCCTTCCATAGAAATAGATATTATCCTATAATAGACAGCATTGCACTTCAAGATAGCTCTTGAAGTGCTATTTTGAATTTGTCATTCCAGGTATAGTAAACCATATGATTATCTGATTCACAATGGCAAATGCAAGTCCATTTCAGAATACTGACACATAGAATCTGCCACTTGGCTTTAAGTTTGTTGTACAATATCTTTAAATTTTTGCTGAAGATAGTTCAATAACCATTATAGCAGTTCATTGACAAGGAGCTGCCAAAGATTCAGTCCAGATTTAGAAGAGGGCATGGAATAAAGCTATTGTTGCTGATCTCAGGTGGGTCTTGAGTGAAAACATAGAATACCTGAAAGATGTTCATTTGCATTTTATTGACTATGAAAAGGCATTTGATGTGTGGGTCATAACAAACCATGGATATCCTTGAGAAGAATGGGGATTCCAGAACACTACCTTGTGAGCATGTAGAAGCTGTCCATGGATTAAGAAACAGTTACTCAAAAGAACAAGAGAATATGGTATGTGTGAAAATCAGGAAAAGGCTATGTCAGGGTTGTATCCTCTCACTATAGTTATCCAATATATATACTGAGAAAATAATCAGAGATGCATGAGTATATGAAGAAGAACACAGCATCAGGACTGGAGGAAGGCTTATTCAACAACTTGAGATAAGCAGATGATACAACCTTGGTTACTGAAAGTGATGTGGGCTTGAAATACTTGCTGTTGATGGTCAAGGATTGCAGCCTTCAGTATGGTTTGCAAATCAATGTAAAGAATACCAAAGTTCTTGCCACTGTACCAATAAGTAACATCATGATAAATCAAGAAAAGGTTTAATTGTCAAGGATTATTTTCTTGCTTGAATCTACAATCAATGCCCATGGAGGCAGTAATTCAGATAATGCATGGCATTGGTTAAATCTACTGCATAAGACCTATTTAGGATGTTGAAAAGCAAGGATGTTACTTTGAGAAAGAAGGTGCACCTGACCCAAGTCATGTTACTTGTAATTGCCTTCTACGCATGTGAAAGTTGTATATTGAATAAAGAAGACTGCAGAAGAATGTTTGCATTTGAATTGTGGTACTGGGGAAAAAAGAATGGAAAGTACCATGGACTTCTAAAGGGAAAAACCAGTGTGTCTTGTAAGAAATACTTCCAGAGTGCGCATTAGAGGCAAGGATGGTGAGACTTCATCCTACATATTTTGGACATGTTATCAGGAGAAACTGGTCCTTGTAGAAGGATATCATGTGTGGTAAAGTGAAGGGGCATTAAGAAAGAGGGAGGCATTCAAGGAAATGGACTGACACGCTGGCTGCAACAATGAGCTCAAGCATGGGAACAATTGTGAAGCTGGTACAGGACCAGACAGTGTTTTGTCCTATTGTGCAAGAGGTCTCCATGGGCCAGAACCCACTCAATGGCAGCTGTGATCATTCGGTTTTCTGTGCCAACATGACAACCATAGGAACATGTGGCTGGAGTTTAGCCTGTCAATCAGGTCGCAGCTTGATTGGAGGCTGGCCTTCTCTCTTTCTCCCTGGAGGTGGGCAACATACACTCTGCTTCACCTTCCTACTGTCCTGTTACTCAGAGAGCTGCCTGAGCCACGCTGAGACCTGAGAGCCCTGTGATGTGGCCATTGGATCCACAAGACATTTCACCCAGTGGCCTGTGAAGTCCCTGCATCCTGCAGGATTGCATGTGGCTTTGTGAGTCTGAAGAGAGATTTATAAACCTGTGTCAGACTTGTGGACTTGAGTTGGACTGGCCCAGGTTATTTTATTGATGCATATTTACTTATTAATATAAAGCTCTCTCTTACACATATATGAGTGTCTATGGATTTGTTACTCTAGTCTACCCAGACTAACAGCAGCTAACAACAACCACATTGACAAGGAATGAAGAATAACAAATCAAAAAGGGTTTTTTTTTTTTCTTCCTTACTCATACAAGGTATAGGTACATGGGTCAATGTAGGAAAATTAGTAATTCTCATTGCCGACATAAATATTCAAGATCTAAAGTGAACTATGATACTAACTTTAACAATACATTTGAACAATAAAAGCAGAATAAATTTCAGAGCCTTTCTATAAAGGACATTCACAGCATTTATAAGATCTTTAACAACAAAAATTATATTTTTAAAATTCCCATTGCTATGACAATAGAGGTTGAGAATGGGGAAAAAATAGTATTTTCTTTGTTTGAATAGGGTTAAAACATATTTTTTTTCTGTTTTCTATCCATATTTGGCTCTTTCTTCTGTTATACAATTAGAGCTGCATTTCTTCGTCAAGGACATCTAAATAATGTTAGCTCTAGATTACTTCTAAATTAATTTATAGACTTAATACAATTACATAAAATTTATCAGACTTCTTAGAAGAAACTGGTTCCAGTTGTATATAGAAATGCAAAGCCCCTAGGCTATCTTGAAAAGGAACAAAGTTCAAGTAATTATATTACTGAATTCAAAACTGACTATAATGCTGCAGTAATAGAGACAGGATGTGATTGGTATAAAATAGTGTAAAAAATAAGGAAGAGGATAGACATCTAGAAAAAGACTCATACAAAGGTGGTCAAATATCTTTTAACGGTGATACCCCGCTGTGGCCTTGTGGACTCATTGTCTATTTGGTGAACTTGTGTTGTGATCATGCAAATTTGTCACATTATACACTAACTCTGAGCTTAATTCTACAATGTGGTTCAATTGCACTAAAATCTGCAATTTTTGAAGAAATTTGGAGCATTGCATGGCTTATAAAGCCAACCCTTTTTTTTTTTCAAAAGAATGTCTTTGATCCATTTTGCATACCCTAATTCCTATTCTCCAGATGTAATGGTAGGAGAATTTATTGTTCATCTTTAGTGAAGAAGAGTAAAAAAAATGGATTAGCTGCTTTAATTGTTGTACAGATCCAGATGTGAATCAATTCCAGAACAACATTTCCATTCTGCAGATATCCAGAGAAGTAATGTTGGAAAAATCTGTGCGGTCTAACGTATTCATGGATAGGGATTCTGGTCATACCCAGCTTTGAAATCACCGCATGGCCATATTTCCACTCCCAAAATGTCTATCACAAGCTTTTATACTTCCCTTAGGTCTTCTATGGAATATAAGGTCTTTATAAATCTCCATGCCCAAAGAGTATAAGACAGACTTCTCAGTGTTTGGCTCTTATTAAAAAGCTGCAGAATAAACTCTGTATAGGGCAATGCTTTTTGAACTTGAATGCACCATAGTCATCTAAAACTCAAACACCAAACTCACTGACATGGAGATGATTCTGACACAGAGAAACCCTGTAGGACAGCGCAGTACTGCACACGCAGGTTTCTGAAAGTGTAACTCTTTCCCAGAGTAGAAATCCTCAGCTGGTGGTTTCAAACCACAGCCCAACTCATTCCCCACTTAGGAGCCCTGGGTGCCCTTTGGGTTATGCATTTGGTTGCTAACCACAAGGTCAGCTGTTCAAGACCACCAATTTTCATTGGTTTTCTTATGGATCATCTAAGATGATGTTGAACTGCAGATTCAGACTCAGCCAATCTTGCATGGGATCTGAGAGTCTGCTGCGTTTTTATCAAGCTCGCAGGTGATGACTCAGCTGTTTAATTCACAGAACACACTTGATTAGAAACGTTTAAAGATTCGAATCTTTATAACTTCACACATGCAAAGCACTTTGGATTTATATATGTCCCTTATCCCAGTCCCCTGGGCATGAAGTAATCCTTCAGCTTTATTGGGATGTTGGGACACATACATCTCACTTCTGTGTTGTGGTGCCTTTAATTATAAAAGCATAAGTGCTCACAAAATATTTAAGTTCAAAATAAAATAAAATACAATAAAGAATGGAAGATTTATGTGACTTTCTATGAATATCTTAATAGAATTCATATTTTAAAGATTCTGAGAAAAATACAGGCATATACATATTTACATATGTGGGTACCTACAAGGATACCCCTTTGAAAATGGGCAGATTCAAAACGTTCAGGAATTCGAATGAAAGTATACAGTTCTCAGGGAAGACCATCTATTAGATTATACAAAGAGCAGGTTTCTTGCACTTTATTCCTCACGCTTGAAAGAGAAGCTTTATCACAGTACAGGGGAGACCAGCAATGGCTATTGTAGATAGCTGTTGTAAAAGGCAAGGGGGAAGTAAGCACCCTGCTCTCAAAGCTAGCAAGCTCTCCCCTAGTTGGCTCCCTTTGAGTCGATGCTGGCAGAGTAGTATATTCATTTTTATTACAGAGAGACTTTCATAGTCTACAAAAATAGCTGAATCTGAGAAATTGTTATCTTTCTAGCTTTGGTACATTTCATGAAAAAATTATTTCTTTCCCTCAGAGGAAAATAAAAAAGAATAGCGTCTATGCATCAACTTTTCCCAGTTCAATGGTGTGCCCATCTGTGCAGGGTGGTCAGGAGAGGAACAGTTAAATCCTCTATTCCCCAAACCCAAGAACCTTTACCGCACTGATATACATTTATTCCAAAGAAACTTTGTAAGCCCACATTTTGTCCTTTGGAAAAGATTTTTGTTTGCACTTTCAGAAGTGCTGACTAATCCAATATAAAAATATAGTACTCGCTGCTATTAAAAAAATCATTTTTTGCTCACATGAATTACTCTCATGAATATTTGTGGAGGTAATTTAAATAATGGGCCTCATAGCATTGCATCTTATAGAACGCTAGGAAATTAGAGTTGAAAGGAAGGCACTTTCATGGCATAGTGGTTCTGTGCTCAGCTGCTCACGGAAATCTCCCGTTTGAACCCATCAGCAACTATCCAAGGAAAGGTGTGGCAGTGTGCTCTGTAAATACAATGGCCTTGGACGTCTTAGCACGGCTCCGTGAGATCCCATAAGGCCATTGCGAACGGGAATGGACTCAATGACAATGGGGCGGTGAGACTTGGAAGAGAGGTTTGCGATGGAAAGTCCTCAGTTTACTTCCAGATAAAGAACAGAGATCCCAACAGTTTACACAGTCTGTAGAAAATCCACCAGAGCAGAGTTAGTGGGAGATCCCATGATGTTTGCGTAATCTAGAGCCCAGGTGGTTTAGTGGGGATGTGGTGGTTGCAATCCACACGGTAAGCAGTTCGAAACTCAATAGGACAGTTCTACCCTGTCCTATCAGGTCGCTCTAGGTCAGCATGGACTTGATGGCGGTGAGTTTGTTTGGTTGTTGAGAGGCATTCTGGTGGTGCAGTCGGTGACATATTGGGCTGCTAACCACAGGGTCAGTGGTTTGAAACCACAAACTTTTACTTGAGAGACGAGGTTTTCCACTACTATAGAGTTAAGAGTCTCAGAAACTCACCCAGTTCTACCCTCTCTTATAGGGTCATTGTTGAGTCCAAATTAACTCCATGGTAGTGAGATTGTTTTTACTGGAAAGAAAGCCCTGATGATTGGCTTCTGAAACTCAATCTGATTTAATTGTGCATGAGCTCACAGTGAGTCAAATGAAATAAAAAAATAATCTCATTTAAAACAGGTTGGTACACATCTAGTCTTGATTTCATTGTTTTTTTAACCTATGCCTCCTATGATTTCTATAGGTAAGTATTGCTCCTTGTGTTAGGCAGGGTTCTCTAGAGAACATAACCAGGACACTATGCATATAATATTATATTTCCATATATATATATATATGGATAGATTTATACAACATGAAGGAATATAACAGCTAATTAGTTCACACAGCAGTACAGAGGGCTGAGTTCAACTCACTTCAGTGGAATAGTTAATATACAGGAAGCCTTTCAACTCACAAGGGCTGCCTGGTCCAAGGTTAAGGAAGCAGATAGCTGAGTCTTCCCTGGGGTAAGGCAAACATAGTCCACACACAGGCAGCAAATAGCAGGGCAGGTCACCAACAGTCAGCAGCTTAAGAGCTTAGCAAAGCAGGCCTGATGGAACTCAAGCAATGCAAGACAACAAGATCTACCAGCCTCAAGCTCATGTGATGTACACACCAGCAGCATGATGAAGCAAGTTTAGAAGGAACCTCAAGCTCTAGTGACAGGATCCAAAAGTTGGCTGTCCCACAGGTACACAATAAACCTACCTATCACAGTCTATCCCTTGTCAACTTGGCACCAGTACACAATTCTTTGGCCATATATAATTTAAAGACATTAATGAAATCACACTTACACATAATAGCATACATCTACCATACATATAAATGAAAACACACCGAGTCTAATTATATGTGGTACATCACACATGAACAAAGGAAAGATATTCAATCAGCACATATAAAGAAGATAAACTGACAATCACAAACCTTGCTTTTATAATTGATCACGTGGTCATAACTGATAGGTAGAACTAGCTTCTTCTACTACCCATTCTGTATTTTTATTTATTATTTATTTATTTATTTATTTATTTTTAACACTTTATTGGGGGCTCATACAACTGTTATCCCAATCCATGCACACACCAATTGTGTAAAGCGCATTTGTACATCGTTTCTCAAAACCTTTTCTCTCCATTTAAACCCCTGACATTAGGTCCTCATTTTTCCCCTCCCTCCCCGCTCCCCCCTCCCGCATGAGCCCTTGATAGTTTATAAATGGGTATTTTGTCATATCTTGCCCTGTCCGACGTCTCCCTTCATCCACTTTTCGGTTGTCTGTCCCCCAGGGAGGAGGTCACACACAGTTCCATGTAATCAGTTCCCTTTCCTACCCATTCTCCCTTTACCCTCCCTGTTTTGCCACTCACACCACTGGTCCTATATACCCATTCTGTATTACTTTTGTCCTCGGCAAGCACCTCAGCTGGCTGTGGTTTTTGCCTGCTGTGGTGACCCAGCCCTTCATTTCTTAGGGGTCTGGGTTATTAAATGTCCTGTCAGGATTGGGTTGCTGTAGTTTACCATTTACTTTAATCACAGGCATGTTAGCACTAAGAGATGGCCTGCAGGATCTCCAGGATTCCGGACATCTTCTTCACCTCCATTATGTAAGACCAGTCCAATTTCTCCTTGTTAATCAGGACCAATCATATCACTCAGTGACACCCTTTCTGATCTATTGATCCAAAGGCATGAGAAGCCCAAAGTGGCCAGGGGGCATTCTCAGCTGCCAGTTCAGTGGAATCCGTGCTGTGTTTCCAGGTGGGAGAGTTCCTTCCTTTGGGACCAGGACCTCCAGGCCTGAAGTTCTTAGGGTTGCTGGGACAGGAAGCAAACATGCTGCAAGTGGATTATTAGGAGTAATAGTGAGTGGTGCCATGCCAGCTTCCACTCCTTGGTTCCTGAACTCATGCATCCTGGTGATTGGAGACACAGCACCATATTTTGGCTGCTGGTTTAGAATGTATGAAATCTCCTGGAGAATTGCCCCAGTCCCACAAGTCATTGCCAACCCTCTGGTGCCATTATTGTATCTTTAGGAGGCCATCTATCGTTCTGTCAAACCAGGTGCTTCAGGATGATGAAGAACATGATAAGACCAGTGGATTCGATGGTCATGGTCCCATTCCCACACTTCATTTGCTGTGAAGTGAGTTTCTTTATCAGAAGCAATGCTAAGTGGGATGCCATGCCGGTGGATCAAGGCATTCTGTAAGTTCATGGATGTTAGTTTTGGCAGAAGCATTGCATGCAGGGAAGGCAAATCCATATCTAGAGTAAGTGTCTGTTCCAATAAGAACAAAAACACTGCCCCTTCCATGACAGAATTGTTCCTATGTAATCAACCTGCTACCAAGTTGCTGGCTGATCTCCCCAAGGAATGGTCCCATATCTTGGACTTAATGTTGGCTTCTACTACTGGCAAATGGGGGACTCAGCAGTGGCAGTGGCCAAGTCAGCCTTGGTGAGTGAAAGTCCATGTTACTGCCCACATGCATAATCTCCATCCCTGCCACCATGTCCACTTTGCTCATGTGCCCATTGGGTAATAGCAGGAGTGGCAGAGGAAAGAGGAGAACCAGTATCCACAGTGTGTGTCATCTTATCCACTTGATTGTTAAAGTCCTCCTCTTCAGAGGTAACCCTTTGGTGAGCCTTCACATGAGACATGATTATCTTTACTTTCTTGGCCCATTCAGAGAGGTCTATCCACATACCTCTTCCCCTCACCTCCTTGTCACCAATTTTCCAGTCATGTTCCTTCTAATTCCTTGACCATCCAGCCAAGCCATTAGACACAGTTCATGAAACAGTATGCTATCTCACATTTGGCCATTGCTCCTTCCAGGCAAACTGAACAGCCAGGTGCACTGCTCCAAGTTCTGTGCATCGGGAGGGATACCCCTTCACTACTGTCCTTAAGGGAGATCCCAGAAAGGGGCTGTAGTGCTGCTGCTGTCCACTTAAGAGCGGTACTCACATATCATGCAGAGCCATCAGTAAAAGAACCATGAGTTTTCTGTTCTTCAGTTAAGTTATCATAAGGAACTCCCCAGGAGGCCATAGGTGCAGACTGGGAGAAGGAAAGTACTGTGACAGGAGTGGAGATTGTGGACTTTGGGGCCACTTTTTCATACAGGTTAGTTGTACCCTCCAGTACTGCTGTAGCCCGATCTCGTATATACCACTTCCATTTAATAATCGAGTGTTGTGCATGTCCAACTGCATGATTCTGTGGGTCAGACAATACCCAGCTCATGATGGGAACCTCAGGCCTCATGTGACTTGGTGGCCCATGGTGAGGCATTCAGTTTCCACTAAGGCCCAGTGACAGGCCAACAGCTGTTTCTCAAAAAGGGAGTAGTTGTCTGTAGAGGATGGCAGAACTTTACTCCAAAATCCCAAGAGTCTACACGGTGATTCACCAATAGGAGCCGGCCAAAGACTCCACACTGAATCTCTATAACTGACACCTCTAGCACCATCGGGTCAGCTGGATCACATGGTCCCAGTGGCACAGAAGCTTGCATGGCAGCCTGAACCTGTTGCAGAGCCTTTTCTTATTCTGGGCTCCACTCAAAACTGGAGGTCTTTCATGTCACTTGATACATAGGTCAAAGTAGATCACTCAAATAAGGGATATGTTGCCTCCAAAATCTGAAGAGAGCCAGTAGGCATTGTGCCTCCTGTTTAGTTGTTGGGGGGTGGGGGGCAGATAATATAGCGTATTCTTCACTTTAATAGGAATGTCTCGACATGCCCCATACCACTGGACCCATAGGAAATTTACTGAGGTGGAGGGTGCCTGAATCTTCAGTGGGTTGATTTCCTAACCTTTGGCACACAGATGTTGTACCAATGAATCTAGTCTTTGATACATCCTCCTTCGTAGGTCCAATCAGCATAATGTCACCAATATAATGGACTAGTGTGACATTTTGTTTAAGAGAGAGGCAATCAAGTTCCCTTCGGACTAAATTATGACACAGGGTGGAAGGTTTTATGTATCCCTGAAGGAGGGTTGTGAAAGTGTATTTCTGCCCCTGCCAACTGAAGGCAAACTACTTCTGGTGGTTCTTCGGTACTGGTATTGAGAAGAAGCCATTTGCTTGATCAATAGTTGCATACCAAGTGTAGTAGTTACATAATATGTTGTCAATTTGAGAGTGTTAAGAGTGAAGGGGTATAATTTAGCCTGTCAGTTTGCAGCCTCATTTGGAGATAATGGAGATACTGGAGCTAAGGAGATACTGGAGGCGGGGCACTTGCACATTTCCTTTGAGATGTTCCTGTTGACATGCCACAGGTAGCTATGCTGATGGAAGCCAGAGCTTTGGAGCTGGAGGAGGCATGTGCAGACCCACACACGCACTAAGATGCTTCCACCACCACTGGATCCATAAGACTTTCCACCCACTGGCCTGTAATCTCCCTGCATCCAGCATCATTGCATATGTGTTGCATGAGTCTGAAGAGGAATTTCTAGACTGGTGCTGGAAATCTGGGCTAAATTTATGGATTTGATCTGGACTGGGTTGGGATGTTTTCTTAATGTATAATTACTCTTTATATAAAGCTCTTTCCTATACACATAGTAGTGTCTATGAATTTATTTCTCTAGTCTACTCAGACCAAACACACCAAGTACCAGGACAAGTATTAATTTGCTCAAACAATGAAATCACATCTGGAACAACAGCTGCAACTGGAGTCACCACATGGTAAAGTTTGCGATAATCCACTGTCATTCTCCAGGATCCATTTTTTTGTCACATGCCAAATAGGTGAGTAAAATGGGGATGTGGTATGAATTACCCCCCTGCATCCTTCAAGTCTTTGATGGTGGCACTGATCTCTGCAATCCCTCCAGGAATGCGGTATTGCTTTTGTTTTACTGTTTTCCTAAGCAATGGCAGTTCTAATGGTGTCCACTTGGCCTCTCCTACCATGATAGCCCTTATTCCACATTTCAGTAATCCACTATGGGGGTTCTGCCAGTTACTAAATATGTTTATTCCAAAGATGCATTCTGGAACTGGGGAAATAACCACAGGATGGGTCCGGGGGCCCACTGGACCCATGGTGAAGCATACCTGAGCTAAAACTCTATCAATAACTTGACCTCCATATACCCCCACCCTGACTGGTGGACCTTTGAAACATTGGGGGTCTCCTGGAATTAGTGTCAGTTCATAGCCAGTAATCCCCCAAAAGTTTGATTTCCTTCTCTCCAATGAATTGTCACTCTTGTGAAAGGCTGCAGGTCCCTTTGGGGAAGGCTAGAAGAAAGACTAATAGTATAAATTTTCAGTGATGTAGCAGGGTCCTTCTTCAAAGGGACCTGGCCTTCCCCTCATTCAAGGGATCATGGGTCTGTAAACTGCTCAAGGTCTGGAAATTGATTGAAGGATAATGAATATCTCGTCTGCTGTTCACCTGATCTAGCATTCTTCTGCCTGTATAGATCACGTAAATATTGAGTAGGTTTCCCACGTATTTCACGCCTAAGGACACCGTGGCTAAGTAGCCAATGCCATATGTCCACACCAGACAGGCTTTGATTACTACAGAAACCTTGTTGTTCATTACGATAACCACGTCCACCCGTCTCTGTTGATTCAGTGCTGATGCCTGCCTCCTTCCACCAGTGGGTCCAATCAGCCCCATTGTAGGCAAATGTCAGAGTTCACTTAGGGCAGTGCCCACTATTAATCCTGGTGTACATAAAATAGCAATCACAGGAGTCTTCAGAGATACTGGGGGCCCTTCACAAACTTGTTCCTTATAGGTGTCGTGACAGGTGTATTCTCGGGCACTCCTTTTTTGAGGTCTGTGGGATTATTCTGACAGATCCATTCCAACACACCAGTTGCCCTAAGTTTTGGGATGCCTCCCTCTACAGTGTACCAGGGTAGGTCAGGTACCCCAAGTTGGTCTAATCAAGGCCATCTGGCAGCCCACACTTCAGTGAATCAACCAAATAGGCAATTAGATCCTCTTACCCTCTCTTGCTGAGACAGAAAGAAAAATGTGTGCTTAGAGTCCCCATATCAAGAATTGCAGACTGGTCTAAGGTTACATGCCTTGCACCAGTATCCCACACTCATAGTAACCATTCCCAGGGATATTCCCTAGGCTTCTGCTTGTACTTATTAGAAAACACAAGCATACCTTTATGAGTAAAGTGCACTTCTTCCTCAGTCATCATGTGATGACTAGGAACTTTCTGAGACTCAATTCTAGTGACAGGTCTAGAGGAAATAATGGGTGGTGGGGTTGTTTCCTGGGGGCTCTCAGCAATATCTTATAAGGCATCTCCCCCAGGCAATGTTACAGATGCAGTTCCACCTGGTATTTCAGCTGGAACCATTTGATTAATCTGCTCAAATGAGAGTTGTTTTACTGATAATGGATTAATCCCCTCAGGTGAGGGGTGGATGTATTCACTGGGGTGACTCAATTAAGTCCAGTGCTCAATATCCTCCTCTTCTGGATCATCAGTCCATATGTTCCCATCCTATGTTTCAGGGTCCCAATTCTTTCTGATTAATGCCCTTACCTTAATATCAGACACTGTTCTAGCCTTGCAACCCAGGTGACGCTGTAATTCAGCTACACGTTTGATGAGACTCTGGATGTGGTTTTGGCAATGTCAGTTCTATTACTAGAGGAGAGAAGACTCCATTGTAGCACGTGCAGAAGCTTTTAGGTCCATTTTAGACACTTGAAACAGACTTCTGAGTTTCTGAGCTTACCCCTTTCCTTGATCACATTGTGTATTATAAGGAGGAGCGGGCAACCAGCTTCCCTGTACTTCTCAACCTGACCAAAACTGCTGGAAAATATCAAACACAAGATCACTCAAAGCCTCTCCTCTCACCAGCATTCCTCTCCTCTCTTCATCTATTGGTGGTGATATTGTGGAGATTAGCTGTGCAACTTAACACCACTTAACAACTTAATACCACCTACTCTAGTAATAAGGCAGATTTATTCATGTCTGTACAGGCAGATATAGCATTATCGGTGCTTTTAAGCCTAATCAGGCTGGAAAGCCAAATTGAATAGCCCATATTTATGATTTTGTATCTCTAGAACCAATCCTGGTACCAATTTTTTAGGCAGGGTTCTCTAGAGAAACAAAACCAGGACACTTATGATTATAGATAGATGGATGGTGATAGATAGATTTATACGGCACAATGGAATGTAACAGCTAATTAGTCCACACAGCAGTACAGAGGGCTGAGTTCAACTCACCTTTGTGGAACAGTTAATATATTGGAAGTCCTTCAACTCACAAGGCTGCCTGGTCCAAGGTCATGGAAGCGGACAGCTGAGTCTTCCTTGGGGTGATGCAAACAGAGTCCATCCACAGGCAGAAAACTGCAGGGTGGGTCACCAACAGTTAGCAAAGCAGGCCTGATGGAGCTCAAGCAATGCAAGACAGCAGGATTCACCAGTCTTAAACTCAAGTGATGTACACACCAGCAGCTCGGCAAAGAAGGTCTCATAGGAACCTCAAGCTCTATTGACAGGATCCACAGGTAGTGTAGCTGTGGTAGTCACCTAATTTCCTGTCAATTTGAGGATTAAGATTGAGAGAGGAAAAAGGATGGTTTCACACATAACAGGGTCCATAAAAACCATTGTGAAAACAGATAAGGGAGTGTCTTGATCTCTAAATATTGCTGACTACCATCAAACAACAGAGAGTCAAAGATTATATACATATATCTGGAAGTCAATGTTATTTTGTCTTTGAACTATCTCTGATTCCTGCTACTAAATAGAAAGTGATTTAAATATAGGCCAGGATAGAATGGCCTGTGCAAGCATTCGAGATGGGAACTCTTTATGGCAGTAGGAAGACCTCTATTTCTCCCTTGGGACAGCTGGTGGTTTCAAACTGCTGACCTTGCGGGTCTCAGCCCAACTCAACACCATCAGGGTTCCTACCTACTGCACAGACAGGAAAAATCGCACTGCCATGCATTCCTTTAACCGACGAAAGCTGAATCAAGGGTTAGCTTGACTTGAGATAATCTGACTAAGGAACGGCACTTGAGATGCTATGGAGTAAGCGGCAGGCCACTAACTACAAAGTTGGCACTTCTAATTCACCAGCAACTGCATGGGAGAAAGATGATATTGTCTGTTCCAGAAAAGATTTTTAGATTCAGAAACTACGAAGTCAATAGCACTCAGAATTCACTGAGTGGAATTGGGGAGGGAACATCAGATACAGGATCTCAGCTCAAAATGCCAACTCGGAATCCCCAACTCTTCTTCAGAAGAGTTGATTTTTTAAGTGGCGGAGTTTAAATTACTTTGCAAAGAGAAACTTCCTTTGTTCAGCTTTTAGGTACATTTTGAAAAGCAGTTTTATGACAAAGAATGCTCTCCATTTAATTGCTATTGTCAATTGCCTTCAAGTGGATTCCCACTCTCAGCGATTAAGGTTGTTCCCACAGGTCCAGGCTGTGACCTTTGGAGTGCAGATCACCCAGCTTCTCTCCTAAGACGCTCCTTGGTGGATGGACAGCCAGCCTTTTAACTAATAGTCAAGTTCTTAATTATATCTGTGCTGGACAAAATCAGAGAGCTAAGGGCATTTACTCAAGGCATTTGTTCTTTGCAGACAACAGGCAGAAAAAGAAAAAAAATCCACTCCTGCTGGGCCCCCCATGGCCCTCACTACTCCAGTCCACTAAATTCCCTTCAACCTTTTCCCAAGCAGACTCCCATCATGGAACTGTGCTCAACCTCTTTCAAGGACACAGTCCTATCCTGCTTGTGGTTACTAAAGTTGTTCTATGCCTAAGTTCTTTCTAGTAATGTATAAATGGGTTTTTTTTTTTAGTAAATAGACTTAAGTGAAAAACAAGAGAGAAATCATTTCTTTATCTCTAATGCAAAACAGCAGTTCTCCCTTTTGTGTTCAAGTCTAAAGAGTCTGCACTGACGGCTTTGTCGCCGAGTCAAGTTGGTCTGCTATTGCCAAATGGCAAAGCCCACTTCTGAGTTAATGATGCATGTTGGTTCTTAATACTCTAGTGACTGAAAGAACTGTAATGAGTCTCCCTGACTTGAAGCAGGGCATGGACCTGCTAACCAATGACTTGGAAATGTCACCTTCAAGGTTGTGAAGTTGTTACATTATGCTGTCGCTCTCCTAGGGTAGAGAGCTTGCTCTCTTTTCTTGTGCAAGAAGACACTGTCTGTGCGTTTAGAAATCCATCGACCGCTAAGGAAGGAACATCCCGGCATCATTCCCATGGGGATGATTAGCCAGATCCTGTTACAGTCAAGGTCAGAATACCCGACATGAAGGAAAAGAAAAGTACACAGAGGAAACACAAAACAAAGACCGACGGCCTGTCCTGTTCACACTGCAGGGCCCGCTTTGTCGGTTGCATTTTCTGGTCTGGTGGCTGTCATGCTTTGGCTTTAACATTTCAAATGAGCAGAAGGCATCTGATGTGGAGAAATGCACAGCATGCCGATGCTACACATTTCCCTTTCCCACTCCCAGGCTTCCTGGGAGGAGTGTGCACTGTCAGATAGCAGCGGTCCTTGTTGTCATTGGAGGCCCAGGGACCTGCTCTCTCTCCTTCTTCTTCATTTGCATTGATATTCAAATTGGACAAGGTGCTCTCTGTTTATGCTGATCTACAAGGGTTTTAGTGAGCTTTTTTAAGGCATCACATGTCAGGGCAAGGTTGGCAGCACAGGGGAGAGAGCCATCAGATGGGTTCAGATCTCAATCGCTCTCTTGTTTCAAACTCTTTCAAGTCTCTGCTTCCTTAGGAGGAGTGGGGAGGGGTGACCATGAAGTTCTATCCTAAACTTTTCTTTGCATTTTCCTCTGTCATGCTTGTCTTTTTCTTCCGTGCTCACTGAATTTCTCCTCAACTCCCCAAATTCAGTGTAAATATCAGCTTTTCCCACCTGTGAAATTATTCTTTTCTGTTTGTACAGTTCCTTGGCCATGTCATACTGTAGCATGTATTTCCTAACCATCACCTATTTGGGTGTATTTTATTTCCCCAAGCCATAATTCCAAACAGGTAATGGATCTATTCTTTAACGGCTGGTTCCCCTTCTTAGTAAACTCTATGAGACAGAGAAGGAGCACAGATGTTTACTGTACAAATGAGCAAGTGTGTTTTGGCAGGGAAGAAAGTTCAAAGAATCACAATGGACTCTGGAATAAGTTTCCCTTCCTCTGTTAAGAGAGAAGAATTATTTTTAGAACCTCCAATATGTCTTTAAATTGTAAAGAACCTCCAGTCTGAACTGATTTACTTGCCAAAGCAGATTGAACTTGTGCAGATCACAGCTTCCACGGGATTTTTTAAAGGCTAGTTAAATGCAAAAGGAGTCCACAGGCCCCCAGGCCCTTTGCAGCCAGATATATTTTCCAAAAGATGATCCTCTTCTAAGCGAATGGCAAAGCTTAAATTATAGAACTGGAAGTATTTGTCTGCTTTTTAGTAGTGCTAGTATAACAGCGGGGCCTCGGGGGTATAGGAATTTATTCCAAAGGTTAGTTTAGTTGCTGACCAAGATATTACTGATTGTAACTGCAGCCTGTATTGTTCTGACCCTCGGTGAGGTCCGAGGCACTGCGTGACCGCGCTGTGTGACCCAGCAGCAGCTCTGCCTAGCTTCCCCTCCCTGAGCACCCACTGGTCAGGCTGTTTGGGGAATTTCAACAGTCTGATAAAGAAATAATGACATGGCCTACTGGTAAAAGTAAAAACAAGGCATTCAGGAGAGAAAAAAAATGGGGCAAAGATGACCAATGAGACCAAGTAGAAATGTTCAACTTTCAAAATATTCAAAAAATTCCAATGACTCTATACCATTTTCCCCAAAGATGTGATGATTTAAAAATAACAGGGTCACTTCCTGAGTACACTCACCCCTGCCCTACATTATAGAATACATGAAGGCGTACCCTAAAAAAAAAATGGAATTGCGCTGAGCAGAGCAGAGTTTTCCTGATACGCATCGTTCCCGCGAGGCAAGTATAGAGCAACTTGCTCTGAGTTAGTGCACCCATTGGCATCACCTGGGAAGATTCTCTCTGGTCACAGTGAATTTTGTCTTAAAGGCCGTTTCACTTGAACCTCATTTTTTGTGGTGGCAGATTTCAGACAACAGCATGCAGCTATGAAACTTTGTTTCTGATTCAGGAAAAATGCCACGAAAAACTGTTGTGATACTGAACAAAGCCTATAAGGATAGTGCGATGGGGAAAACGCACGTGTTTTCTAATTTCAAAAGAGGTAAAATGTCAATTAATGACAAAGCTCATTCTGGATGTCTGTCACTTCCTGCAAGGATGAAAATGCTGATTCACAATGCATTTGGAGTTCATTCCTCCAGGTCAGACTATTCATCAAGCTTTCTATTTAGAGGTTCTGCAAGATGGCTTACCAGTGTGCAGCAAAAAAGACCTCGTTTGTGGCAGACTGGGGAATGGTTTTGCCACACAAACATGCCCCTGCTCACGCAGCCATTTCAGTGTGCCAGTTTTTGCCAAAAAACAGCATGCCTCTTTTGCCCCATGCACCTATCACCTGACCTCTTTCCGTTCGGCTTCCTTTTGTTTCCCCAAATGAAAAGGGCAACGAAGGACAGCAATCTGATTTTGTAGAAGAGGTAAAGAAAAAACAGAGGGAGGTGCTGTCAGCCATCCAAAGTTATGAATTTGAAAAATATTTCCAAGAATGGAATCACAGATTTGACAAATGTATTAAGTGTAATGGAGAGTGCATTGAAGGTGATAAGGTTGTTTTGTAAAAAAAAAAAGTTAAATACATTGATTTAAAGAAAAATTCAGGGTTTTTTTCATGTACCCCCTTATATATACTTACAGACCCCCTTGTATTTCCTTAGCCTCTCGTTCAGTGGGCTGATTATTTGAGAGTCTATAACTAAAGTTATGTTAGCTATATCCTTTGATTCCTTAAATCTACTTCCAGAATTGAGCCTCAGGAAATAATCAGAGATTTACTTATAAAAATATAGTTCTATTTTTAATGTTGTTATAGCAATCAAAACTTACAAATGTGCTGCATGCCCAATGTGAAGATTCACTCTAAATAAATGATAGCTCATAAAAAACTAACTGTACACTATACTGGTAAGTGGAAAGATAGGAACAAATATAAAACCCAAGTTTATGAACAATCTAAACAGTAGGATTATCTGTCTTTATATCTTGCAAATGTATCTGTATTTAAAAGCCTTAGAGCAGGATTTGATATTTCTCTGCCTTTACGAGAGACTTTGGTTCACCAAGAATTTATTAAAACATGACTATTTTACTAAAGATTCTTTAAATGTGTATCTTTTGATGTGTGTATGTATACATGGCATGTGTGTATATGGATGGACAACACAAATTTCCTACTAAATGCTCCATTATTTATCCTAAAGTCTACTCTCCAATTGACACACAGGTGAACTGGTCAATGAGGACATTACAGTCTAGACACCCCTCTGGGCCCTTTTTCTCTGTCACATGGAGTCAGGGTGAGTCAACAAGGATGTCACTCCATAGTTTCTGGCAACCCTCTCATAATCAGACTTCCATCTGGTGAATATAAAATACTTCAGCTTTTGAATATTTTGTATATAAAATTAAATTGTTAGTATGTTCATATTGAAGTGATAACATTAAAAAGCTTTCTTTAAATAAGACATATTATTAAAATGAATCTCATCTGTTCCTTTTTACCTATTTAACTGAGAAGTTTAAATTTTCAGTGTGGCTTCCCACTTGTTCTTTGCTAGGCTAGAGAGTCCATCTTGACCCTCGATTTCTCACTTATTTTTGATGCAAATAAATTTAGCACCACATAGTAAACTAAGCAAACAGTCTTGTGGTACAGCAGGTTAAGTGTTGGCCTTCTTACTGAAAGGTAGCCGTTTGAACCCTAAAACCATTCTACAGGAAAAAGATGTAGCACTCAGACCCCATAAAGACCACCTACTACCATGGAGTTGATTCTGATCATAGCAACTCCATGTAGGGTTTCTGATCTTCATGGGAGCAAACAGCTTTATCTTTTCTCGTGGCGTAACTGGTGTGTCTGAACAGAAAACCTTGTGATTACCAGGCTACTACCCGACCTACAGCCTAGGAAACTATGGAGCAGTTCTAATGTGTCCACTGAATTATTAAGAGTCAGAATTAATGTGATGACAGTAGGTAGATGTTGGCAGAGTAAACCCTAGTGCTCACTGTTTAAGTACTAACTGCTATCCACAACGTTGGTATTCACTAACCTGTCCAATGGAGAGGGATGGAGCAGTCTGATTCCATAAAAATATTGCAACCTTGAAAACCCTGTTGAACAGTTCCACTCTGTCCTACAGTGTGACTTTGAATCAAAATTTACTTATACTGGCTATAGGTTTTTTTGTTTTTTTTTGTTTTTAGGCCCAACTCATCCAACACTATTCTCCCACCTTTTTATATCGTCTGTAAGAATGTAAGGGGATCACATTAAATAATTCTCTATTCAATAATACAAGTTTATAATACTTCCTATGTGCCAATCACTGTTTCTAGCATTTTACAGATACCACCTCCATAATCTTTATAGTAAGCTTTTGTTTTAAGTCACTTATTACCCTCATTTTAAAGATGAGGAAATTATGCTGAATAGTTTAAAAGCTTGTCTATATACTTGGACTTGCCATGGCAGTAATTTCTGAAATAATTTTATATAGGAATGCTTAAATTTCATATATGCATTCAACAAAGACTGGAAGGAACCATAGATAAATATTGGGACAGAGCTATTCTTGAAACAAGGGGTGATTTTTATTTCACAATTATTCTCTGTTCTTAGAATCCTCCACATGAATATATACTACTTAAAATCCTTATAATTCAACTAGGCAGGTGACACAACCTTGCTTGTTGAAAGTAAAGAGGATTTGAAGCATTTGCTGAGGCAGATCAAGGATTATTACTCAATGCAAAGAAGACCAAAATCCTCAGAACTGGACCAATAGGTAATATCATGATAAATAGATAAACTATTGAAGTTGCCAAAGATTTTGTCTTGCTTGGTTCGCCAATCTATGCTCATGGTAGCAGCAGCCAAGAGATCAGAAGACGCATCGCATGAGGTAAATCTCCTGCACAAGACCTCCTTAGAGTGTTGAAAGAAGAGAGGTTTCTTTGAAGACTAAGGTGGACCTGCCCCCAGCCAAACTATTCTGAATCACCTCATATACATGTGAAAGTTGGACACTGAATAAGGAAGACTGATGAAGAGTCAATGCATTTGAACTATGGTGCCAGTGAGGAACCTTGAATGTACCATAAACTGACAAAAAGAGCAAGCAAACCTGTCTTGGAAGAAGTACAGCCAAAGTGCTCCTTAGAGGCAATGATGGCACGGCTTCGTCTCGTGTACTTTGGACATGGCATGAGGAGCAACAAGTCCCTGGAGAAGGACATTATGCTTGTTAGAATAGAGGAAGGAAGGAAGACCTTCAATAAGATGGATGGACACAGTGGCTGAAACAATGGGTTCAAGCATGGGAACAACTGTGCATCGCATAGCTATGTGTCAAAACTGACTAGAAGGTACCTAACGGAAACAGCAACTTATATGTATATAGTCCTTTTCACGTTAGTACTTTAAATTCTGTACCATTGGCTAGATTATTAATAGAATTACTAAATTTCATATGATGCTACTCATAACTTTTCGATGACTTAGTAATGCTGGCTCTAAAGTGGACCAGTGATATATATAAGCATTAGATGAATTTTGAGCTCAAACTTAATCCTAAGCCCCACTCTAAGAATGATTTGTTCTTACATTGAGGCTATGCTTAATACTTGTCCTCATGAAATGATTACTGAATATACAGGTGCTATAGCAAAGTGTTGTGAAGAAATCAGATGGGACCTGGCTATCATAAAGAACAGAGCCTAGGGTCTTAAAGGCTTGTCTTATGCAAGAGGCCATCCAAATAAGATGGTACCTAAGTCTGAATGGAAGAAACATGCTAGCCCAAATGATCTAATGATTGTGAATACAAAACCCTTAATCAGAAGAGGGAATAGTATTAGAACACCCAGTTCTACTTCTGAACACCCAGTTAGCAGAAGGCTATATAGGACTGTGGAAACCTAAATCTATTTTCAGAGATTAGTCTATGCTTCCAGTGAATTCTCTCAGTTCATTGTCTAGGTATATAAATAGTCTTGTCCACATAAGAGTACATTGGAAAATGAATCACTGCAGATATACGTAGTTAGGTTTAAATATTTACACCTACTGATCCTTCCTTTTTACTTCCAATAACTAGTAACTTTTGTATACCAATAACTAGTAATTATCAATGCAGCTCAATGGCATGCATGACCTATTTCAGATTTAAGAAATTGATAGAAATGTTTCGAATTTTAAAAAATCACACAACACACAAGTCACCATAGTATAAGAAAGTGAGATGAATAGTGGTATGTTTCTATGAACCTATAAAACGTTAAGAACTTCTCAAGAAAATACAAATTTGCTTCTAGGGTAAAAACGGAACTTAAGCTTTGGTGGTAGGTTAGTGTAATCCTAATGATAATTGGATGTCAGAATCTAAATTCTGTTCTCGACTGCTCCTTGATAAAATAAATAAATCACTTCTCTCCAGATAATTCTTTTCATTCCTCTCACTACGCCCCAGAAATTTAAAAAAAGTGAGTGAGAACGTGCTATCTGTGTTACTGGTGAAGTGATTGATAAAATGTAGGGGATTACATAAAAATGTTTCCTAATGCTTAGAGGAAGGACCTTTGCAATCTATTTCATGGCTCCTGTGATCTCTGGACTACTTCCTTCCCACCTATAAGATACTCTACATCATGATGTTCTTGGGATTTAAAATATATCCGTGGAACATAGGTATCGGAAAACTTCTAGGTGCCTAGCATCACTTGAATTATGGATAAACAAAATTTATCTTATATTGTCTGTAGTGCCATTTGTGGTTTCTTAAAGCCACCAAAAGATGTTCTGTTATTTTCAGGCTCTAATAGTCTAGCTGGCATATAACATGAAAATGTAGTCATGGGCAGGTACAAATTATAGTGAACTAGTTGGGAGTAATCAGGGATGATTTCACAGAGGAAGTGAGGCTTCAACCAGGGAAATCATAACAAATGTCTTACAGTTTACAAAATATTTCTGAAGCTATTACGTTATTTGGAAGGCAATATGGCCTTAGAGAGGAGACTAAGGAATCATGAATAAATAGATGCACAGACTGGAAGATTGTGGAAGAAATGGGAGATTAAGAAGAAAGGGGTTCTTGACATACAAGATTGAAAGGGAAGCATAAGAAGAATACATGGCCATCCAACTCCACAATCCATGTTTTTGTTTTTCACTACATCACAGTATTGTCAAAGATAAATTGAAGATCATTTTTTTAATGGATGAAGATCAAAAAGGTGCACGGTGATCCAAGCGCAGGCTTAGATAATTTGACGCATTGCCTTAAATTAAAAAGAATCTCTCTAATTTCAGTTTCCTTTAGCAACCATGCTTCTCCTAATATTGTTCACACAGCAGTCCAAGCATGGTGACCATGTTTTATTTTGTTTTGTTTTTTGCTGAAAATGTCCAACTCTCTCATTATTTTCTGACAAAGCCCGGGCTACAAAACCCTATTGTCACCAGTTGCCATCACGTGTTTCATAATGGAACGGTGCACCAGAGAGATTGGGGGCAAGCTATTTGATCAGAAGTCAATCAGGCCCTTCTTCTTCGATACCTCTGAGTAGATCAGCTCTCCCCCCTCCCTCTCAGCAGCTGAGCACAGTAAAGGTTTGCACCACCCGGGATTCGGAGGAGGGCCTCGCAGTGTGGCCCTTGGGTACGATGTCTTTCCACGCTCTCTTTGGGGCGGCGTTCCAGCCTTTCCAGGTGTCTTACAATTGCTGTCCTGACAGTGTGGCCTCTGGGTTGGTTTGGTTTCTCCCACCCTATATCATCTCATCTCCAGTTATTTGCTTTGCTAAATGTTTTCTCCTTTTACTTTTATTCATATGAGTATACTTTCTTCTGGAAAATCTTGCCTGAACTAGCCGAATACAGAAAAAAGTTAAATGATATATTCTCAACATTGCACCACAAAGAAATCATGATGCCTCAACGGTATACAAGCATACGTATTTATCTGTTTTCGTGAATCTCAGAGCCAGCAGGGAAATTCTGCTAATCAGAGATGTGTTTGACTGAACACATGTGTGTCCCTGTCAGCTGTGGATTAGGTAAGTGGCTGATCTTGTCAGGACAAAAAAATGTAAAAAGTTGAATCTCACAAGAACACTTGAGTCTGTGCTCTGAAATGCCACAATGTCATTTGCACCTCTGGCCGAAGACGTTCACAGATTCATAAAGCAAAGAAACATTTCACATCTTAATCAAGAAGCTGTAAAGACACATTGTGAGGTTCATGGTCGGTCATAATGTAAAGAATGGAAACCATCCTTCAAATCAGTCTTCCACACTCTCACAGCACCCTGCACCTTGCCTTGATAGCACTTGTTGAAGTTAGAAGTTTTCACTTTAGCTTCCTCTTTGATTTATGTCTCCTTGTCGGCACATCGTACTAGATGTACGCTCCACCAAAGGAAATCCTCAGTGCTCTATTTATAGAAGTTACTCTATAGTTATTCTTTAAATAAATGAGGGGATGAATGAATGACTTTCTCTTTTCAAAGGCTCAGATCTGCTCCTTCTAGATCTGAGACACAGCCCTCTCCAACTCTCGGTGACAATTATTAAAACCAGTGGTATCCCAAGGTGTGGAAAGAGAGGAGCTTCCTAAGATCAACCCCACCTTTGAGAAATCGTCTTGATGTCCTTAGGACTCAATTAAGAAGAAGCAGACAAGTATCTGTAATAACACAGAAATTAATAGCAGCTTTTCCCACCGCTGATGACCCCCACTCTGGATGGGCAAATTATGAAATAATCATCACAATCAAATTTTACATTTGGTCAGCCAGAAATAATAGAACTATTTGATTCTCTGATAAGCCCATTTAGATTCGAAGTAGATGCGGGAACACATTAAATTGCATTGGCAATCTGGTTCAATGAATGAGAACAAAAAGAAGAAATAAAGAAAGAATGTCTTTGTTGAAACTGCATTTCCCCTACATTCCTTTAAAACATTTGGCTTTGTGATTAATGGCTGTGCTTTCTGTTTGAAGCTGTGGAATTATAGGAGCTTTCTCAAGGAGCATAAAGAACTAGGATTTAAAAAAATAGCAATAGGTTTTAGCTATTTTCTTAAAAGTCGTGACTTTCTACCCTTGTACGTTCCTCTTTTGATTTTTATCACTCATCAATTATAGGTTGTACAAAATAGGAAATGTACTGCTGAACCACATTTATGACCTTGCGCTTGAGCTTGGCTTTGTCAGAATTTTTCATTTTCCAGAGTAGTCACATTTTTTTCTTAAGCTGGAAAATCTGCTCAATGGGAGTTGTTAAATGAAATACTACTGCGATTAAACACACTTTAAATAGTCGAAAGCACCTAGGAGACATTCAAAATTCTTTTCAGTGCTGTCTTAGAAAGGCCTTTCTGACACGCATTTTTTTTAATTTCTATTAAAAAAAAATCGCCGGTCTTTGTAGTTTAAAAATTTGCATTCTTTTAAAAATAGCTTATCTTTTTGGCATTTGTACGTTGTAGTGTATTACAATGTGTAATCATGTTCTAGACGGAAATGAAAGTCATTTTTAGAAAACACAGCCAATTTACCTGCCCTTCAGCTGCTTAATAACATTAGGCAGTCACTTGCTTTGCATCAAAGGCTTGTAAAAGTGATTGTATTTAAAGCCCTTTGTGAAATCTAAAATGGAATGTCAATAGCCAAAAGAACAGCCAGTTCTTACATTTTAGGGACTAGAATTCATTTGTGGGATGAGCTTCAAAAGGAAGCTAAACAGAAAAACTGTCATTAACAGAGGCATGAAGTAGTAAGTTCAAATAAAGAACATTCTTTACTTCAAAAAGTAGTTTTGGAGGATGGCTTTACAACTTCTGAAGAGTTAACCTATCTAAGCATTAGACAAAACATTAGTTCATGAGTTAGAAGACTCCAGACTTTCCTTTTTTTTTAAGCATTTTATTGGGGGTTCATACAGCTCTTATCGCAATCCACCTATCATCCATCCATCGTGTCAAGCACGTTTGTACATATGTTGCCATCATCATTTTCAAAACCTTTTCTTTCTACTTGAACCCTTGGTATCAGCTCATTTTCCCCCTCCCTGCTCTACCCTCTCTCCCTCATGAACCCTTGATATTTTATAAATTATTATTTTTTCATGACTTGTATTGACTGATATCTCCCTTCATACACTTTTCCGTTGTTCATCCCCCAGAGAGGGGTTTATATGTAGGTCATTGTGATCAGTACCCCCTTTCTCCCCACACCTTCCCCTACACCCTCTGGTATCGCTACTCTCATTACTGGTCCTGAGAGGTTTATCTGTCCTGGATTCCCTGTGTTTCCAGTTCTTATCTGTACCCATGTAAATGCTCTGGTCTAGACGGATTTGTAAGGTAGAAGGAATTTCTATTGCTATCAACAGAAATAGATCCAAAATGATTTAAGTTTGCAGAGTTTGAAATAAAAGGACATGAGTTCAAATCCTGTCTCTAGCACTTTTTAGTTGTGCAATTTAAATGGAAGGGAACTTATTTCCAAGTTGAAAGCCAAAATTGTTCAAATCTAATTTAGTGACAATTAGTGATAATTATCAATGTCAATAATTATTAGTATTAATATTACTAGAACAACTAAATCTTTTGAGACTTGCTATAGCGATTTGCACAGTCAGAACTCAATAAGGTTTAATTAGCTAATTAGTTGTGTGAATTTGGATGACTCCTCACTTATTGATTGTATCACTGTCTAGCATTTTATATTTGCAATAATAGTTTTAAAAGCTACTATCTATTTTGCCCATTCACCATGTGCATTTGGTAATAATAAACTCTGAAGAATGAGGCAAAAAAGTAAGGCTGAATCTGACCGTCAAAGTTGTGTGTCAGCTTGACTGACTTATGAGTCTCATTGGTTTGGAGCTTCTATAATCATGTAATTTAATATTTATATAATGATGCCTGCATCCTGATAATGTGATGTGATGTGATCTGCTCCCATTTTCCTTAATGACCAGACATTTGAAACCCAATTATGTTAATGAGTTAGGAATGGGTATGATAATACATTAGTCTTTTAAGTGCAAATAACTATTCTAGATATTTTCCGTAACCCAATGCACTGCTTTCAAGTCCATTCTGATCTGGAGAGGCCTGAGATAGGGTTTCTGAGGCTGTAAACCCATATGAGGGAGCGCAGCCGCATCTTTCTTCTGTGGAATATGCAGTGGGCTTAAACTGCTGACCCTCCTGTTAGCAACCCAATACTTAGCTCCCGGCGCCACCAGGACTTCATAATATTTTGTGTAGAGAATCTCATTCTAGGTGTTCTCCAAACCTAAGGAATAGATATTGCCTCTAATACAAAAATAAAATCGCTGAGTCACAGAGAGTAAAGCAATTTCCCAAAGAATACAGAAATCATACTAAGAAAATCACTATGGGTTGGAATCAACTTGGCAGCATACAATAATTTTTAAAAATCCGTTTGTGTATGTATTTGCCACCTTTTATTTATCCATTCATCTATTGATGAACATTTCTGTTCTTTTCCCATCTGCACTGTTATGAATATTGTTGTGTATGTTTATGTCTGCTTTCCTGCTTTTATTTCTTCTGCATATCACCTAAAACGGGGGATTCTCGGTCATATGGTAGTGCTGTGCCAAACTGTGTGAGGAAGTGCCAAACTGTTTCCCACAATTGTTGTACCATTATACATTCCCGTGAGGGGATGTTCCAATTTCTCTACAACCTAGCTAATACCTATTGTTCTCTTTTTATCTTACTGCCTAAAAATTACCCCTCTGAGGTGAGGAAATGGTTATGGATCGAGCTGCTAACCACAAGCTGAGTTATTAGACACATTAGCCTCCCTGCAAGAGAAAGACGAGTTCTTCTACTCCTATAAGAGTTACAGTCTTGGAAACCCACAAGGCAGGTCTACTCTGTCCTACAGGGTCACTGTGAGTCAGAATTGACTTGAAGTCTTCCAAAGGAGTTGAGTTGGCATCTCATTGTGATTTTGATTTGCATCTCTGAATGCCCAACGACTTGAGAATTTTTTCACATGCTTGTTAGCCATTCCAATATAAGTCTGCTGAAGTGCTTATTAAAGACTTCGCCCATTTTTTATTTTGTCTGTTGCTTTTTAGTTAAGTTGTAGACTTTATATGTGTGTGTGTGTAAATATGATATGACTCATTTAAGACCTGTTTTCCAAAAAATCTTCATTTGTAGGTTGGCTTTCACGTTTGTTTGTTTGTTTGTTTGTTTTTCTAAAAATCCATTTTTAATTTTATTAAAAACTTTTTTTTTAACATTTTATTAGGGGCTCATACAACTGTTGTCCCAATCCATACACACATCAATTGTGTGAAGCGCATTTGTACATCATTCTCAAAACATTTTCTCTCCACTCAAACCCCCGACATTAGGTCCTCATTTTTCCCCTCTCTCCCCGCTCCCCCCTCCCGCATGAGCCCTTGATAGTTTATAAATGGGTATTTTGTCATATCTTGCCCTGTCCGACCTCTCCCTTCACCCACTTTTTGGTTGTCTGTCCCCCAGGGAGGAGGTCACACACAGTTCCATGTAATCGGTTCCCTCCTTCCCACCCATTCTCCCTTTACCCTCCCTGTTTTCCACTCACACCACTGGTCCTATAGGGCTCATCCATCCTAGATTCCCTGTATTTCCAGTTCCTATCTGTACCAGTGTACCTCCTCTGGTCTAGCCAGACTTGCAAGGTCGAATTCGAGTCATGGTAGTGGGAGCGGGGAGGAAACATTTAGGAACTAGAGGAAAGTTGCATTTCTCATCATTGTTACATCGCACCCTGACTGGCTCATCTCCTCCCCGAGACCCCTCTGCAAGGGGATCTCCAGTGGCCTACTAATGGGCTTTGGATCTCCACTCCGCACTCCCCCCATCATTCACTATGGTAAGATTTTTTGTGGCTTTCACGTTTTTGATAAAGTTACTTGATGAACAAAAGTATTTGTTTTTGTTCATAGATGCCATAGATCTACTTTGTCTTCTGCTATTGTTTATATCTTTGTTATACCTGAGAATTCATTATTAATTCATGCATTTTTCTAAGAATTTTTGGTTTCATTTTTCACTTTAGTTCTTTGATCCATTTAATTTTTATTTACTGTATTGTGTGAGGCATGGAGACACATGGATTATGATTTATTCTTCTGTAACTTGAGAGCACATTTTCCTAGCATCATTTATTGACAAGGGGTTTATGTTGATCAGCTTCATCATTTAAAGGAAAAGTTGACCTGACCAGTTTGTAAAAGGAGCAGTGGCCTGTCTGGGTTACTAAGATAAGGATCACAGCAGCGCAGAATCTGGATATTGAGATCATTTTACCCAGAACTAGAGCATGCGACCTGAGATTTGTTAAGGGACTTTGGGGGCAAGGTGGTAAACTAAAGCTGGAATGCATTTACTGATTGATCTGACTACTCCATAGGAGTTTCTTGGTTGCAATCTATACAAGCAGGTTGCTAGGTTTTTCTCCCATGGAGAGTCTGGTGGACTTGAACTACCTATCCTTTCAATTAGCAGCTAAGTGCTTACCTATAGCTTAACCAGTATTCTATTAAAGGAATAAGAATCATGAATGATCCTTGAAAATATTTTGCAGAGCAAAATATCTTACTTGTTAAAGAATAAATAATTTATGACCTCATTGATATGAAATAAGCAAATATATGGAAACAAAAGTTTATTAATGATCACCAAGAATGAGAGAAGATGTAAAGAGGAGGATGTTTTCTGAGAGGGCACTGAGTGTATGTTAATGGTAGAAGAATGATCTGAAAATAGCAAAAATGATTTTGCAATGTGTTTAACGAAATGAATGTTATTTATTTATATATGTAGAACTTGCTGAACTTGTGTATGTTTGTTGTACATATTTTCAACACACAGGCAAAAATTTTAAGTAAAATGATCAATACTAACCCCTATCCGTGTTGCCATTGGAAGACTCTTATAGGTCTTTTATTTAAGATCACTTATAGTAAATTTTATTTTACTGATTTATTAATATTTATTCATCAACTAGGCATGAGTAGAATTGCTTCTGTAATCATCAGTAATCAGACAAAATTGGAGCTGTTAATTGTGCACAGGATCTGAGGCAGGGAGTAAGTTTTAATACGGACTACTGCCATTACAATATCCAATCAGTGACTCTAGATTTTCACGATAAAGAGAATTAAAATTACCAGAAAGCTCTAGATGATCAAGGAGTCATATCATTTATTTCCGATAAACGCATTGTATGTACAATAGAACCCAAGACCTTGACGCTGATCCGTTGTACTAGGAATCTCAAGATCTGATGCAGTAGCGTTCCAAATCAATGTTTCACATAAGAAATTACTGAAAATGGATTAATCTGTTCTCAAGCACCAAGTGTTTACTCTAAGCTTGCCTTTCTACACAAAATATTACACAGAAATTTCAAAGTCAATAAGTACAGAATTAACTAATTCAAATAAGAAATGCATTAAAAAGTTTAACAGCCACAGTATGGCCCATACCTTGAGCTGAATGCGGATCTGGATCTGTGGACACGGATGTGAGAGGAGGGATGGAGAGAGAGTCATTGTTGGGAAGGGGAATCCCCTTCCATCAAATCGACTGGAAGCTGCTTTTCAGGAGTTTTTTCTTCTTTGCCTCTTTTCACTAGGACCTGGCTGGCTTTCTCTAAAATAAAAAACAAAACAAACTGTCTAATGTGGTCTGCTGTTGACGTTTCCTCAAATGTTTTCTAAAAGACTTTACTAAATTATCATCAACAATGCCGATAACACGGTTAACCAGTTCCTTATTGTGATGATTCTTTTAAAAAAAAACTCTTTCTTAGGACCCATGTTATTATCTAAAAACTGTACAAAAAGCCACAAAAACTGAGATAATTATAGCAAAATGCTTGGAACACAGCCGCAAAGGTTTAAACAAATACTAACAACACCAACTACCACTGTGTGACTGAAACACGAACTGCTGTTGTTTACAAAAATCATGTGCGCATGGTCAAATTCTGATATTTTGTTCGAGCTCTGATGCAAAATTTTATCAACATTTTGCATCTGATTATATCAAGTACTGATGTGGTCAAGTACCAGAGTTCTACTGTAACTCTTGGGCCTCAAACCAAATCCAATTTTTTCCCATCAAAACTTAATTTTCAATGGCTTTCCCATTGATTTCCCCTTGACCCATAACACTTATCATAGGTTAAGTAATCACGAAAATGAAAATATATGTATATTCAAACCGTTAAACCTTTTCCCTCTCCTTTTTCTATAAAGATAAAGAAAGCTTGATGGGGGTGCTACACTGCTCTAGGTCTGTAGAAAGGCCAATAATGGGGTGAGAAGAATTGAGAAAGAGAAAGAAAGGAAAGATCTAAGAACAAAAACAATCTTCAAAAAGGCTTTTTAAAGAAGGAGAGAAAATAAATTTGAACTACTTCTAGATAGTGCAGGATGTTGGGAAGAGACGGGCGTAAAGCTTTTGAGTAGCTGTCTATCTACAGACAAATGCAATCTCCCTTGTTCATCCCCGTCAGGAGAATTTCAAGGGTTTCAAAATCAATATTAGTTTTATTTTAAAGGTATCTTTCATAGGGCTTTCATCATCCTAATGCAGGAGCGATAAGATCTACTTCAAGTGACTTGAAGTCTTTTGCCACCTTGCATGAGTGTGTGCTCTAACCGTTTGAATAAGGCTTTGCGAACTACATTTATCACCAATTTAAACATATATCAATCCCAGATTTTCTCACATGATTCTATTTTGGTCTTTTGGATTGTCAGTTACTTCCTTGACAACTATATATTGTTATCCTATATATATGTAAGGTGCAAAATACTTAAAATCATTCAATATTCCCTACAGCTGGTCACTTTTTTCATAATTATTGACTTGTAAAACTGAATCCATATTTTCTGAGTCTCTCAAGATTAATGTACATAACCACTTTTTGCTCTTTAGATAGTCCTACCTCTGTCCATACTGACTGAACACACATTGGATGAATCTGAAACTATAAAGTCATAGAAAAGAGATAAGATCTTAGGTCAAAACTGGCCCCCAAAACATGGGACATTTTTCCATTGGGATACTTCTATCTCTCTCCATTATTACTATCAAAAACTTTATTCAGGCATGCATTTATTTAATCCTGTGCAAATACTATTGTATGCCACCTACACTCAGGATAAAAGCTCGACCCTTAAATCAATTCTCCTAATATCCATGACACCTATTTTTTTAATCATTTTATTGGGGACTCGTACAACTCATCACAATCCATACATACATCCATTGTGTCAAGCACATTTGGACATTTGTTGCCATCATAATTCTCAAAACATTTACTTGCTACTTGAGCCCTTGATATCAGCTCCTCATTTTTCCCCTCCCTCCCTGCCTCCCCTCCCTCATGAACCTTTGATAATTTATAAATTATTATTATTTTGTCGTGTCTTACTCTGTCTGATGTCCCTTCATCCACTTTTCTGTTGTCCATCCCCCAGGGAGGGGGTTATAAGTAGATCCTTATAATTCCTTCACCCCACATTCCTTCCACCCTCCTGGTATTGCAAACTCTCACCACTTGTCCTGAAGAGATCATCTGTCCTGGACTCCCTGTGTTTCCAGTTCCTATCTGTACC
>NW_022111320.1:38611043-38644501 GCF_000313985.2 Echinops telfairi
CTCTCAGCTACATTGCCCTTGATCAAGCCCTACCAGGCTTCTTACATCCTCCTCACCACTGATTTTGGATCACTTGTTGTTCCCTTGCCATGATATCTCTTTAATTATTTTTTATCATCCTATTCTTTGTTCTCAATCACTGCATGGAACCACAAAACCTACAACATAAAAGTCACTCTTTCTCTCCATTCAAATGCCTCATAGTCTGTCTTAGTTATCAAATGTTTCTGTAAAAAAATATAAAAAAAGCCATTGAATAACTTTGAAGAAAATAATTTCATTTACTTGCAGTTTTGAAAGCTGACCATCCAATTTCAGTGTTTTTCCAAGTTTATCTTCTCTGTTTTGAGTTCTAGAGGGAAACCTTTTGCCTTATCAGAGTCTGTATTTCTTAATGATCCTCTGCTTCACAAAAATGCATTTGCTTTCCCCCTCAGCAGGTAAAAGTCTCCCACTACGTGTGCCTTTCTGCATCTGGTTTCCCTTCTGCCACCCAGCTGTCCCATGCTTGTGTAACTTCATTAAGATTAAAATGCAAACTCACTGCCATTGAGTCAATTCTGACTCCTTATGACCCTGTAGGATAGAGTCGCACTGTCCCCAGGGACTAGGAAACCCCAAACTCAACAAGGACATGTGCTAGCAGTGCAGTTAGTGCTTTTGAATGCTTTTTGGGTGACACAATTCCACGCAGAACATAGTGCCTCCCTATCTTTACTGGGTAACCCCATCTTTCCAAAACCAGACATGGGCAGCTCCTCATTATGACTTGTTTTAGCCCCAAATTTGCTCCTTAGGCATGTCATTTTTTTTCCTTTCCTGTTCTACATTTACCTGGATCCTATTGTGTGATAAGAACTACAATCTAAATTAATAAAGAACTTTAGAATTCCTAGAATACTGCCATGTTCATTCTCTTAGCCATTGTCCCTTACATATTCTAGCACTGTGGCAAGCAGGCCTGATTTTAGATTGGACAATTTATGGATAAAGAAAATGAGTGCAAAGAAAATGAGTCAAATTAAGGTGATAAATGAGATGGGAAGTTAAAAATAACAAGAAATCTGTATTCTTTTCTGAAGCTTTTCTACTAGGCCATGTTTCAGCTAACCTACATACTATTAAGAAATTCAGAAGTTTAAGAATGGCAAATTATTCTGCCTAATGGAACCTTGCAGTATTCTCCCTCCAGGGGAGATACCTTGGCCAATGAGGATTCTATGTGACAAAAATGCTCTGTGTAGAATTGAGCAGGTCTCTTGAAAAGTACATAGCCCTTTAGCTTTCAGTTCATCTTCATCTACCTGTCTAGGTGAAAGCTACTGTTGATTTAACACCCTCAAACTCCTTTTAATTCTTAGATTGATCTGGATGATGTTAAACTAGACTTGTCAAAGTAAGGTTATCTATAGGGACACAAAGTGAACTCCTGAGAATTCCCTGAACAGTGGTGTCAACTGAAACAGATGGAATCCTCTAAGAACTGAATGGACATTTTAAAAAATACTGCAGGGCCACAGCAGCTGAGCAAACAGAAAATATATATATATATACTTAAAACATAAGAATAACAGGGAAGAAGAAAATTTGTTATGGAAATACCATTCAAAATATGCCTTATGTAGTCTTTATGACCGAAACTGTCTCTCTCTAGACTGAAAAATCAATCAGTATCTATCGGTCAATTTTGCTATTCTATTAAAAAGCACAGTTTTACATCTTAAGTATATACTATAAATCAGCATTTTTATCAAAATTAGAGGAGAAATTAATATATCTATTTGTATGAAAAAATGTCCATTTTGTCTGCATAAATGAAACTAGTTACTTTTCACATATGTTATAAACTGTGTGGTCTGACTAAAAGGTACTCCACTTCAGACCCATCAAGTGGAAGCATGTAAGAGAGGAGAATGATGTTTTGGATTTATTGAACTCCTACTATGTTCTTGGATTTTTATGTTGGTTAATTTGACAACAAACCTAAAAAAAGTAAGTCTTTCAATCAATATTTATATTGGAGCTAACGAGAAGTAAAGTAACGTGCTCAAGGACTCTCACCTAAGAATAAGCAGAACTAAGGTTCAAATTGAGTGTGTTTCATTGAAAAATGGTGTCCCATTCACTTAGCGTAGTAGTTGATACATGTAAGCTGATAGCAGATAGTAATCAAATAAAATTTTTCTTAAAATTTATTTTTCTTACCTTTAAGGAAACAAGGAAGGAGAAAATAATTTAGATGTACAGGCCATCCCCAGGTTATGAAACTTTAACTTACAGGACAATTTGTATTTGTTCTTTAAGATTTTGAGGGGCTCACACATAATCTGCCCAATTTCTCTACAACACAGACCAACAAAACAAGACAAATTAAACACCTACAGATAATTATCCTAGACCTCTACGCATCAAAGGAGAGGATAAAGAATTTGATTAAGTACTTCTGATTGGAAAGGCACACAAAGGAAAACAGGAATTGAGGAAGCAGATGGGCAGGGACTTCATGGTCCATCTAACCTCGAGATAGAGAAGCAACACTCACAATGAGAAGACAACTTCTCAGAGCTGGCTCCCGGGGGGACAGTTGGCCTCCTCCTCACCCCTCCACCCCAAACCACCAACTTTGAAGTTGGCTTCAGAGTTTGCTTCAGTTGGACAAGGACTCCGTGTGGATAGATCTGGAGTAAAACCAGGTGAGCACAAAGTGAGCTGGATCATGGAGAGTGCAGCGAGGCAGTGAGCAATCTAATGGCATAAGGGACTGAGCAAGGAAGGAGAAACATCATGATAGGAGGGAGTCCTAGTCATTTGGGATGACAGCGCATGAAGGGAAGAAGGCCTTTGATGTTGCAGTTGGAAATTCTGGATGCCAGATTCCTCCCCCACTTGATTGGGTCTTAGTAGAAACTATATAATGGGCTCTAGCCACACAAAATGTTCCAGGCTCACACTACTGAATGGATAGAGAAGATGTATTTTTTTGACTTCTCTTAATTCCCACAAACTTCGTGGCTAGGGAATATCACCCCACCATGTCTGGTTCACTTGGAATCATTTCCCCCACCCAAATGCATCCTTCCTAAGTGTATCAAACCACATGTCTGTGGCACCCAAGTGATTGAAAATTCACATTCTCAGGTAACTCAAGAATCAGGCCTATAGCTTTGCTATCAGAAGTATACACATATGCAAATCATGAATCAGTCTCTTGACCAAGGGCATGTGCCCCTACAGATCATGACAGGTGAATTCATGCAACTTCCTATTTACTTGTTATTCTTTTTCTTTATTTTCATTTTTTCTTTATTTTCCTTTTCTTTTTCCAAAGTATGGTCGTTTCCACATTATATTGCTTTCTGCTTTTCATCTTCCTCTTCTACTCTATTTTTACTCATTTCCTCTTTATTATCTTCTTTTTTGTGTCCTTCTCCATCAGAGGAGAAGACAACATTATTTTCACATTAATCAGACATGTTTAGGACACCTATATGCTATAGCTCAACACAGTAGTAGTGTGTCATCACTTGTTCCTGCACTATTGGATTAACGGCACATGGCGAACAATAATTGTTTACTCCTCATATAACTTCAATGCATGACCAAAAGTAAAGCTATATACTGTATTTGTAACAGGAACCAGGATGGATTGGTATAGGAGTCAGTAGGGATTGGAACAGTGTTGCCAAACTAGCTTCTTACTTAGCTGGGCTAGTCTGGGTTGACTAGAGAAATAAATTCATAGCCCCTCATATGTGTATATGAAAGAGCTTTATATACAAGAGCAATTGAATATTGAGAAAATATCCCAGCCCAGTCCAGATCAAGTCCATAAGTCTGATATTAGCCCATATGTCTGATACCAATCTATAAAGTCCTCTTCAGACTCATGAAACACATGCAATGATGCCAAATTCAGGAAGTTCAAAAGCCAGTGGGTGGAAAGTCTTGTGATCCAGTGGCAGTGTAAGCATCTCAGCACTGGCATGGGTCACCACGTGGCTCCTCCAAGCTCCAGGGCACTAGCGTAGCTCCATGTGTCTTGTCAGCAGGAATGCCTTGCAGGGAGTAAGCATGTGTCCTGCCTCTAGTGAACTATTTACCTCCTTCACACCTTCAAATGAGGCCATCAAGCTGCGACCTGACTCATGATAGACTCAAATAGTCTGATATTGTAACTACCAAAGTAACACAACCCGGTCCCTCTTTCCTACCTTTCCAGATATAGCCAAACAAAATATCAGGTTGTAAGAAACACACATATATAATCAACAAATACAACAATTCCAAAAAATTTTAAAAACAACATCAAATCAAATACAGAAACCATATAAGGGGTATAAACAGGTGGCCAAAACAAAGAAATAACTTTGAGGATGAACAAGTAGTAGAACTACTTGACAAGGAATTAAAAAACACAAAACCAAAACACAACTAAGAAAAATGCAAAGCATACCCTGGTGAATTCAGGAAAACAAAGCAACACAGATCATCATAAACTAGACAAAAACAGCAATTAGAAGTCAAGAAAACTGACACAAAACATGTCAGGAATAGACAGCACACTGGAAAAAAAATAGCAATCAAATTAATTGAAGAACAGATAGGCATGTTAAAAGACAAAGCCCTTGACACCAATTCCTATGAGGATATACCTGGGGGAGGGGTGGGATGAAGAAAATCTAAGAATGATGTGGGACAGTATCAAGAGAAATAACTCAAGTGTGAATAGAATTCTAGAGCAGATGGGAGAAGGGAGAAGAAAAAAAAAGAAAAACCACATGAGAATTAGGAAAAAATTCAAACAAAAATCTTCTTCAATATCAAAGACATAACTATCCAATAACTTCAAGAACACTATAGAGGGACAAAAAAAGAACAAGAAAGACAAGAAAGCCTCCATGACTTTAAAAAATCTTTTCCAAACCACTTAAAGACAGGCTCTTAAGAATACCTTAGGAAAAATGAACTGCTACTTAAATAGAAATGTGATAAGACTAAGTTCTGATCTCTTGGCAGAAACCAGGGAGGCAAGAAGGCAATGGGTTAGCATATATAAAATCATGAAAGAAAATTGATGTCAACCAAAAATTATACAAGTAAAATTGTCCCTAAAATACAATGTCAAAATAAGAGTTTGTTGGTAAAATAAAATTAAGGGAATTTTAAAATACCTGACCAACCATATATGAAATGCTTAAGAAAATCTTTTGAACTGAGAAGCAACAATGTCAGACAAAAATCCAGTGATTAAGACATATAGCAACACCCAGCACACAACCCAGAAAAATAATTTTAAATAAAAACATTATTTATAAGACTGGAGATAGAGAACTAGAAGCATTATTCTCTAAATGAAGATAACCATAGAACAAAAAGAAGGAATAAATAGTATGATTACAGAATAAGTGCATGAAGAAGTGGCTGCAACAAAGGCAACTGCACTGCACACATAAGACAGAATGGCAGCTGTGATAAACGGCGATGGGGATGGAATCTCTGACCTCCTCTGGTTTCCCTATTGCCATAGGCAAGAGTGAGATATGCCCCCACCTCCATCCCTCCTTAATTATTGACACCAACTGCTCTGTGTTAGGCCTGGTTGACTAGAAAAACAAATCTAATGACACTCGCATAGGTGTGAGAGAGAACTTTATAATAAGAAGTAAAATTATACATTAAGTTAACATCCCAGCCCTGTCCAGATCAAGTCTATAAGTCTGATACTAGTCCATAAGTCCCTCTTCAGATTCACGCAGCCACATGCAATGGTGCTTGTGGCTGGTTGCTGAAAAATCTTGTGGATCCAATGACAGTGGTAGCACACAGGGCTCTGGAAGGTCTCAGTGTGGCTCACCAACAGGAAGGTAAAAGAAGAGAGAGAGGAGAGGTTCCCAGGATGTCCTTATGAGAAAGTCATACTCACAAGGAATCTAGACTCCACCCCTACAATTTTCCCCCCAACAGTTTTATTGGCACATAATTTACATATCATTTAATTGAATTGCTCATTCAATCATATCAGCTGGAATTCTACAATCACCACCACATCTATCTTAAAACATTCCCTCCCCCCATGTTTAAACTGCCTTTAAAATGAGTTGTGCAATCATGATCAGTTCTAGTGCATGATAGTGGGACAAGAGGAAAGTAAAAGGAAATAGAAGAAAGAACTAGGAGACAAAGGGCATTTATAGAAGTCTAAATAAAGGCATGCACATATGAAAATATATGTATTATTATGATGGGAAAATAGATCTATGTGCACATATTTACAGGTTTAGTATTAAGGTAGTAGATGGACATTGGGCCTCCACTCATGTACTCCCTCAATGCAAGAAAACTTTGTTGTATTAAACTGGCATTCCATGATGCTTACCTTCCTGACGTGATTGCTGAAGATAAAGCGGGTGCATTAACAAATGTGAAGAAAGCTGATGGAGCCCAGCTATCAAAAGATACAGTGCCTAGGGTCTTAAAGACTTGAAAGTAAACAAGTGGCCATCTACCTCAGAAGCAACAAAGCCCACATGGAAGAAGCACACCAGCCTGTGTGACCATGAGGTACCGAAGGAATCCGTTATTAAGCATATCATTGTGTGCTCATCTCCCTGACATGGTCCCTGAAGACAAATGGGTGCATAAGCAAATGTGGTGAAGAAAGCTGATGGTGCCCGGCTATCAAAAGATATAGCATCTGGGGTCTTAAAGGATTGAAGGTAAATAAGCGGCCATCTAGCTCAGAAGCAACAAAGCCCACATGGAAGAAACACACTAGCCTGTGTGATCACAAGGGGTCAAAGGGATCAGGTATCAGGCATCAAAGAACCAAAATCAAATCATTGTGAATGAGAGGGAGGGCAGAATGGGGACCCAAGACCCATGTGTAGGCAACTGGACATCCCTTATGGAAGGATAGCAGGGAGGAGATGAGCCAGTCAGGTGCAGTATAGCAACGATGAAACATACAACTTTCCTCTAGTTCCTAAATGCTCCCTCCCCCACCACTACACTATCATGATCCCAATTCTACCTTTCAAATCTGGCTAGACCAGAGGATGTACACTGGTACAGATAGGAACTGAAAACACAAACACAGGGAATCCAGGACAGATGATCTTTTCAGGACCAGTGGTGAGAATGGCGATACCAGCAGGCTGGAGGTGGGTGGGGTGGAAAGGGGGAACTGATTACAAGGATCTGCATATAACCTCCTCCCTGGGGAATGGACAATGGAAAAGTGGGTAAGGGGAGATGTTGGCCAGTGTAAGATATTACAAAATAATAATAATTTATGAATTATCAAGGGTTCATGGGGGAGTGGGGAGTGGGGAAGAAGGGGAAAAATGAGGAGCTAATACCAAGGGCTCAAGTAGAAAGCAAATGTTTTGAGAATGATGATGGCAACAAATGTGCTTGACACAACGGATGGATGGAATGTGATGAGAGTAGTATGAGCTCCCAATAAAATGATTTAAAAAAATGAGTTGTGCAATTATGATCAGTTTTAGTGCTCTTTCCCCACTCCTGACTTCATTATTTACTCTTGAAATCCTCTTTTTCATCCCTATCCCTTACCCCTGCATTCCCTATAACAATTTGTACCAGTTATTGTCATTATACATCTTTTCCTCCTGTACTTCACAACTGGGAAGCCCCGCAGAAAACAATGAAAAACATATTGCACTAAGTAGATAAGGGTAAGATCCCATTAGTATTAAGACAAACATACAAATAACATGTCAGTGGGAGAAGACCCCCATTGACATTCAAAAAGCCAGGGATGAAATTTCTGTCATGGAACAACTACGAGATGCTTGCACCTAGTGCAAATCCAGGTCATGTCTACAGGGAGGATGACCAGCCAAGCATCGTGTTGATCCAGCACTATCAAGATGACAGTGGTTTCTGCCTGGTAGTAGTAGGGCTGTTTGGGACTCTTGCCGAGGGCTAGAGTGGATCTGCCAGCGTCTCCATCTGACTATATAGTTTGCAGGTGGGTTTTGGGCTCACACTATCCTCCATAGTCTTCTACAGATTGGACATGCTTAATGGTAGCTCTGATACTTTTCTCTTCACCATATTTGAATTTCATGATTGTCATTTTTGGATCACACAAGCTGGTGTGCTTCTTCTGTGTGGAATTAGTTGATTCCTCGCTTAGATTTAGATGGCTGCTTGTTTGAATACAAGCCTTTAAGACCCCAGAAACTACTTCAATTGATAGCTGGACACCATCTCCTTTCTTCACCACACTGTTCGGTAGCACCCTTATCCTCAGCATTTGATGAAGGTGAGATTTGAGCAGAAAGGGCTGTGTTGTAAGAAGTAATTGTTCTTAAATTGGAGCTAGAATTTGGTGAGTCCAGAACTCATTCCTCGCTCTATGCTTTCTTTGTTCCCCCAGTTTTCTGTAACTTGAGATTTAATACATATGCCATGCCATTCCATATTTCAATCATATCAAACTAAATTATTCAACTGCTTCTTTAATCAGTCTCCAAACATGCTGTTCCTTCCAGAGCTTCCTGGATGTCACTTTTCTTCCTATCTCCCCCCAAATTATGTAACTACCACATGTTCCTCCTTACATCTAACCATTCCATTCTGCATCTCTTCTGATTTGATAGTTTGTTATAAGGGCCATATAGAATTCACAGATAATATCCACAATTACGGGGGTTCATAAGGGAAGTTAAGAGGTTACTACAGTCAGGATCAGTGAACACTAAGGATACAGTCACTGGACCTCTCTGTCAGCCAAATCTCCCTCTCTGCAGTTCACAGTCTCTCAGCCACATCGTAGCCAAGAGAGATGTGCTCTTATTTAGAAAGTATTTCAGTGAGAAGGCCACAGCAGTGAAAAATCAGACTCTCTGTTTGAAATCAGACTATATCGAGAATATATTCCTTTGACATTGGAATTTACACTTTAGGGGGTCATGTATACATGTTTTACATGAACTTGGGTCTCACTGTAACCACAGGAAACAACTTTTGACCAGGAGCAAGCAAACGCTCATTAAGTCCTAGACTAGCCTGGAAATGTTGCTGTGGACTACCAAGATAGTAGGACCTAGCACTTCACCACTAAGAGTCAGGTAATAAGAGAAAACTCTCAGTATTATCTAGCCTTTTGGAAGACATCCAAAACCAAACGATCTCTTGAGCAGTGTTGCAAGTTATGAAAATACCATAAAAACTGCATTGAGTAAATAACTTAGGCTAACTTCATTTTGCAAGGGAGATTTTTCTAACCATATTGACTAAATTGAGTTACAATTGGACCAAAAGACAACATCATGATAAAGGAAGAAAATGTTGTCAAGGATTTCATGTTATGAGTACGCACAATCAATGTTCATGGAAATACAGTCAACTAATCAGCAAATGTATTGAATTGGTCAAAACTGCTGTATAAGATTCTTTAAAAAATTTTTAAAGTAAAGATTTCACTCTCAGCACTAAAACACACTTGATCCAAGTAATGGGGTTTTCAGCTCTATGCATGTGAAATCTGAACCACAAATAAAGAAGAGAGAAGATTGGATGCATTTGAATTATGATGTGGAGTAAGAATATTGAATGTTCTATGAAAAACCAAAAGAGCAAACAAATATGTTAGGGAGGAAGTACAGCAAGAATTCTCTTTGGAAGTACACTTTGTGGAACTTCATGCCTTGTACTTTGGATGTGTCAACAGGAAAGACCAGTACCTGTAGGACATCATGATTGGTAAAGTTGAGATTGGTGAAAAAGGGCAGACCATCGATGAGATGGAGTGGCGCACTGGGTTCACATCTATTAACAACTGTGAAGGTGGCACAGGATTGAGCAGTGCTTTATCATGTGCATATAGTCACTCTAAGTCAGAGCTGATTTGATTACACCTAACAACAACAACAAAGTATATCATTGCTAATGTCAGATGTATCTTGGCTGAAAGCAGAGAATATCCAAAAGATGTTTAGTTGCATTATATTCACTATGCAAGTCATTCGAATGCATGGATCATAACAAACTATAAATGGCCTTGAGAAGAAGGTTCATTCAGGAACACTTTATTGTGATCTTGCAGAACCTGTACGCGGGTCAAGAGGCAGTTATATGACAAGAACAAGGGAAATCTGAATGTTTTAAAATAAAGAAAGGTGTGCATCGAAATTGTATCTTCTCACCATAATTACTCATTCTGTGAATTGAATGAATAATCAGAAAAGCTGGATTCTGTAAAGGAGAATAAGGCGTCAAAATGGGGGAAGGCTGATTAACAACCTGTCATATGTAGGGGCCTAAGTAAGTTGGAGGGGCAGCGAAAAACAAGTCCCTAAATAACATGGATTGACATAGTGGCTACACAATGGGTTCATATATAAAAACAATTGTGACGATGGCCCAGGGCAGTGATTTGTTCTTTTGTACAAAGGTTAATTATGAGTCAGAAGTGACGCTATGGTACCTAACAATAATATACGTAGAAAAGACTACCTTGCTTTCTGAAAGTGAGGAGGATTTGAAACGCTGGATTGCAGCCTTCAGTACAGATTACAAATTACAAATCAGGGTAAAGCAGACTGACATCCTCACAAGTGGACAGATAAGTAGCACCATGATAAAAGGAGGAAAGAATTCACTTATCATGGATGTCCTCTTGCTTGGCACATCAATCAGTGTTCATGGAAGCAGTAGTCAAGAGATCCAAAATCCCATTGCGTTGGGTAATTCTGCTGCAGCAGACCTCTTTAAAGTTTGAAAAGCAAGATGTTACTGTAAACATTAAGGTGCGTCTGACTTAAGTCATTGTATTTCCAATCTCTTCATATGCATCTAAGATGTGAACAGTAACTACGGAAGACTGAGGAATCAATGAATTTGAATTATGGAGCTAGTGAAGAATATTGAAAGCACCAGCCTTGAAAACCTTGCATAGGGTCACAATGAGTCTAAATCAACTTGATGGCAGTGAATTTGGTTTGCTTCTTTATATATAACAGAGCAAGCAAGTAGCAAACAAATGTAAACTTTTAGCCTTAACCAAGCACAATGACAGAATAATGTACTGGCACTGTAGGCTTAAGTATATATTCCCTGGAGATATCAGGGTCAATTTTCAAAACACAGTCCACAAAGGCACTCTTCTGCTTGGTGAGTAACAACTGAGGTCTTTAAAGCTCCTGAAAATCCAAGGTTCAATTATTGGGCTCCCTAAGTCCTGAGAAAGAAGGAAGAAGAAATAAGAAACTCATATTCATGGAAACAATTATTCCAGGGGACAAAGGGACCATGTCAACCTCAGTCTCCATTACACTGAGACCAGAAGAATCAGACACCGTAAAGGTACCACTGCTGACCTCTGAAAGGAATCAAAATAAAGGGTACCAGATTGTGTTAGTCTGGGTAAACTAGGGAAACAAATCCACAGAAACTCATATGTATATAAAAAGGGTAAGTGCACATTAAGAAACCATCCCAACCAGACGTCGGACAGGGCAAGATATGACAAAATACCCATTTATAAACTATCAAGGGCTCATGCGGGAGGGGGGAGCGGGGAGGGAGGGGAAAATGAGGACCTAATGTCAGGGGTTTAAATGGAGAGAAAATGTTTTGAGAAACGATGTACAAATGCACTTTACACAATTGATGTGTGTATGGATTGGGATAACAGTTGTATGAGCCCCTAATAAAATGTAAAAAAAAAAAAAAAGAAACCATCCCAACCTACTGCTGTCCAAGCCCATAATTTCAACATTAGGCCATATATCCAATACCAAGCTACAAAGTCCTCCTCAATCTCAGAAAACACACACAATGACGCCCCCTTCAGGAGGAAAGCCACATCAGCGAGCGTGTAAGCATCTCAGTTCTGTCAGGGGTCTCCATACAGCTGCTCCAGCTCCCAGGGCTGCATCAGGGTAGGTCCATGTGGCTTCTCCTCAGGGATGTCTCACAGGAAGTGAGCCTTGCTGGCTGAAGCAGGAAACTAGCTAAGGCAGTTGCGCCCTGGTCCAACCATCAGAAAGCAAGAAACTGGAGAACGCGAAAGGTGACGATCACTGAGCCATTTATCTCTCTGCCCTTCAGTTAATCCCGCACTTCTTTATTAGCCAGGTTGGCAAAATAAACCTTAACTATCTCACAGATAGAGTGGGAGAAAACTGTATAAGAAAATTCAAAATCATAAGTTAAAAGATCAGCGTTTAATGGTCTGATATAGACTAGAGCAGTGGTTCTCAACCTTCCTAATGATGCTACCCTTTAATACAGTTTCCCATGTTGTGGTGACCCCCCCAACCATAAAATTATTTTTGTTGCTACTTCATCACTGTAATTTTGCTACTGTTATGAATCGGGTGACCCCTGTGAAAGGGTCCAGTGGACTAGAGACACTCCTGAGAATATGGCCATTATTCACTCTTCAGACCTGAAACCGAACTCACCCCAATGGCTACAAATTCAGCCAAACAATAGACAAGTCTATAGGTTAAACAACAATATCAAGGGATATTTGCAAGAATTTCTTTAGGGATGGCATGCATTTCTTAGAACAATCGGCCATATGGAAGACAGCATTGACCTCTGAATAAAGCTCAAAAGTCAGGACAGGAAACGAACGAATGGAAATAGTAAACATAGGAAAAAGAGTGGAACCGTTCTGTGATACTTTGGGCACATATGAATGTCACGAAACACAATGCGTGTAAATTGTTGGATGGAAAACTAATCTGTGCTGTCAACTTTCACCCAAATCATAATAAAAAGTTAAAAACAAAAATATAGGACGTAGCGCTGATTTGTCTTGGTTTTGTCATGGATGATGAAACACAAGAAGGATAGCCCTGGATTTTTACAATTTGGGTCATTTGTCACAGTAAATGGATCGGAACAAAAATGATAGGTAGAAATTCTAGGAGTCTGGGAAGAGATGCAGTAGGTCTTTTGTGGAACTAGATGCATGACATTGGATTATTGGCAGGACCAAGGAGAGCTTCACATATTCAAAGATGTTGGCCGCCAGATTTAAATGAGCAGGGTTGTTTCATGTTTTGTGCGCATGTCCATTTCCCTTTACCTCGAAATTATTAAACCAACCCTTACTTTTAACAAATCCTTCATCACCAATGTCTTCACTTGCTACAGATGCTAGTTTTAAATAAACTTCTTGCATTAAAGGAAGATTAAATAAGAATGAGATACTTTTCTTCCGACTAACCTACAAATTCACAAGGACATAATGATATATCTCATTCGTAATGTAGGGTCTGTTTGAATGCATCTTTCTAGACAAGTTGTAAAAACAATTTGTCTCTTGAAATGTAAGAAAATTTTATTCTTTTACTGGAAATTATTTGACACTGAAAGTAACCAAAAGACATTTAATAAACCTCAATGATTATATGCTTATGTATTTAACCAACAAAGACATACCAAGTCAGTTATGAAAAAGACATGGGAATGAATGAAAGCTTCCCATCATTTTTCAGAGGAAAAAGAGCTGTCCGCTGATTGGAGAATGACAACCTCAATGAAAACTCAAGTCCCCCTCCCCCGTCTCTTTTGAAGGCTGGCAACAAGCAGTCAATCATGGTGCCAGCAAAAGTAGCACTTGTGGACGAATTGGCAAGTGCCTATGATTAATTGTGTGGTAGCATAGTGGCACATTTAAATTTATAGTTTTGCTTTCTTCCTGTGTGTTTCAAAGATATATGGCATCATTCAAAACTGTTTGCTGTTCTTATTTCTGAAATAGCCACTTACTATATTTATCTTTCACTATTGATATGGTTTTTTTCATTGCATTTGCATTGCAGTGAAAAAATGATCTGTAGTATTGTGCACAATGTAAATATTTAGATTTGGCATTGAGTAAATACTATCTGTTGTTTAATACAGTAATTTATATGACAGGCTCTAGAGTCAAATACACTATGGTTAAGTTTGAGTTCTCCCATTTGTTAATTGTCAGTGTCAGGCCAAATTGCTTAACCTCTCTCATCTATTAAATGGGGTCAATAGGAATAGTATTAATATAGTTCACTTACTGGATTATTAGGAGGATCAATATGTATTATTTATAAAGCATAAATATAATATTCACAATATAAGGTCTCAATGAACATTTACTATTAATAGTATTAAAATGATTATTAATAGTGGTTTGCACCGAATTAAGCATTAAAGGACTCAAGAGTACATAAACTACTTTGAAATTATCTCCGTAAGACTGATAATCTGAGTTTCTTCATTATTTTTCATCCCCACTGATTTTGGTTCACTAGACAATGGAAAGATATTCACAAATTCCAACTCAGATAAAATTATCGAAATCGAGAAGGAGAAGTGATGGCACACCATGTGACTGATTGAGAGCTCTGTATCAGAGTGAAGGAATCACTCAACGGTAATCAATTGCCAGATCAGATCAATATTGATTTTCTATATTTTAAAAGGGAGAAAACAACATAATGTCATTATTTCTATAGATTAAAAATCATAAGACTAAAATTAATGAGTATATTCAGAAAATCAAGGGAATAACACTATTCTTTAAAAGTTTGATTATCGTTAAATAAAAAACAATAACAAACACTTTGCGTGACACTTCGATTTTATGTCAATTTACACTTGTAGAGGGGTGGAGTCAGCCTGTGAATCAGGTCAAAGTCTAATGATCTCTCCTGAGACACGGATGTCCTTTTTGTCAAAGAGAAACTAGGGACCTCCTTCCTGTTTATTGTCACTCTGTGCCTGCCTCCAGGGCAGCCTCATGTGGGTCCATCAAACCTGAGAGCGGTCGGTGTCCTGCCTTGTTTCCACTGACCTTGGATCCACATGACTCTGTGCCTACCAGCCTGAGCTATTCCTGCATCGTATGTCGTCTGTCTTCTATGTGAGTCTGAGGAGGAATATGGCTAGTGTCAGAGCCATAGACTGAAGTTACCTGGGTTGAGAGGCTTTCTTGATATTAAATTAGTTCATGATATTAAATTTTCTTTACAAAGGTGAATATCACTGGGATTTTTTTCTCTAGAAAACCCAACTTAACACATTTAATCTAGAAATACCACATTTCATTTCATTTCATTTTCCTGAGCTCCACAAATACTGCATTGTTGTTGTTTTTTACAAATGGAAAATTTATGACAACCCTGTTTCAAGCAAGTCGAACAGCACCATTTTCACAATAGCACATGGTTTGCTATGTCTCCTTTTGGTAATTTTCATTGTATTTCTGAGATTTCATAATATGACTGTACATGTAACAGTCTACATAGAGCAGCAGTTCTCAACCTGTGAGTCCTGACCCCTTTGGGGGTCGAACGACCCTTTCACAGGGGCAGCCCAATTCATAATAGTAGCAAAATTACAGTTATTAAGTATCAATGAAAATAATTGTATGGTTGGGCGTCACCACAACATGAGGAACTGTATTAAACGGTTGCGGCATTAGGAAGGTTGAGAACCACTGACATAGAGTATAAAGAAAGTTTTATATGTAATGACAACCTGAAAAATTGTATGATTAGCTTCATTGCAATATTAGATTTGATTGTGGTTTTCTGGAACCCAACTCCACAATGTCTTTAAGATGGATCTTCATTTTGTACATTAGAAATGCACACTTTGAAGAGGAGAGGCTTTATGACACTAGAACAGGTAGCCAGAGAGGAAGCCTGAAAGAGTAGAAAAGTGGGCTGAAATAATAATTGGGGGGGGGGGGGTTAATGCCAGTGGCAGCACTAACACGTTTACGTCAGAAACTTCTAATTACTTTACTAAATCTCTCAGGTTGCCTGGTTCTACCAAAAGCTTTCAATTTAACAGAGGGGGTTAGGATGATTAATTTATTTTCCTTAACATCTGGTGGTTGGCTTCATGGACTATTTTGATTGAGAGAAATATAATTTCAGGAATTAATTTTAAAATGTGGAATTAAGTCAAAAGAGGGATGTGAAAAGAAAGAGTGGATAAGACAGAGGAAAAGACAAAGTAAGGGAAAAGAATAAAGAAAGGATAAGAGGTTGAAAACTCAAGATAGAAAATAATATAATAATATGAAGGGACAGGCCAAACAAAGAGTAGAAATAAAGTCAATGATGCAATGATTATAAACATTGGAAAATCAAAGAACTATATATATCAGGAATGGCAGTTATAGTTATACCAAAATATCAAGAGAAGATCTAAATAATGAGAGAGAGAACAATAAAAATTAAAACAGGTTCAAAGAACTGTGTTATAATCCAAACCAACCCAAATGTGTTGCTGATGCGGTCGAGTGAATGCCTATTCTAGAAAACACAGTAGACTATCAAACAGAGTAGAGCTGTCCCCCAGTCTGTCCCCCAAGGCCATACAACTTTATGGATGTGGACTGCCAAGCTTTGTTCCTCAGAGCAGCTGCCGAGTTCAAACTGCCCGTTTTTTTATTGACAGCCAGACATTTTAACCATTGCAACATAAAGGGTCTTTTGTGTCATAATAATTTTATAAAATCTTTATCTGCAAGCTACTTTGGGCAAGGGACCCTATTTACCATTCCCTTTTATGCTTACAGTGCTTTGTGATAGAATTATTCTTCATAAATATTTGCGGATGACCGAATTCAATAAATATTAATGTGGACTTACTATCTCATCAGATACTGTACCAGTTTCTGGGGATATAAAGGTAGGTGAACTTGATACCTGACTTCAAAGGATTCTCATCCTAGTTGAAGATAAACATTGTGTAGCTGTACAATATTTACTCCTGCAGTAAAAGCAACATTATTTGAAAAACATGATGTGGTGTAGAATAACGGAGAGATTTGACTGTGGGGAAAGAATACTTTTTAAAGGAAAAATGAAAATGTGCCCATTTGAATTTGTTAATATGTACTATCCTCCATACTGGTATTGTGGTGTGGTGGGTACCCATGGGGCTGTGAACTGCATGGTCGGCAGTTCAAATTCACCAGCAGCTTGGCAGGAGAAAGACTGAACTTTCTACTCCCATAAAAAATTAAAGTCTCGGAAACCCACAGGGTCCATTATGAGTCAGCACTGACTGGATGGCAGTGACTTAAATTTTTACAATTGTTCATCAACTTTAAGGCTATTCTTTAAGACACTCATATGTTTGGACTAAACTGAACCTTTTCTCTAATTGTTTCATTACTTATTCTTCCGCAAACCCACCAGACTTTATATACCACCCAATTTTACAGTAAGACATTTGAGGAAAAGAAGAAATGACGTTCTGAAAATCACAGAAAGGATACGGGGCACAGAGAATTCTCCAGTCTGGAAATTTAGAGAGATGTGTATTGCTAAGTCTTATATTGGTTTTAATGAAATACTTATTCCCTTCTTTTATTGCAAGATGGACCTCAGAGGAAATGTGATTACAGAATCCCATAGTATTATTGGTAAGTGTAAATCCAGCATCTCAGTCCTCTATTTTCCCCACTAATCAAAAATCTACAAGACGTTTTTCGGAGCTGAGATAAGAGCTGGAAACAAAAGGCAGGTAGTGGTATTATTCCATTAAAGCAATTACAAAGTCACTTCCTAAATCAATCCAATTTCTAGCAAGTCCTATCATCTAATCCCTTCCCATGAATGCAGCAAAAACACAAGCTGCCAGAGTCCGCTAGCTCAGCTCAGCTTTATAACGCTTCTTCAGAATTCTGACCAAAGCTTTTCAGCAGCCTTGGCTAAATCACCAGATGGGTTTGAAAGAATGTCATTACAAAGTCCTTATGTGAGCTGGCAAATAGATGTCAACAAAAGCTTTGTGCTTTATCCAGACCAGCCCATGCTGGGGAGTCCAAAGTCTGATTTTCAGTGCTGAAATATTTTTGTCTAAAAACAATTTTCCCTACTGAGGTATGTAGCTCTGCTCTCTCTTCTTTTCAAGGAAAAAATGCAAGATATTTAAGTTTAGACCTCTTAAGAATAACATTTTTCAAATTAGTACATACTTCAAAAAGCTCCCTAAAAAATGAACTAGATCAAAGAAATTGCAGAATGATAAGGCTTTAGGATGACTGAAAGCTGGGTATTTAAAGTTTAGCATTCACACATAGACACACATGTATATTCACATGCATGTATACATACATGTATACATATTCACACACATATGCATGCATATCCATATAGACATACATATATACATATATGCAAGGGAGCCTCAGAAATTTTATGGAAAAAAGGAATTAAAAGATAATGCAATATTTACAGGAATTTGTAAACCCTTTTTGTACAGGTACATATATGATATATAAATCCATATATGTATATTCATAAAATTTATACACATACGTGTACACCTCCATATATGTATACATATAAGTACACATATAGAAACCCACATACATATATATACATACATATATGCATATAAATATAAACATGCACACATATATTAAGATGTTTCGGATGTTTGTGAGAAAATTCCATTATCTTTTAATTCCATTTTTCCATGAAGTCTTTGGAGTCCCCTCATATGTGGCTCTTTGCTTTGGTACCCTCTCTTTTGCCTTATATTTGTTTTTTGAAACAGATGGTAATTCATTCCTCTGCAAGAAGAGAAAGCCACGTGACCAGTTGCCAGCACTGTGGGAAGGTTCAGCATCTGAACTGTGGCAATCCGGCACGTGAAACTGTTTCTGAGGAAGCAAGGCATCGCATTTCCAAGAGAAAACCTTTTAAGTCGTATCTGGGTAGAGCAGGCCACCTGGGCAGGAGAGTGGCCCATCTGCTGCTGTTGGCAGTCTCCGGGAGAGCCAGCGACAGCGGCTACGAAATTGAATGTTCTGCACAGCCGCCAGGATCATCGAGAAGGGAAACTCGAATGGCTCCCCCCATGCTGTGGCCCATCCGTGTGGTGTCCGAACACCGACGCCGTGGTCAGGAGCTAACGTGGCAGATGTCCGCAACAGGGCAGAACAAGCAGCATACCCGTGAACTCTGTGTCGGGTCAGACTGGACGGTAAGGGTGGAAGTAAACAAGTGCATGGAGCGTTGACAGAGTCGTGGGCTGTGCAAACAGGAAAACCCGCTACTGTGAAAGAATATTAACGTGCTCATCCTAGCTACTGTGGATTTAGTTATTTAATTGTGCAGCTGAATTTGTCGTGTTCTTCCCTGTCTCAATTCACAGAGAATTTTAGAATTTCACTTGGGCCAGGAGATTACGTGTTTTCTTGTATGTCTCCCTTATTGGACAAATGTCCTCATAGACTCTATTCACCAATGTCCAGATCTGGGAGATGGCAGCATTGTCTTGGGGATATGAGGGGGAGACGACCCACATTGAGTAATCGTTCAGAAGCTCTAATTCCCTTCCAACTTGTTCCTTGATGCTTCTGGCAAAGGATCATCCTCGTCTCTCGAGGACCCAGATTCCTCGGTGCCGTTCATGGCCCCATCGCCAGCTCCTGCCCTGTTGTTCAGCCTCATTGTGGGCTTTCCTAGAAAAGAGGAAAGCTTGCAATCTTGCATTCATTTCAAATACTTCTTCTTAGTCCATAGGTCAGATGTGTGTGTGTGTGTGTGTGTGTGTGTGTGTTTCTGCCTGTGCAAGGGCAGTCAAGGAGGAAAAAATAAAGATCCACATGCTACCAGTAACAAAGCAGAAAGGAAAAAAACACAAGAGAGATTGTACATTAAAGAATTACCCTTAATTTTGCACCCATTATCACAGGTTTGCCTCAGGGAACAACTCTTGGGCCCTTTGTTATTAACCATTCTTTACCAATGAGAAAACAGAAGCCCAGAAGAATACTGATATACCTATCAAAGTTGGTTCACTTGAAAACTGGGAACGATGGCATTGGACTAAGGGTGTTCGGATTCCTACCCTCACGTGCTATCCACTCACCTGATTCCCTCACCTGTGAGATGCTATGCGTGCACAGTAGTAAGATGCTACACGTGTACATTGAACTCACAAAATAGTTCCATTCTCTCTGGACCTCTAAAAGACTCTAATGAGGTTTTAATCCCTTTATGTATGATTTGCCATGGCTCCTTTACCTTCATGAAGAAAGAGATAAGATTTCTTTAGCTGGACTGGAGTCATCGGTATTTTGTACACAGCCTGGCATACATTTTTAATAAAACTTGTTAATTGGGATGAGTAAGGCAAACAGCTATAATCATAATCTGCATATTCTAATCTTTCTTCTCTAGAGTGGAAAAAAAGCCAGTGTTTACTTTTTACTTAGGGATAAAGTTGTACAGATGAATATAGCCACTCATACATACATGTATATTTTGCATGTCTTGAGTTATGCATTATGTTAGCTACTCATACTCTTATTTCTGTAAATAACCCATTGATAAACAATGGGAACCTATAATGAATGACTATCTCATAATTTAACTATTTACACATGGGCAGAGTCAACCTGTTTGCATGGTACGCAGAGTAAAAGAATATGGGGGTGTCTCTTCCCTCTACATCATCTAAAGGGGTTTTTAATCACCTGTGTACATTATAAATGCTTTCGCAACAATACTTTTGTAAAGACTCCTGATGCCGAGGTGGTAGAAGGCTCTATGAAAATTTTGGTTCCTATTACTGAAGGGAGAACAAACAGTTCTTACTCGAGCAATTTTTTTTCAATGGATTGAAAAAGATTTGGTTTAGAGAAAAACGACAATCATGTCTAGCCTGAAAGAAAACAAACAACCCTATACCTCATTCACAGGATGGAAGAATAGTCTAACTTTTGCTTGAAGGAGAAATGCAGGAGGAATCACATCAGTTATCTCCCAAGCACCTTTCTATGATTTTATTATTACTTTTCTGTGACCTGCAGGATTGTTCTAATTTCACAAGTATTACTTGTTGACTTTCAGAGTAAGTGGTCATTTCAATAAATTTCCATAGGTAGAGATGGCATACGGTCATTAAAAACTTGTGATGGTTACTGAAGCATTCCAGATCAGTATCATTTTACAAACTTTACAAAGTATAGAGTTTATGGTCATAATTATATGTCCATATACAATTATTCTTCAGTATTTATGGGCATCACATCTGTGGATTCGACCAACCCTTCATCTTAAGTGAAGTAAAAAAAAATGCAATTAGGTGGTCCAAGCAATCCCTTAAAAGTTACTGTGTGTGAAGTGATATTAAATAGCATTTATTGTACTAAGTAGGGTAGTAATCTGGGGGCCAGCAGGCAGGTTCTGACTGAAAACGCCCGTGCACAGGACAGTGACACATGCCCAATCCTGCGCCATCCTCACAACGGTCCCTCTGCTTGAGCCCATAGTTGCACCCACTGTGTCCCCCCATCTCCTTGGGGGCCTTCCTCTTTTCCCTGGCCCCTCCAGTTTACCAAGCATGATGTCTGCGGCAGTTACATAATCTGTTGTCAATTTGAGTATTCAGAGTGAAGGGGTGGAGTTTAGTCTGTGGATCAGGTCACAGCTTGATGGCCTCATTTGGAGCCACTAAGGAGATAAATAGCTCACTGGAGGCAGAAGACAGACTCACACCCTTTGCGACATTCTGGGGAGAAGACGTGGAGAGAGGCTGATGGAGCCGGACCTCTGGGGTCTGTGAATCCACGTGGACACCCCTGCCAGCACTGAGAGACTTGTGTTCCGTGAGTCTGAAGAAGACTTTGTAGATCGGTATTGAACATATGGGCTAATATCTGACTTATAAACTTGATCTCGACTGGGCTGGGGTGCTTTCTCAATATTTAATCCCTCTTGTATAGAAAGCTCTTTCTTATACACATATGTCAATGAATTTGTTTTTCTAGTCTACCCAGACTAACACAATGTCCTTCTCCGGGAACTGGTCTCTCCTGACAATATGTTGAAAATATGTAAGGCAAAGTCTTGTTATTCTTGCCTCTAAGGAGACCTCTGTCCTTACTGTATTTCTTCTCCTTACTGCCTTGCCCTATTTCCACCAACCTTGGGTCTACTAGACGTAGCACCTGCCAGCCTGAGATCTTCCTGCATCCTGCATCGTTGCATGTGGCTGCATAAGTCTGAAGAGGGGCTTATGGGCTTGAGTTTTCCTGGGCTAGGATGTTTTCTTGATTTATCATTCTCAAAACTCAAAATTCACTACCAGCACGTCAATTTTAACTCATTACCCACTGTAGGATTCCTAGACTGTAACTGTTTATGGGAGAAGAGCTGTTAATGGCTTTGAACTATTCACCATGGGGATTCCAGTCCAATGCATAACCACTAGAGCACCAGGGTTATTGACATAAAGCTCTTTCTTACACATACGTGAGTGTCACTGGAGTTGTTTCTGTAGTCAACCTGGCATAACACAATGACTGTCAGTAAAACCTTGCTTGTGTGTGATAGTAATTATATGGTTCTATAATTTGCACATTCTTTACCTGTCTTTGGAAAGAGTACACATTGATTTTTCTAGTCAGTTTGCAAAGCAATTTTCTCTCAAATTTCTTGGCATAGATCTGTGAGAGCTTCCAAAGCTTCATTATCTTGTTGAAACATTTCACTTGGTATTCCTCCAATTCCTGTAGCCTTATTGTTCCCCAGTCTTTCAGTGCAGCTTGGACTTCATCCTTCAGTATCATTGGCTCTTCATTATATGCTACCTTTTGAAATGGTGGAATATCTACCAGTTTTTTGTTTAGTTTTGTTTTTGTATAGTGACTCTGTATTTCTTCTATTTTAAAAACTATTTCCTTCATTGTTTAATATTTTTCTATAGAATATTTCAATATTGAAACCCAAGGCTTGGATTTTTCTTCAGTTTCAGACATGGTGAATGTATTCTTCCTTTTTGTTTGTCCAACTCTAGGTCTTGCATATTTCATTATAATATTTCACTTTTTCTTTTCAAGATGCTCCTTTAAATTTATGTTCATCTCTTTGACTTAATCAGTTGTTCCACCCCCCTTAGCCTCTCTATCATTGAGAACAAGTTTCAAAGTCTTTCCTGACATTAATTTTGATCTTTTCTTTCTTTCTTGTCTTTTTAATTACCTTTTGCTTTCTTTGAATTTGATGTTCTTGACATCATCCTACATCTATCTCATCATGTAGTCTATTATTACTGTTAACTAGAACAAATATATCCCCAAGATGTTTTTAAAATAGAGGTAGGATATATTAAAGGCCATAATTTGGTTCTCTTAGATGTTTTAAATTTTTTTAACATCAACCTGAACAATTGATGATCCATCCTACAATCATCCTGCGTCATCCTGTGGCCTAGATTTGCCTGAAGATATTGTACTTCCCCTTGTCTCTTGTCACAGATGTATCCAATTTGATTCTTATGTATTCCATAAACCAAAATCGATATGTATAGCTACTGTTCATGTTATTGAAAAAAGGTATTTGCCATGAAGAAGATTTTGGTCTTGCAAAATTCTACCATATCATCTCCAGCTTCACTTCTCTCACAAAGCCATATTTTCCAATTACTGCTCCTTCCAGTTTATCTCCAAATTCAGTATTCCAAGGGTCAATCATTATTAATTTACCTTGATTACCTATTTGATCATTTTTAGTTGGTAAAGTTGGAAAGTTGATGAAAGTCTTCGGTTTCTTCAACCCTAGCTTTGGGGGGGGGTTGTATAAATTTGAATAATGGTTATATAAACTGGATTTTCTTGTATAAACATAGATACCATCGAGTCATAGAAACATGGCACTTCAAGGTAGACCTTGAAATATTCTTTTTGATAATGATATTTCTCTTGAATCTGCCAGTCCAGGTATAGGAAACCACATGATTTTATGTTTCAAAATGGCTAATACCACTTCAGTTCACTAAGTCCTAAAATACCAATATTTGTGGGTCTCATTTCAATTTTGATGACTTCCAATTTTTGTAGATTCAAATTAAGTACATTTTAAATCCTGATTATTAATAGATATTTTCAGTGTTTTCTTCCCCTTATGAGTCATGCCCTATCAGCAAATAGTGGTCTCAAAAGTTTTACCCCATCCACGTTATTATGGTCAGCTTTACTTTGAGAAAGTAGCTCTTCTTCGTTAATATTTTGAGTAACTTCAAACCTAAGTCGTTCATCTTTTGGCACTGTACCATAAGGTTTTTAGTATCTAATCACTCAGAAGTAGACAATATTCCTTGTTCATAGTTTATTCTTATTCCGGAACTCTGCTGAAACTTGTTCCCCTTTGTGATACTGTTGTTATTTGAGATACCATTAACAAAGCTTTCAGAATCACAGCAACCACAGTCCAAGCAACTGCAGTCCAACAAACCGGCTGGTAAGTGGTAGAAACATACCATCAAAATTAGGCATACATTCCTTTTAAATATTGACAGTTACTAAGTAGACCACAGAGTTAAACTTCATATTGTATGTGGTGATTACCGTGATGTTTCATCCAGATTCCACTTTTCAGAATAAAAATATTCACTGCTGCACCTCACAGATGGGTCACACTATCCCCACTATGCAGAAGAGAGTAGTGTCAATCAAGGTCATATGGTCATCCGACCAGGAGTGGGTTCAGCCAAGATTGCGCAAAGCAGGTCACAAAGGTTAATCTCTCTTGCCACAAGTTCTGGATCTTTCTAAATGATCAGTCTAGGTCTCTAGCATTCCACAGGACTTCCTGGGGTGTCCACTGCAGCACAACTTTTTTCTCTGCCCAATCCTGCATCATTCAGTCATGGTTCCATAGATGTTGTTCCCTCTAGGGTGTTCCCCAATAATTCCTAGGCAAGCATCTCTATGTCAGCATCAACTGAACGTAAACAGCAATTACCTCCTGTACACGTATCACATATCATCTTCATCCTCATCCAAAGCCACCCTCCTCGCCAAAGCCTACTCACCAACCCTCACTTCCTCGGGGAGAAGAGCCTGAATGTTGTATTCTTCATCTCACCTTAATAACTCGGTTCAATAGAAAAAAATACGAAGCATTTATATCTAGCCTCATAAGTAATTGTATCTCGCTTCAGGGTAGAGCCAATGTGGAAAGATCAGCACTCTGCAAAATCAGAAATAACTTTTTCTCTCCCCTTTTTGTGTTGATGAGAGCATCACACATACCAACTAGTTTAAAGGAAATGCTGACTCTTTGCTTATTTTCTGCTTCAACAATCTTTATTGAACAGCTATACTGTTCTACATGAATAACATTTGTTTTATTTTGGATTCCCTGCAATTCTTAATGCACAATTCATTGTGGCCCTGGTTGCATGTACACTTCTACTACAGTGATTTATGAAAACAAGCTAACTCAAGGGATTATGGGTTGGAAAGAAATACTGAGCATAAACTTAATAGTTAGGGACTTTGTCATGTAAAATATATACTCAGGGCCATTTTTCTAAAAGCTCTCGTCTTATATGACACAAATCTAGCTGATGTGAACTTCTGAAATGTTTTCCCCAACTCCTTGGCCACATTCAGCAATACTATGTTAATAACAAGTCTAGGAGGAAAACACTGGTGTTCATATTGCTATGTTGTAGATAGGATTGCAGAGTGGGTTTGCTAAAACATCAGAGATAAAAATATTCATCCCATTTCTGTGTGTCAATTACTACCAGCTAGGCTACGTGTTGACTAATAACCACCCCAGTATTAGAAACCAAATAAGAAAAGATAGATACAGGCCTACTTTTCTCATCAAGTCTCATAGTATCTGTCTCCAATGATATTAATAGAATCCCAACTACAAACTTACATCGAACCACTCAATTGTCATGGACCCTTTTTGTGACTCATGTCAGGCCGGTTCCAAAGCTTGACACGAGCCACAGTAGTGAACCAGAGGGGACGATCCAAACGCAAATGACGCTGCCTTAACGAGAAATATGTTTTGTTTGTTTTTTGTTTCAGCAAAGTTTACAGATGAAAAATCAAATCTAATTCTGCAGAGAAGAAACTCTAACATGGAGAATATGACTTCTTAAAAGTAAAGATTCTACCAGAGACATAAAAATCAAACAAACATGTCTCTTGTCATTCATTGTGAGCAGCTTTCTTGAATCTTTGTTATGTGTTTGTCTGTTTTAAGGTACATGAACCCAGGATTGATGAATCTCTTGAGAAAACAACCAGAATAAGGGTTCTTGGGGGATAAGGAGGGGAGAGGAAGGGTTTCTGATTCAAAAAATTAAAAATTTTAAAAAGAGATAGCTCATAGAGTGAGAAAGATTAGTGTCTTTGGGCGGAAGGCTTGCTGGTGATGGGTGGTGTCTCTGAACACTTATGGACATCATTAATAAGTGCTTTGTAACACTTGTAAAGTAGGGGCTAGGCCAAGGTGCCTCAGGCCTGGGAATTCGTGCAGACATAGCTGAGAGCTGTCTGTCTTGATCAAAGAACTTTATACAACGTATTTCTGATCCTGAATTTTCACCTAATGCTTCCCTAATAAACCCTAGGCATGATGACCTGAAAGAAAAAAAAAACCAAACAAACTCAATCACATCATGTCAATGCCTATGCATTGTAGTACAGGGTAGAACTGCGCTTGTGAGTTTCAGAGACTATTACTGTTTACCCCATAGTTCCCCAGTGGTGCAGCTGATAATTTTGAACTGCCAACTTTCTGGATTGCAGTGCATTACATAACCTCTGTGCCACTATGGGTCCTTGCCAGAGACATAACACTGCCTAAAAAAAAGGTTGGTGGGAAGCAGAAAATATCTCAGAGCAATTCTCTCTCCCTAAATATGAAAGATCTTTATACCACCTACCCCAACACACTGTCTTTATTCTGAAGTCCTTCAAAGACGCTGATCTTAGAGATTACAAGAGATCCTCAATCCCATTGTACATTATTTGTCCAGTTATATTATTTCTCACATTAGAATATACTACACTGTTTTTTCCTCAAGGTTAAATATTCTAGAATGTGAGCAGTGTTCTATTATCGGTTCACTATTATCAGTGAAGGCCAGCAAAATTTTCAAATGATAAGAAGTCATCGATCTCTGTATTCCCTAAATACCTTTCCCCACAAAAGTTTATGACCTTGCCCAGTAATTGTCTGTTTGGTATATTTCAGAAGTATCAGGCAGCCAGTTTCCTATAATTTCAGGGAAACATTTATTAATTATTCCTATGATTACAAAAATAGAACAAATTACACTCATCTATAAAGAACTACAGAGTGAACAGGGGGACCAATATCTTCTAATCTTGTGTTCAAATTGGAATTAGAAATGGAACTCCTCCATAAATTATCTCATTCAATTTATTTAAAAGTCAAATATCAGGCAATTTTGTGATGGTTTCTGCTACACCTAAAATCTCATTCATTTATGGAACAAATATGTATTGAGCATATTGCGTTTATTAGATATCATGTAAGATCCTGAGAACATTATGTGGGCAAAATCAGTCACAGTCACAGCTTCTAAAAAGCAAAACTATCATTAAGGTTTCAGTAAATCTAGGTTCCTCTCTTTTGGCCATGGCACTCTGAAGAATTTGGTTAGTAATTGTAGAGAAGAAACTTTAGCAAATATGAAGTGCTATCTGTGATAAAATTAGAGGGAGAACATAAGGAGTATGAGAGATAATTATTTCCTTTTTAAAAGATAACCTGGTAGAAATTCTCCACTACTAGCAAGGTAAAAAAATCATAATTGATAAATTGTAGTGTAGATAGATAGGCCCTGGTAGCCCAGTGGTTAAAGTTGGGAGTTTGGACAAGCTATTGTGGGGTTTGGAAAAAAATATTGTGGCAAACATATACTTAAAAAACAAAGGGCGTTGTCATCAAGTTGATGCCAACTCAGAGCCACCTGTGGGACAGGGTTCCAATGTCCCTCAGGGTTTCAAACAGGAAATGTACACACACAGACTGTCACGTCTTTCTCTCCCAGAGTGACTGGTGAGTTTGAACTCCCAACCTTTCAGTTAGCAGCGGAATTCTTAAAAACTGAACCTCTAATGCTCATTCTCAAAATAAGATTCCAGCTTTGGAAATGCCGTGGGGCAGTTTTGCTCCATCCCACAGGACCACTATGAGTAGATATTGACTTGGCAAAATATTGAAATGTTTATTGTAGGGTTGTCTATCCCTATTGTAGATGAAAATTATGATGGTAAAATAGGTAAAGATTTGATATGGTCAATTTCAAAGCTGAGGTTTTAGCTAATCTGTAAGTACAAAGGACTCTATATATCCTGCCCCTCTATAATGGCACCAAGAAGCAAGCATTATTGGAGCACACGAAATAGTAGCTCAACCACTATCAAGATATAACAAACTAACATCCTGGCCCCCAAAGTACTTATGTGATAACCAGAAGGATGTATGAATAAGAAACTTTAGCCAAGTAGAATAATTTTGACCAGCTCTTACCTTTGACTCTTACCATACTAGAAACTGAGATTTCATATTCTTGTTGTAAATGAATGATTCGTGGGTTGTGATGTTTTGTACTAAGCAGAGTATTGGGATCTTTATAATTATGAGAACAATTTTGCAAAATTTTAATTATAACTAATTGCATTTTTTAGCCAGTTGGCATTACAGTTCAAAATCTTCCCCTCAAGATCATTGGCCATCTATTCAGATATTTCTACAGAAAAACATCTTCTCTCAGAGAATCTTAGAATTAGAAGACACTTTAAAAACACTTAGTTCAGCTCTTTAGATGGCAGAGTCTAGAAGATTCTGTGAGCATTCGGGGAAAGATTTATGGTCTTTGGGGCTTATCCCAAATTATTTATTAGGTTCAGAATTTACACATTGGAACTGCATAACAAATAACACTTCAGTGTCTTGAAACCACCGTTTATCATTAAGTTCTATAGTGCTATGTGTTGATTTGGTCATTCTGGTACTTTGTACTTGGAGGGTGGGTTCTTTCGTAGGACAGCTGCTGCTGGAGCCATGTGAAACCTGTAACAGGGCACAACTGATACTAAATGCTGACTGGAAATTCATCTAGGGTGAAAGTTATCTATTTAAACAGATGCAGTTGTTATGTTGTTGCTATGGTCCATAGAGACCTTATGCATAACATAAGGAAACATCATTCTGGTCTGAACCATCCACACAATTGTTCCTATGCCTGAGTGAATTGTTAAAACCACTGTGTCAATTCATCTCTCTGAAGAGCGTCCTCTTTTCCAGTGCCCCTTCACTTTACTGAACTCCATGTCCTTCTCCCGGGACTGGTTTCTCCTAACAATATGGCCAAAGTTTGTAAGATGAAGTCTTGCCATCCTTGTCACTAAAGAGCACCCTGGACATATTTCTTCTAAGACAGATCAGTGTGATCTTTAGCAGTCCTTTATGGTAGTTTCAATACTCCTCTCCAGCACCACAATTAAAATACATCAATTCTTCTTCAGTCTTCCTTATTCAATGTCCAACTTTCACACACATATGAGGCAATTGAAAAATACCATGGCTTGGGTCAAAGGCAACTTAGACCTCAAAGTAACATCTTTGCTTTTGGTGTGCCAAGCCTTCAGGGCAACATACCAGCATGATGCAGTGAACTAACAGAGAGGTCTACAGGGCTGTTCCCAATCCCAGCTACATCAACCCCCTCCACAGAAGACTAGACTACAGAAGACAGCACTGAAGTTATAACTCAGGGAGAGGGAAGGTCTACCCAGACCATATGGAAGCAAACTAAGAGGGAGAGAGAGAGAGAGAACTGCATGCTAGCCTATCATGCCCCGAGGATGACATTCCTGCTAAGAGCATACAGTGCACAGAGAGGACCATAGGGCCAGCCACACAATGAGACATAAAGGTCCCCTCACTGACCCATAGTGCTATGAGGGACAGTACTGGAGGCACAGTGTGGGAATTGTGCCCTGTCTGACACCCTTTGCCCCACCAACACCAGGGAAAAACATGAAGGAAGTTCAACAGAGCAGCAAGGGGAGCAAAGCAAGGAACCCCAAAAATAGACTTCAGATTCAGGGCGCATGTCTTGGCACCGCATCATACTTGAGCAGAAAACATTCATAAGGGTCAGCAGACAGACCTGAAACTCTTTATAGGCTTTTTCCCCTCTTCTTTTCCCCCCATATCTATCTATATAAGATAGGCAGGATAAACAATCCCAAGGATAAAACAATGGACCTGACAGTTCCAGGAGGACATAGGAAAGGGGTGGGTGGGTGAAAGGAATGGGGGAGCCAACAAATCCAGGGACAAGGGAACAACAAGTGATCTAAGCTCTATGGTGAGGAGAGTATAGAATGCCTGGTGGGGTTTGATCAAGTGCAATGTAGTCAAAAGAAATTCCTAAGAGCCAAATTAAGGTCGAACATGATAGTGGGAGAGGAGGAAAGTAAAAGGAAATAAAGGAAATAACTAGGTGGCATAAATATAGGCACGTACATATGTAAATATATTTAAATGATAGGTATATACATATCTATGTGTATATACTAAGTATTAAGGTATCAGACGGACATTGTGCCTCTACGCGAGTACTCCCTCAATGCAAGAACACTTTGTTCTAATAACCTGGCATTCTGTGATGCTCACCTTCCCAACAGGATCCCTGAAAACAAAATGCATGCATATGTAAATGTGGTCAAGAAACTGATGGTGCCCAGCTATTAGAAGATATAGCATCAGGAGTCTTAAAGGTTTGAAGTTAAACAAGTGGCCATCTAGCAGAGAAGCAACAAAGCCCACATGGAAGAAGCACACCAGCCTGTGTGATCACGAGGTGTTGACAGGATCAGGTATCAGTCATCAGGGACAAAAAACAAGCATATCGATGTGAACAAGGGGGGCCAGAATGGAGACTCAAAGTGTATCTGTAGACAAGTAGACATCCCCTCACAGAGGAGTCACAAAGAAGGGTCATGAGTCAACCAGGGTGCAGTTTACTAACAACAAATCACAAAACATTCGTCTAGTGCTTTCTCCCCACCCCCTATTATGACCTCAGTTTTATCTTACAAATCTGGCTACACTGGAGCATGTACACTGGTACAGATAAGAGCTCTCAACACACGAATCCAGGACCAACAAACCCCTCAGGAACAGTAATGGGATAGCGAAATCATGAGGGTAGGGGGAAGGTGGGGGACAAAAAGAGAGAAGTGGGGAACCAATCACAATGATCAATGTATACCACCACCACCACCCTTGGGGGGATGAACAACAGAAACATGGGTGAAGGGAGACAGCGGATAGTGTAATATATGAAAATAATAATTTATCAAGGGATCAAGAGGGTGAGGGTGGGGAAGGGAGGGGAAAAAAAGAGGACCTGATACCTGATACCAAGGGTTAAAGTAGAAAGAAAATGTTTTATAAATGATGATGGCAACATATGTACAAATGTCCTTGTTACAATTGATGTATGGATTGTTATAAGAGCTGTAAGAATCTCCAATTATATATCTATATATATATATATATATATATCGATAGATAGATATATCTTTTGCAGTATATTTACCTAGTTCAACTCATCTATTGATCCATTAACTGTTGCCTCCATGAACATTGATTATGGATCCAATCAAGACAAAATCCTTGACAATTTCAACCTTTTCTCCATTTTGCATGATGTTACCTATTGGTCTAATTGTAAGGATTTTGGTCATTTTCATTTGAGTCATAATCCATACTGAAGGCTGCAATCTTTGATTTTGATTAGCAATACTTCAGGTCCTACTCATTTTCAGCAAGCAAGTTTATGTCAGCTGAATATTGCAGGTTGTAAATAAGCCTTCCTCCAATCCTGATCCTGTATTCTTCTTCATATAATCCTGCTTCTCTGATGATTTGCTCTGCAGAGCAAATACAGATTGAACAAGTGTGGTGAAAGGATACACCCGTGACACACACCTTTCCTGATTTTAAATCCCACAGTGCCCCCTTGTTCTGGTTTCATAACATATTCTTGATCCATGTACAAGTTACAAAGCACAATGAAGTAGTATGGAGTTTCCATTCTTCTCAAGGTTATTCAGTTATGATCCGCAAAATAAAATACGAGTAAACATCTTTCTGGTATTCTCTTCTTTGACCCAAGATCCATTCTGACATCAGCAATGATATCCCTTGTGCCGTGTTTTCTTCTGAATCTGGTTTGAACCTGTGGCAGCTCCCAGCTAATGTACTGATGCAACCATTCTTGAATGACCTTCAGCAAAATTTTACTTTCATGTGCTATCAATGATATTGTTCTATAGTTTGAGTATTCTTTGGGGGATATTAGCACAATTGTTTTTCTTTGGAATTGGCACAAATATGGATTTCTTCCAATCAGTCAGCTAAGCAGATGTCTTCTAAATTTCCTTCCATAGACAAGCAAGTGCTTTCAGTGCATCATCAGCTTGCTGAAATATTTCCATTGGTATTCTATCAATTCCTGTAGCTTTTTTGTGGCTAATTCTTTCAGTGAAGCTTGAGCTTCTTCCTTCTGTGTCATTTGTTCGAGCTCATATGCTATCTCCTGAAATGGTGGAATATGGACTAGTTTATTTCATAGAGTGACTCTATGTTTTCTTTTTATCTTCTTTTGATAGTTCTTGCATAATTCAATATCTTGCCATTAAAATCTTTCAATATTGCAACTTGAAGCTTGAATTTTTTGTAGCTCTTTCGGTTTAAGAAATGGTAAACGTGTTCATCCGTTTTAGTTTTCTAACTCTACATCTTTGCACCTTTCATTATAATATTTGACTTTGTCTTCTTGAGCTGCCCTTTGTAATGTTTTATTCAGTTCTTTGACTTCTTCATTTCTTCCATCTGCTTTAGCTACTCTATGATTAAGAGTATGTTTCAGAGTCTCTTCTGGTACCCAGTTAGATATTTCTTTCTTTTCTTTTCTTAATGATCTTTTGCCTTCTGCATGAATTATGTTCTTGATGTGCTCCCACAGCTCATCAGGTCTCGTCATTGATGTTTGACACAGCAATTTCTTCTTCACACTCTGTTCTTGGCCTGGAAATGCTGCTGAAACCTGTTCACTTTGGTGACTCGGCAGCCATTTCACAGGCCAGTGACATAGCTCCCAGCATCACAGCAACGCACAAGCCACCACCGTACAACAAGCTGACAGGCAAGTGGTGGTTTATACAGTGAGTTCTAAGGAACTCGTACATTGTGGTTGAATTGCCTTGCCTTTCTTCATTTTATCTCTTCTTGAGGGCCTCAAGGGAATATTTTGGGTAATAAATAAAAAGTCTAAGGTAATTCATTTAAATGTTAATTGGAATATTTTTTTTTCTGTGTCATTTCAACTTAATCCTTCTTACTGAATCTTGGTCTCCTGAATGCTGCCCTCTGAAAAGCAAAATGAAAATGTTTTTAAAGATCTCCCAATTCCAAGATTCTCCAACAAAATATGATTTTATATAGAAATATCTGCCTCTGGAGAGCAGACATTAGATTATTATGCAAATTTTCCTAATTAAAAAAACTCCTTTATCAATGTTATCTCCTTTATTGACAAATAATTAGCCCAAACTTTAATAAATTTGCCTTCTAGAAAATTATGTTTTGGGAGGAAAAACTAAG
>NW_022111320.1:38645081-38646489 GCF_000313985.2 Echinops telfairi
AATCATGAAATGCATTAGAAACTCAGCAGATAATAGAGAGATCAAATTACCTAAAATAATCCTTCAAAGTTTTTTTTTAAAGATATAATTTCCATTTTGATCCTGTTTCTGGGCATGGTAATCTCCTAAACTGCCCTGAGTAGGTAACCAATGTACGCACAGACTGCCTCTTCATCTGGAAGGAACCAGATGTAAAGGCAATGAAGTTTGCTTTGGTCAGATTCACTAGCATCTGTGCTTCCAAGGTGACTGAGAATATTTCAGGCAATGTGTCATCTGGTATTTCAGGCTCACGTGCATGTGACATGGAAGACAGTGTGCTCTAGTCTTTTCCAGTATCCCTAAAATCCTTACACTCGTTCTCCTAACCACTGATTAAGGAACTGAAGTTGATTCAAATATTAAAACTGACTTCACAAGCCTCTCTCTTAGCCTGGGGACAGCTGTGCTGCTTTACATTGCCAGAATCAGAGTGGTTTGGCTGGGTTCCAAGCCATGCCTTTGCACACATACTAATTTCACGAGAGGACCGCTGGGTTCATGAAGATGAACAGGACAGACTCCTTAAGCTATAGATGTTTTTGTGTAAGAAACTGTTCTTAAAAAACAATGATTTTTCTTAAGCCTACAACCATAGCCCAATTTTTAAAAACAAAAGGAAATAATAACAATTGCTGGGGCACGTGCGGAAAGCTTGGAACTCTTTGACACTGCTAGTAGGCTTGTAACTATGCACAACCACTGTGGAAAGTGATAGATGGCAATTTCTAAAGCAATTGGCAATAGAAATACCACTCAACTTGGCAATGGCATTGCTAATCATCTACCCCAAAGCAATAAGAGAGATCACAAACAGATGTTAAGTATAGGAGCATGATTTATCTAGACTATTTCACAGTCTATTGGACTGATGCAATTAAGGCCATCCCAGTGTCTGAAGCCTCATCTGACGGCGTAATTGGAATTCACTTCCATAGTCCCCCAGTAGTTGTAAGCGCAATTTCGTGTCTCATGGACTATTGAAACAAGCCCTCAAATACTTGCTGTACGTCTTCTGAGACAGATTTGTTTGTCTTTTGATGGCCCATCAGACTTTCAATGTTCTTCGACAGCACCACAGTTCAAATGCAACAATTCTTCTTCCTTATTCAATGTCCAACTTTTACATGCAGAGGAAGCAATTGAAAATACCATGGCTTTGGCCAGGCTCACCTTAGTCCTCAAAGTTGTATCCTTGCTTTTCAACACTTTAAAACATCTTGTGCAGCACATTTTCCCAATGCAAGTGTCATTTGATCTCTTGATTGCTGCTTCCATGAGCATTGATCATGAATCCAAGCAAGACACCATTCTCGACAACCTCTATCTTTTCTCTTTCTCCCCATTGGTTTGGTTGAGAGAATTTTAA
>NW_022111320.1:38647069-38657419 GCF_000313985.2 Echinops telfairi
CATCCCCCAAAATTGTTGCCATGACCATTGCTTTTAACCGGTTCCGGTTTGCATTGACTACCACCTCTTGGGATCTGTTGCTTTGATTGTACCTTTGCCTTTAAGAACATAAACATCTCCTGTTACAATTTTTCTAAGACAGGCTTCAGGATCTTATCCCACTTGTCTAAACTTTCCTTTGAAAGCTTTGTGCTTGTCTGCAGCTGATGGAAGTGTAACATTGTGACACCACATTGTGTGATAAAGTTGCTCAATTTTAATTTTCCAGTCAGAATTGTATAAGCCGATAAAGAGGGGTGTCTATGTGCTGACTATTGTTTCTTTGGTTAACGGCCAATCCTCTTCAATGAGGGCATGAGCAAGATCAAATTGTTCCTTGCAAACTCGGGATGGGCCTGTGGGCTTCATTTTCAACATTTCCTGCCTTCTAAATCAAGGTTTCACTTTGCAAATTGCTTAGTTTGTTGTTGTTTTTTGCAGTGGGGAGCGGGATTGTTCTCATAAACTTCTTTTGTAAAGCATTAATAATTTCATCATTCCTCCCCCAAAGCTTCACTATAAATTTAATGTTAGTATTTTACTTCAATTTTAGCAGAACTCAGGTTGCTCTGATAGGGGCTTTTCTTTCTTTCTTCTTTTTTTTCAAATTGACATTTTATATCTTTCTATTGTCTCAAACTAGATCCTATTCAAATGTGTGATAACAAATTCAAAAACAAACATAACTCACTTCCATCGGGTTGATTTCAAATCACAACCATCATACAGGACAAGAAAGAATTGTCCCTGTGGGTTTCTGAGACTGTAGCTCTTTATGAGAATCTAAAATTTCATCTTTCTATTACAGAGAAGCTGGTGGTTCAAAATTAGTGCTTATTTTGGTGCAAAAATCTTGAAATTCGTGTAAAATTGTTATTTCATTCATAGCATATGTTTTTCTTGAATGTTTTGAAGACGCGTATGGAGGGTCATGGTTGTGTTAAGTGTGAGTCAAAGGCCTGCAGTCAGACACACCCCCCATTGAGGAATGACGAGAACAGCAGTTTGAACGGAAGCAATCACCTGCTTTCTCTGTGCAATGTGACAGCGAGGCGGATACACTTAAGCATTTGTTGTGAATGCGAGGTCCGAAGGAGAACATTTTGAGTTCTCATCACCTTGGCTTTTATTAGCAGTAAGTCCTTGGGCAAATCACTTTCAATCCATTTGTCTGTACCTTCATATTTAAAATGGCTATAGTAAGAATTTGGAAGAATAAGTGCAATCAGGAGAGTAAATTACCTAAAAGGTACTTGAATGATACTGTCTATGATTATTGACCTGCTGTTAGGAAGACAGAATTTGGCTCTTTGTGTGTTGAGCTTTTCTATGCTTTACCTAGTCTTCGTTAGGGCTTATTTGTTTGCCCTGAATGATGTTGTCTGATTGCATTTGTTTTGTATGATTTCCTATATATGAAATCCAAGGTAGGTAGATCTATAGGGACAGCCACCAGAGAGGTGCATGGCAGGGAAGATGAGGGAAAACGGGCAGCTAAAAACAATGAGTTTGTGAAGAATATGTTCGGTCTGAAATTGATTGTGGTGATGATTATGCAAATCTTAATATAATTGAATGATTACATTGTATTATATGTGAAGTATACACCAATACAACTATTAAAGGAAAAATGTTACAACCTCAGAAACCCATAGAGTCAGTTCTACTCCAACTTATAGTGTCACTATGAATCAGAATCTGGCTGATAACAGTGAGTTTGGGTTTTTTATCTGTGTGGTAGTTACATAATCTGGTGTCAATTTGGGGATTAAGAGGGTAGGGGTGGAGTCTAGTCTATCAATCAGGATATAGCCAATGCGGGCATGGCCTTCTCCTGAGGACTCTGGGCACTCCTGTATTCTTCCCTGGAAGTGGGAGCCACTCTCGCTCTCTGCTCACTCCCTACAGGATATCCCTGTGGAGAAGATACAAGGAGAGAGGGTGATGGAGCTAGATCTCTGGAGCCGGAGAAGCTGCATGGAGGCCCCTGCCAATGCTGAGATGCTTATAATACCACTGGATCCTCACAACTTCCTACCCACTGGCCTGTGATCTTCCTGCATTCAGCACCATTGCATGTGTTTCATGAGTCTGAAGAGGAATTTACAGATTGGTATTGGACATAAGGGCTAATATCAGATGTATGGACTTGATCTGGACTGGGCTGGGATGTTTTCTCAATATTCAATTGCTCTTGTACATAAAGCTTTCTTATACACATGAGTGTCTAGGAATTTGTTTCTCTAGTCTACCCAGACTAACACAGTATGCTATAGAAAATCACCTGTTGCATATTAATGCCATCATTAATATCACAAGTAAAATGTTGCTGAAGATTATTTTAAAAAGTGGTAGCAGGGGAGTTCCAGAAATTGACAATGAAATTTAGAAGAGGATGTGGAACAAGGCATGTCAATGCTGATGTTAGATGGGTATTTACCCATATTTCAGTTACTATACAAAAGCTTTGGATGATGTAGATTGCAACAGATTATGGACGACTTTGTGAAGAATGGGAATTCCAGAATACTTACATGTGCTCCTTCAGAACCATATATTATCCCAGAGGCAGCGATTGGAGTAGAGCAAGTTGATAACGCCTGATTCAAAATTAGGAAAGGTGTTCATCAATTGTATTGTCTTACTATATTTACCAATCTGTATGTTGAGTAAAACATCCAAGAAGAACAAGAAGGAAGCATCAGGACAAGAGGAAGACTTACTAACAGCCTGTGATATGCAGATGGCACAATCTTGTTGAATGTGAAGAGGACTTTAAGCAAGCATTTATTGATGACCATTAACAACTGCAGCATTCTGTGTGGACTAAATTTAAATGGAGAAAGAGCAAACATTTTCACAACTCAACCAATAATTGAAATCATGATAAATGGAAAATATTGAAGTTGTGAAGGAATTCAGTGTTAGGCCAGACAATTAACACTCATGTCAAGAACCCAAAGACATGTGGCCTGGGCAAATCTGTTGCATGGGTCTTCTTTAAATGGTTGAAAAACAAGGATGCTACTTTGAAGACTAAGGAGAGTAGGCCCCATGCCACGGTAGTGCCAGTTGCCGCATTTGTAAGTGAAAACTAAACAATGTACCAATGAGATTAAAGGAGAATTGATGGATTTGATGATGGCAACAGCAGATAGTACTGAATATATCATGACTGTAAGAAGAATAAATAAATCTCTCTTGGAGGAAGTACAGCAAAAATGCCCCTTTGACATGAGGATAAGAAGACGTCATCGTGTTATCTGGAGGGACCCCTCAAAAGGGCACCATGCTTTGTTAGGAGAGGGTCAGTACGAAGAGCCTCAGAGACAGGAATTGGCACAGTGGTTGCAACCGTGGGATCAAACATAGCAACCATTGTGGGGATGGGCCGGGACCAGGCAGTACTTTGTTCTATTGCACAAAGTTTCACTGTGAGACAGAATCAACTTGATGAGACTTACAAAAAATAGGTATACTATGCTATTTTCTCTAAATAAGCAATGCTACCTATTATATACAAATATATAAGTATATATAAGAAGGGGTTTCAAGACATCTTTGGAAAACAATTGAATTAAAAGATAATAAAAATTTTCTCAAATGTTTGCCACCCTCCATTATACATGTTCATACATGCTCTGCACAAGTGTAAATAGTTCTGCTCACTCTAATTTTTGGACTAGGAATCTCCGAGAGTGTGAGTAACTTGACAAGAGTAATGTCGGGTTAACAGGAGTTTGAATTTAGGGTCATGGCTATGAGTCCAGGCTTCAGGGGCTTTTAGCTTTGCTTTTTGTAATATGTCTTCAAAAGCAGATAAAGCCCTCACAAAACTTCGTGAAGCTTCCACAGGATACTGCAGGGTTGAGTAAAGAAAATATTGGTTTGTTCCGACTGTTGTACAATTTTGATTGAATCTCTTACCATTTCATTTTTGCTAATGTCAGGGCCATTCAGAAGGAGATAGTCATTAGCCAATTCAAAATTACTTAGTTGTATTTACTTCACAAAGAGAAAATTAGGTTTATATTTCTAATCACTTGTGAGCCAGATCGGGTCATCGCCTTTTCCATTGCATTGATTTGATTTTTGTTCACATCTTTCTGGCATACACTATTAGTTGCAACTGGATTATTACTGCTTCCTGGAGTTGATTGAGTTTACACTGGGAAGAGATTCTCTTTGAGAGAGAAATAAGAAACATGCTAACCTTCTATCTTGGTATTGTATGGAACAAACCGCACTCCTGAATGCATATATTTCTTGTGATTGCTGTAACTGTCACATCTGGGAAAATACAATGGTCAGGTTCTCTCAAAGAGCAGTCGATGAATTGTCAGGCACATCCCACAAAAAATGACATGAAGACACGGAAATGAGACCAGTAAGAGAAACACTTAATACATATTGCTGGAGTCAAACGTGTTGAATAAGAAAAAGCTAGGAGTGAACAAGGGAAATGACAAACTATCCCAGGAAGAACACTTGCCAAGTCTGTGTGTCCATTAAATGTAGGAAAACATCGCTACTAAAATGACTACCTTCTTTACACACACACACACACACACAAACACACACACACAGAGGTATATTAAATAAATTTGAGGTGTGCTGTATATCTTCCTATTGTTTGCTATCCCTGAAAACCAGTAAATATATTCAAAGATGTACTGACCATGAAGTTAGCCTTCAATCCCTTGTCGGGAAGATGCAGAATTGACCTATAAAAGGATCAATGACAGTGAATGCAAAGCATAGTGGCCTTAGCAATTCTCTGGTGCTCTGCTAGGTCCTGTCTTTCTTTAAAGGCTGGTTCGCTGCTGTTGTTGCCTTTTTTCCCACATTTCTTCCATTCTGCATCTATTCGCTTTTCTTATCCTTTATTGAGTTTAATTACAGTTATTGCTCATGGGCTGTTGAGCTTAAAAATCATTTGCTGTCTGGTGTATTTACACTGCACTTGATTCATTCACGGCTGTTCATCAGTGCCAGGCTGTTCAGGCAGGAGAGTAAGGCTGCTTATCTCCACAGAGCCAAAGAAGCATGCTCATTTACTTGAGGTCCGTAAAGGGAGCCTAATGAAATGATTACAATGGCAATTCTTTAGTTTCATTTATTTAAGTTTTCTTTTGTGGACCAATATTGTGTTATATTTTTGATGACACCAGGTACCTGGTCACTAATTCCTGAAGATAGCGAAAAGAATAAAGATTTGCACATAGTTTCGGGAAAGATTGTGTTGAAGTTAATTGGCCACAATGGAGATATGCTGGCATCTCTACCTCAGTCCTAGCTTACCTGGGCTGGTTTACACGGGAGTCACTCTAGGTATAATTTGAATGTTTGCACCTAACTAACATGTCTGAATTGAAAGTTCTACTGGAATGTCTGGCGTTTCCACATTTTAGGGCTCTACTTTATGCGAAGGCCCTGCCTGCCTGGAAATAATTTAGTTGAATATGTAGGGTGTTACCCTGAATAAGTAACATATTCACTCTCGATGTCATATGGATTTTTAAAAACATATATAAAAGGACATAGCTACAAGTTACCCTACAAAATACACTTGCTCATGTCATAAGAAAGCAGTTGACACCTCCTGTGTTAAGGTAGTACAGTCCTCCACCTCTTCCCATCTCTTACAGTGCACCCCCCAAGTGCACCCCTCATTGACTTAGCATGCCAATTCCCTCTCTCTCCCACTACAGTCACCAATTATGGCCCTACAAATATTCACTGTGTTGGTAGGTTTAAAAATCATTTATAGAAATATTGACAAAATATTTTTAAGGAAAATAATGTAGACATGGAAAGGACCTTGGATAATCATAAGACTTAGAGACTTTAAAGAATTGATCGCCTAGCAAACGCTTCATGGCTTAAGGATTGATAAGTGGCTTAAATTGTTGAATACAAAATTACATACCTGAAATGTTAAGTTCCACCCAATTAATACTTTTTAAATTTGTTTAAAAAAGAAAAAGACCAAGAACGAGGAAATCTATACGCAATGCTCTATTGAAGCTATCATTTGCCCTGCAGGTGCCTATCCAGAAAAATCTCCACAGTATGACTTAAAAATTGGTTTTAGGATACCAGCAAAAATCTGAGGTTTGAGTTGACAACACCAACATAGACCTACGTCATGGGTGATGAGTCTTTGACCCCTTTCCTCTAGTCCTGCCATCAGGAAAGACCAATCACTGGAAAAGGACATTTTGTTTAGCATCGTCCAAGGAGCTGACCAATAGACTCCAATATACTACTGATCATTAAGATGGCACAGGCCGAGCAACCCTGGTTACACAGAGAGAAGCCATAAATGGGAGCTAACTCACATGTGCCTAACAACAATACCTAACCCTTAAGAATGTCGACAATTTGAAATTAAGAAAATGAGAAAAAATATGCCAAGAAAATAATTATTTTTGCTCTAGTGCCATGAGAGAAAATGGATCTTCATGCCAAATTTCCCAGAGAGAAAAAGACATATTGGTCAGGAAAGATATTTAACTTGTATGAACCTATTAACATAGAAAAGACATATGAAGTAAAAATTCTCCACAAATACATGGAGAAAGAAACAAATCAGACATCAAAATAGCAAAAATCTAGAAGATTTAAGTAACATAGCTAACAAGTGTGACCCAAAGATATATGCAACAATTGTTATCTGAAAATTAATGAGATAGGAATTCAATTAAATGATTAAACCATGATAGTGAAATTAAATTGCATTAATGCAGAAGATTACAAAAAGAGATATTGGTTGTTTTAAAATGGCTAATGAAATAAACTAGCCTCTGGGCAAATTTTTTAAGTGTAGAGTTAAGCTATAAAACAAATATAATAAAAGGTATAAAGAACATTATAAAATATCTAATGACATATAGGAAGTGAACCAATTTCCAGAACAACAATAAGAAAAGAATCATAAAAAATAACTCAAGATATAAATATAGAACATAACTGATCCTATAACAGGTAAGCTGTCCCGAGGGTGCAAGATTTAAAATTTTTAGCTGATAACAAAACATTAGGGGTTTAAATCCATCCAGGGTACCACAGAAGAAAGCCGGGTAACAGACTTCTGAAATATCAGCCAGTGGAAACCTTAGGGCTCAGTACTTCCATTATGATGCTCACAGAGTTGCCACGAGTCAAGGATTATTCCTTTGACTTTTCTTTTAATAATCCTTAAAGAGTCCTGGGTGGCTAAAATGGTTAGAAACAAAACCAAAAAAAAAAAACCTTTAGGAGAGGCTAGAACTGCCTCTGTGGGTTTCTGAGACTCTTACCCTTTACCATACTGAAAGCCTTGAAGTCAGAGCCCAGCACATAATCCACTACACTACCACCTGGCACAAATAGTTAAGTGCTTATCTTAAAGCAAATGACTGACTGGTGGTTGAAATGTGCTCAAAGGCACCTCAGGTGGCCAGGCCCAATGATCTGTTTCTGAAAGGTCATAGCCTACAAAGCCCTAGCGAGTGATCCACCCTGCACATATGAGATCTTCATGAATCAGATTCAACTCGATTGCAAGTAACACTCACTGAAAAATAACTAGAACTGAAAAAATTTTAGGAAATATTCACATTCAAAGATTTAATAAGCATAAAACTTGAACTAGTAGTTGCATTTTAGAAGTCTAGACATTGTCTGGACTCCAGGTGTTTACAGTCTAGTTCAGGCGATGGAGAACTAAGCAAAAATGTATCATATAGCATGAGACAGGTAAATACAGAGTTCAAATAGAAAGAAGCTCCCCCAATCAAACCCACTTCTATTGAGAGGATTCCAACTCACAGCAATGCAGTAGGACAGAGTAGAGCTGACCCACAGGGATTCTTAGAGGGCAATCTTCAGAGGGCAGATAGCTTCATCTTCATGCCAGGGGCCGACTGGGTTTGAAACGCAAACCTTGTGGTTAACAGCCCAATAATTACTAACTCACTGCCAGATTCCTTTTGGTTCACATAGAGATACTACAAAATCAGTCATAGATATTAAAGGAATGATATAAACTGATAACAGAAGCAAATCTAACCATTAATCAGGCAAAAGAGGGACAAATGGAAGAGAAAGAGCAAGCAGAAGACTTCAGCTGTAGAATAGAGTATGTGCAAAGAAACAAATACCAGATCTTTAGAAAAGTTTCCTAAATACAGAGTGCATTTGAATTACTAATCTTTTATACAATAGTTGAGTGTTGGCATTCAACCATTTGCACCACTAGGTTTCCGCAAAGTGGCTGACGGTGCGGACTCCTTGTGGAATGTTGATTACGGGCTTGACTGCTAACGGAAAGGTCTGTGGTTTAAACCCACAAACTGCTTCACTGGAGAAAGATGTGGCAATTTGCTTCCAGAGAGATTTACACCCCAGGCCAGTTCTACTCTGCCTCATAGGGCTACTATGAATCAAACGGACTCACTCACAGTGGCTTAAACTAACACTCAGATACAGAGAGTAAACAGCAGGCAGTAAATAAAGGGTTTTGTGTTCACTGTCAGGGAACTATATTCTGCAAGGGATGGAGGTGCATTCGAGGGTTTTAAGGAAGGCAATGACATAACCAAAATTTAGATATTGGAAAAATGTCTCTGCTGTGGGACATGGAGTGTGAGCAAGACTCCATTCATGAAAAATTTAGGAAATGTCGTTCTTTACTAATGAGGTTTTTCTCTATTTTTTCTAATCATTGTTGTTGGGTTCTGTTTCTTTGATTCCTGTTCATGTTTTATCTGGTTTTCTGTGTATTAAAATCCAGGCTGGTAAATCTATAGAGACATTAACTGGAATCATAATTAGCTAGGGGCATGGTAGGGAAGGTTGAGAAGAAATGGGGAGATTACAATGAGTATGAGAAGAAAGTATTCTGAAATTGTGGTACTGATTGCACAAATTGTCTTAATATGATGGAATGATTGAATTGTATGACAGGTGACGTATATGCCACTAAAACTATTTTTTAATTTAGGAACTAATAAAGAAATCTGCGTGAGCTAGCGTTATAAGGAAAGGAAGGGAATAGAAGAAATAAGGACATACTTAGGAGACACAATATTGAAATAATACATAATTGAAAAAATACAATAAAGGGGAAATTACCTCAAGGGTGAAATTGAGATACTCAGAAAGTTGGGCACCTCATGGAGGCCCTCACTCTGTTCTGGAAGGAACATAGAGACCAAGCAAAATGGCTGGAGGCAATTCCGGCAAAATGGAGCCTGTGATGTCTGAGAACTGGCAATGTGCTCTGATCTTAAGCAAGCATGAAGGTCAAGTAAGGATCTGACCTGGTGACAGATATTTTAGAAATAATAATCTATAGATCAGTGGTTCTCAACCTGTGGGTCGCGAACCCTTTCTCGAGTTGCCCTATTTATAACAGTAGCAAAATTACATTTATGAAGTAGCAAAGAAAATAATTTTATGGTTGGGGGGGTCACCACAACATCAGGAACTGTATTAAAGGGTCACGGCATTAGGAAGGTTGAGAACCACTGATATAGATGATCATTGAAGGGAGGATTTTAGGAAATTTCTCTTGGAAATGTTGTAGTTTGAGAAGAGGGAGAAACAGTCCTGCGAAACTCCAATTATAAAAGCTGAGAACATTTTGTATATCAGTCACACACACACACTCATACACACACACACACACACACACACACAAATACTGCTGCCATTGAGATTATTTCAACTTAAAGTGACCAATGGGTTACCAAGAGGAACTGTGTACCCTTAGCTTTTTGAGGGCTCATTATTATTATTATTATTATTATTATTATTTCCAAAAGTAGATCTGGCCTTCAAGCTTTGCACCTGTCAGCACGTCACCATGTGTATCACCCAGAGACTCTTCTTTCTACATTAAACAAAAGCCACTTTCCTCACACCCTTAGGACATGGAACTGCACTCACAGCTACTGCTCAACTTTCACCCCAACAATGGCTAGGTTGCATAGAGAATCATCACACTAGTGATGCGTGCACACTGCAGATTAATTGACCATTTGGCATCCAGCAGGACGCACATATCCAAGGACAAAGTTCAGAAGAATTAGGAAAGATGTAGAATTGGACACAGGAAACAGAGAGAGTAGGTGGAATGGGTTATTTTACAGTGAGGGGATTACAATGAATGGAGTGAGGCAGAAGGTGTATGCATCATTGACTTTACAAAGGATGATCTAATCTGTAAACCGTCCTTCAATTCACAATCAAGGGTTGTTTGTTTGTTTGTTTGTTTGCTTGTTTGTTTTAAGTTCAACACACACATCAAAAAGAAGTTCAACACAG
>NW_022111320.1:38658488-38660214 GCF_000313985.2 Echinops telfairi
AAAAAAGGACATATGATTTTTCCAATATACTTTTATCAGGAGCAAATTATTCTTTCGTAATTTAAGATTCATGCCATATTTTAACTGATATCTCCTCTAGCTTAAACACATAATGTAGAAAAATCTTTACCATGAACCACTTGCCAATGGACATCTGTGTGATACAAAATTAGCAGAGGCAATTTCTCCCTCGTGGTGTGTTTCAGCATATCCGATTAATTCACTAGCAGGTAGTATTCTCATTTTACCTATCTCTTTTGATAGCATTAATTAACACCCAAGAAGAGACCCTTGTAATCTACACAATTTGACTCAGATTTCTGCTGTTTTATTAGCATTTTTGACCTTCCCTTAACAATAGCCCTGCTCAATCAAAGGAAAGCAGCCTTATCTTCTCAGACCTGCTGCCCTGGCTCTTGCTGTTCTGAATACAGCCATGTGTACCGAGGAGATCAACAGACGATTCCATTTTGCTCACTTCTTTAGCCAGCTTTGGGGTATTCTATAAAGTACATTGTTCTTCATTCCCAGATGGCTGCCCTGTGCTGCTCACACAATCTCTTTGAATTTACCTTGTGCCAGAAATCATTTACTTTCCAAGTGTTGTAGGTCATTTTGTATCTCTCAAAAGGAAAATTCAAGAGAGAGTTCTTCCCTCACGTAGGCGCTTCAGAATGATTTACCTCAAAGTCCTGGCAGACTCCTCAGGATACACCCTGCCCCAAAGGCAAATGAAAGGCAGAGATGGAGTCAGCTGTACATCCATGCTGAGTTTCGAACCACGGAAAGCTGAAGGGCATCTTAATATCCAACTAGTTCGGATGTTCCTAAACGCATCTCAAACTCCTCTGTGGTCATCCGTCCCCTGCTTGAGTAATTTCCATGAGACCCTAACAGTACCTTGCCTCCTACTGATTGATTAGGAATTTGAGCAGCCTCTCCTCTCCAGTGCCCAATGGGAGTCCCTGAGGCTAACCATGTAACATTTCTTGTACCCTCCTTCTCCCTACTCAGCAAAGCCAATACTTCAAGAGCACAGTCCTCAGAACTAGATGATGTTTGAGAGTAATTGTGCCACTTGAAGTTTCATATTTGGAGGTTCTACTGTGAGCCCTGCCAAGTGGGAACTGGATGAAGGTTCACAGAGCCGAGCAGATGACGAGTTTACCTTTCAACAAGTCACACACAGTTTGTTCCAGTTTACCCAACAATTCCACAAGGGGCCAGCACTGAACCGACCTGCTCCCTAAGCTTCCTGTTTCCATGCCTCTTTCTTTTTAACCGTGACACCCCCCCCAGGCCCCCCTCCCCCTCAATTTTTCCTGGGGTTAAATGCTGCCCTTTGGATCTTAAGTGGTTGATTATCCAGTTCCAGACCTGAAAGGTCATTTACGCCCAGAGTCCTGGGTACTTACTTTTGCTATGACGTGTTTTCACGGGCGTGCCCCTTTGGAAGACAGGCATCAGGCTTTTCTTCAGAAGTGTCTTGGGTGGGTTGAAATCTCCAATTTTTTGACTAGCCCTGAGCACTTAACTGCAACCTCCTCTGGCTGCCAAGGCTGCTCGCCATGTAGCAAAGGTCAGAATGACTCCACCCTCTATCCCTTTTTACCTTATTTTGTCAACAACCACGATTCCCAAGTTCTTTGCTGGATTCAATAATTAATTCCAATGCTCACCCATTATTCATAGACAATGCGGATGATGATAGAGTTCGTTAGGGATG
>NW_022111320.1:38661091-38662087 GCF_000313985.2 Echinops telfairi
TTGTGTGTTACTGAAATGTTGAACAGCTTTCAGTGGAAATTCCAGACAAGCATAGACCATAAACAATGGTCTGGTGATCTACTTTCCCCCCTAAAATCAGCCGATACAATCTCCTTGGATCACAGTGGGGGTTACTGTGAGCTGGAAGCCCAATTCAGCAAAACCAAGTATAGAGAAAATAATTAAGCATATTGAGAAATAAGTGAGTTGAGGAAATAAATGCTAGAGCTTGTCTCTACATTTCAAAAAATAAGAATAAAATGCAATATTTGTGCTAGGAGAAAAAAAAAACACCCAGATTTGAATATATTCTATGGGGACTCTGTGATAGTTAAAAATTGGTGACATCCTGCATGCAAGGATTTCCCAAATTCTTATCCATTAAATCTAAATATTAGTATCCCTATTCCTCTGGTGAGGAAATTACAAGTTGATACAACTTCCAAAAATCAAATATCAGATCACCCTACACACTGAGGTCTCCATTTACATTAGTTCTGGGGGAATTATCTCCAAAGTAGGATTTTTCAGAGAAGGGAGGGGTTAACAATGAGAGACCTACCAAGTCAGCTCCTACCCTTAGCATACAGCTGTATGAGATAATCCCTCAAGATTAAGCAAATGGAAGACTATGGCAAGCTTTTTTGCACATTGTCTGTCTACAAATATATGTCCGTCTTCGGACCCATGAAGAAAAAGGTTCAAGAAGTTAAACACCAAGTCTGAGGTCACACTGAAAGCCAAACAGGTTTCAAACTCAGGCTATCTGAGTATAAAGCATATGTTCTCTTAATAAAAAGATGCAATCTCTCATATAGGTCTTTTCCTGTCCTTTCATATGAATGTTTGTTGTGGATTCCATGACTGATTCAGGATTCAAGACCTAAGTATTACTTTTGCCACCCTCTGCTTGAGTGACCGAAGCCATGCTCTCTGAGAAGAGACGACTTGGTCAGCTCTTTGTGATCTTAGGGGGAAGGAGCCACCTGCCTCAAA
>NW_022111320.1:38664132-38682794 GCF_000313985.2 Echinops telfairi
CGCAGGGGGCAGTTCGACCCTGTCCTATAGGGTCAGAATGAGTCAGCATCAACTTGATGGTAATGAATGTTTTCTTTTCTTTTTGTATATACAATTAAGAATTAAAACAGGTCACAAGTTTGTTCTGGGAATTTGAATAATGACTTTGTGGGGGGCAGGATTTGACTCATGATCACATAACTGAGTCATAGCCACAAGGCAGCTACAAGACAATCCCAGGACCTTTCATTTAAATTAAGTAACATAGGTCTGATAGGCTATTTTTGGTCCGTGTCCAGGCAAACTCACTAAGTCTTTGTGTAAGAATTTTTTGTGTATTAGGTGATCTACGTTCAACCACACTCTTCCTGAGGACAAAATGCCTTTCCCTGGGCTGAGCATAGTCACGTGGTCAGCAATCACTGTCGAGTGAGAAAGAACTCAGTAGCATCTGAATTTATGTCAAGACTCAGGTTCGAATCCTCACTGAAGAATGCAAGCCAAGAGTTTTAGAACTGAAACCCAAAGGCACATTGATTTATTCTACTTTGCCAATTGGGAAATACAGACCCTGGGAAGATTATTTACTTAAGTTACCCGAATCCATGCCTGCCATTTGATAACTATGGCAAAAGAGCTCTAATGATGCACATTGTCTAGTCCTGACCCAAGGACTGGGATTGATGACCACTGCCTTCTCGATGATTAGGGCTGATAATGAAAAGGCATCCCTGTCTTTCTATTTTCACACTCAGAAAACATTATGGTATCTTTTCCTTAGAGATTCTGAAATGAATGTTATAATTTTGTACAAAGTGTGAATGGGCAGGAAACAAATCTCAGGAGTAAAATTCATGAGGTTAACATTTTCTTAAAAATAATAAAGATAATCAGGAGTAAAAGCTTTTTATTTAATTAGCTGGCAGATTCACCTAATATTCTTTATCATTTGGACATATAGCTCTGATGCACTACATAAGATATATACAAATAGCTTCTATATAGCATTGCTATAGTTAAAACATAATCTAGTCCATCAATAGGTTCCAAACAAGTATTCATTTTTTAATCCACCATAAATAACCTTTTCTAGAAAAAAAAAAACACCAGGCAGGTTTTAAGGAAAAAACTCACTCACTCCCTAATTTATGAATAATTATTCACACCATATACTTATCAGAAGTCAGATCAACACACAGGGTACCCACCCACCAGCTGCCAAGAATGACTGACACATTTGGTAATTATGATACGATTTTGAAGGGAATACATTACCAGTTTGACATCTGGAAATCAGAAATCTAAATACTTATGCAAGTCTCTAGTGAAGATGTGTCTCAATTCGCATTTGTGTCATGACTCCTTTATGCCGTTTTTAAGGCAGTTTCCATTTTTAAAGGAAGCCTTACTAAACCTGCTGTCACTGCAGTCTGGTTCCGGTGTGTTCTCCAATGCTATAAATTCAGCTGGCCAAGGGCACATCAAATCGCATTGTTTAAAGAAAGACATAATAAGAGACCAGGTTTATTCATGACAACAAAGAAAAAAATTTTAAAAATTATATCAGTAGTCTCATGTTCATTAATCAAAGGGATTGATGTAACTTTTGATAAATATATGCTACAAACACGTATGCACCTGTTGTTGTTGTGGCTAGTAGTTATTGAGTTATTGAGTTATCATAGTGTACCCGTAAGTATGACAGCATATCACCTTGCTCAGTCTGCTCTACGTTATTTCTCCAGCTAATGATCTCTTCCGGTAAATAGTCCAAAGTAAGTACATTGACGTTTCACCATCCTTGCTTGTAAAGATCATTCCCGATGTGCTTCTTCCAAGACTGATTTGCTCATTCCTCTACAGTCTATGGTATATCCCATATTCTTTCCTAACACAACACACATATTCTTTCCTAACATAATTCTACAGTGGCTTTCCTCTTTCCTTCTCCAGCTTTTGTGTGAATATAATGTGATTAAAACATAAATAAAGGAAAAGAGTGACTTCGGAGAGATGCACCTCCAGCATCATCTTTACTTGTTCACATTCCCAGGAGAAGTGTTGAGCAGATTTGCCCGATGCAAACGTTGTTGATTTCTTCACTAGTTCCCAGAAGTATGACCTGTTGAAAAAATAATGAAATCCTTGTTCTCTCTTGCCCCAGCTTCCTCCATCATTCAATATTCTGCCAATGGAATCTTTCAATATTGCAACTTGAGACTTGGTTTCTTTTTTTCTTGAGTTCTTTCACTATAAGATAAGCTGAGCATGCTTTCCCTTTTTGGATTTACAACTCTACATCTTTCACATTTAATTATATATTTTATAACTATATAATTATCTTCTTTGACTCCCTTTAAATTTTTCTGTCAGCCTTTTGACTTTATTATTTCTTTTATTTTCCTTAGCTACTCTCATTAAGGGCAAGTTTCAGCATTTCTTCTGCCATCTACTGTGATCTTTTCTATCTTTCCTGTGCTTATAATGACCTTTGCTTTCTTTACGTATGATGTTCTTGATGTCTCACACAAGTCATTATTTCCTATGTCCTTAATGTGCGATGCATAAAATTTGTTCTTGAGATGTGATAGAAATAGAGGTGGAATGCATTCAATGCCATATTTTGACTCTCGTGAACTTGTTTTAATTTTCTTTAGGTTTAACTTGGACTTACATCTGAGCAATTGATGGTCTATTCCACACTCAGCCCTGGCTTGATTTTGAGCTTCTTTGTCATCTCTTCCCACCAATACAGTTAATTTGATTTAGAAATATTCCACCTGGACAAGTCTACGTGTGTAGTCACTGTTTTGTTGAAAAAGAGATATCTGTTATGAAAAAGTATTGACATTGCAGAATTCTATCATGTGATCTCCAGCTTTGTTTTTATCACTAAAGCCATATAGTTTCCAACTACTGTTCTTTCTTGTTTCCAAATTTTGAATTCCAATCCATAATGACCAATGCATCTTGATTTCATGTTTGATTAATTTCAGACTGAATATATTGGTAAAAATCTTCAAATTTCCTCACTACCAGAGTGGTTGGTGCATCAAATTAAATAATTTATTGACTGGGCTTCCTTGTATATCCATAGATATTATCCTATCACAGACCACATTGTACTTCAAGAAAAATTTCACAATATCCTTTTTGACAAGAATGTGATATTTCTCTTGAATTTGTTATTCCTAACATAGCAAACCATATGATTGTCTGCTTTAGAATGATCAATACCAGTCCATTTAAGCTCAGTAATAGCTGAGATATCAATCTTTATGTGGTCCATTTCATTTTTTCCCCATTTCTATTTTTCTAGATTCATATTTATACATTCTAAGTTCCAATTATTACTTAATGGCTACAGCTTTTTCTTTTCCTTTTGAGCCATACCTCACCAGCAAATAAAGGTCCCAAATGCTTTCCTGCCAAAGGCTGGTGATCAGAGTGTACTGGAGCGTGTGTGCTGCTGCTTTAGCTAGTTCTCTGCCTCCTCCTGTGAACTACACCACCTGTGGGCCAGGCCAACCCAAGGATAGTGTTGCTAGAACTTGAGGCTCCTCTTGAGAGCTGCTTCACCATGCTGCTGGTACATACACTGCATGAGCTTGAGGCTGGTGGACCCTGTTGCCTTGCATTTCTTGCATTCAATATCCCATCCAGGCTTGCTTTCGCTAAGCTCCTGAGCTAGTTACTGTTGGTGATCCACCTTCCTGCTTGCTGCTTGTGGGTATACTCTGCTTGCTTTGCCCCAAGGAGGACTCTGATCTCTGCTTCATTAACCTTAGACCCAGTAACCCATGTGAATTGAAAGAATTCCAGTATATTAACTGTTTCACATAAGTGAGTTGAACTGAATCCTCTGTACTGCTGTGTAAACAAATTAGCTGTTATGTCCCTGCACTGTATATGTGTGTATATATGTATATATATGTGTGTGTATATATATATGTATATATATATAAAATCAGGAAACCATAAGTGCCTTGGTTTCATTTCTCTAGAGAACCCTGCCTAGCACAGATGCTATCTAATACACTATCTGCTTTAGAATAAAGTTTTGTAAAATATATTCATAGATGATGATAAGTCCTACAGAATGTGAATGTCTGTCACCAAAATCTTAACAAATCCATTGCCATTGAGTCAATTCTGACTTATATCAAACATATATAGAGTTTCTGATATTTCAAATCCTCATGGGAATAAACAGACTCGCCATGTCCCCCCCACAGAGCAGCTGGTGGATTTGAACCACTCACTTAGCAGTGAGCAACCCATTGCTTATCCCACAGTGCCACCAGGGTTCCTTAGTGATGTGAAGTGGTGAGAGTAGTAATAAAGTTGAAACTTCTCTAATATTAGTGGAGATAATAGTCAGTATGAGACCAACTCTGCTTTCAAGAAGGTGAAGTTCAGGCATACCTCGACTCTCCAATATTTCCAGCCATTCTGACCCAGCCACACAGCCAGCCATAGAGTGCTCTCTACTTTACTGGATTCTGTAATATATTGTGATGTCCACACAGAACACACAGATCATGCCCACGGTTCAATGGTTTATTAAGGAACAAGATATACACCTCAGGACCTGGAACCGGATCAGGAAGCATGTGGACAAAAGTACAGGGCAGCTCTTTCTCTCAGTGCCTCTCACTGAGGGCTCAGCCATGCAGGTCTCCTTCCACCCCCTAAGAATAAGTTCCTTAGACTGACTCGGGACGGATTGCCTTCAACACTCCCGCGCAGTCTCCTCGGGTCTCTTACCTCTCAGGACAGACTTCCCACGTGATGTTTGTCGCCACCAACATTTCCACAAGCTGCCTTCCTAACCTGTTTCCCCAGACCCTGCTTTTCACGGGCCCTTCTAAGCCTCTCACCATCTTCAATGCTATACACGTTGACCCCTGTTATAACTCTGGAGATTACTTGTCCTCTACTCACCCCCACCCCAACCCCTGTAGCTTCTCATCTTGCTTCATTCTGTCTTAAAAATCCTCTGCAGGGTTGGTTGCACACACACACACACACACACACACACACAGTCTATTTTAAGACATTGCCCTCCCACCAGGGTCAGAAACTGGCCAATTCCTTCAATAGACTACAGATATTCACATCATTTATTGCAGACACATCATTTGCATGCTATATGATCAATGATCATAAAGTACATACCAATCATAGTACAGGCTACAGCCCAGTTACACATAAAAATATTAAACCTCACTTTGTCTGCAGTTTCACCGGGAAATGTCAACCAACCTGGACAAAAGTAACACACCTTCTATGGTAGAAAACTAGAGCAAAACTACTCTCTCAGGATGTAGGGAAACAGTCACTTAGGCTGTTTTTCTGAAGAAGGAGGGGAAAAGTACCCTAAATGAACTCGATTTCACCACAGGTCAATAAAGAGTACTATGGTTGGATGAGATGCCCTGGTAGAACAGTAGTTAAATGACCAATTACTGACCAACGGATCAGTAGTTTGAACCCATCATTTGCGGCATGGTGGAAATATGTAACCATCTGCTTCCAAGAAGCTGCATTGCCTAAGAAACTCTATGGACCAGTTTTGCTCATGAATCAAAATGAACTCAATGGAACTAGTCAAGTAGGAGTCCATGGGTGATGCAAATACCTTATATACTCGAGTATAAGCTGAGTTTTCCAGCACATTTTTCCCCCCAGCACATTTTTAATGCAGTTTTTGTGTTAAAATTAGGTGCCACAGCGGATATTCTGGTCAGTTTATACTAGAGAATATATGCTAATTCCCACTTGACTTCTAGCCCAAAGGCTGGTGATTCAAGTTGATCCAGAGGCACCTCCAGAGAAAGAATTGTCAATCTTCTAAGAGTAATCAGACCTACTGAGTTTCAACCAGCCATCACCCAGTCATTAGTTTCTTTCTACTTGCCTCACTGTAGAACCATTAAAACACTTTCTGAATTTTGGAGGGAAACAGAAAATAAAGGACCCTCTCGTCTGACTCACATGAAGTCTACATGAACTGGACTAGACTCGATACAAAAGGTTGATGGTCAGATAATGGAGTAAATTTGATTAGTTAAGTTTCTTCCCTGCAGGACTTTTCTAGAAGATACAGTTGTTGGGATAGAGCAAGGGGCTATCGCATGGTTTAAAAATAAGAAAATGTGTGTGTCCAAATTGTATCCTTTCACCATACTTATTCAATCCTTATGCTGAACAAATAATCAGAACATATAATGGACTATATAAAAGAGAACTAGGCATCAGGATTGGAGGAAAGCTCATTAGCAACCTGTGACACATAAATGTCACAACCTTGCAGGCTCAAAGTACTTATTAATAGAAATCAAAGTCTCCAGCTGGCAGACTGGACTACAAGCAAATGTGAAGAAAACAATAATCCTCACAACTAGGTCAATAGATAACCACATGATAGAAAAAAAATTGAAGTTGTCAAAGATTCAATTGCACTTTGATCCACAATCAACACTCATGGAAGAAGCAATCACGAACTCAAACAACAAACTGGATTGAGTAAATCTGCTGCACAAGGTCTGTTTAAAGACCTGTGCCTGACTCACGCCATGCTTAACAGTTCAATGTGTAACCCAACCCATAGCACCAAGTGAACTTGCCAGTTATGCCAAAGTCTATACTATTTTATTAGTAATATCTCTAAGCATTGATCATTTTAACTTCTTTTTTTACATGTGAGCATATATATGTGCTCATGCACACATATGTGTACATGCATGCCATTCTACATGCATGTATTCTGTGCGCATCTGAGCGCACATTTTAACTTCTATAAGTTTATTTATGCACATATTCATTTCTTAATAAGTATTTAAAGGTATGTTTTGCATTGTACTACATATGCCAACCAATGCCATTAAATAAAGATAACTTTATGTAAGAACTTATAATTAAGTATTTGATCAGGAAGAGATTTCAATTGACAAAACATTTGGATCTGTGCGTAGACCTGTATGGTTTGGTTTCCGAGAAGCGTTGTCCAGTGAGGAGTCATACAGGTAGTCTGTTTTACTACTTGCATTCAACCTAATACTGGAAGGAGCAGCCAGGGCAATTCAATGAGAAAGAGGTATGAAAGGCTTCCAGATTAGGGGGAAAAAAGAAAAGTACCGCCGTCTCTCTATACAGATGATATGATCCTGCACGAAATTATACTAGAGCTCATTAAATAAATGTAGCAAGTTGGGAAAACACAAGATCAATAATCAAAAACCAATTTCATGTCTATAGATGAATAATAAATAATCTGAAAATAAGATCAACACAGCAATTCCTTTTACAATAAAATCAAAGGGATAAATACTTAAGAATAAAATGAACAACAAACTTTTAAAACATGCAAAATTAAAACAGCAAAGCATTAATGAAATAAATTAAATGTATGGATATCCAATATTATGGAGTGGAGAGTGACTGATCATTAAGCAGACCATACTCTACAATCTGATTCACACTTACTGTAGGCTCCATTGAGTTGACTGCAACTCATAGCATTGTTATACATGCAGTTCAAAGCACTGCCTAGTCCTGTGCCATCCGCACAATAGCTCTCATGTTTAAGCCCATTCTTGCAGCCACTCTGTCTGTGCATTTCATTAGAAAGTTTCCCTTTCTCAAAGAGCCTATAATTTGACAAACATAATGTCTTCCTCCAGGACTTGGTCAATTCTATGACATTTCCAACGGATGTGAGAGGAAGATTCACAACAGATGTGCTTCTAAAGAGCCTCCTGTCAACACATATTTACATTTTCAACTTATATTCATTTTTAATATTTAATATTTTCCCAACATCATAATTCAAAAACATCAATTCAACATATTAGGGGTCCAGATTTTGCATGTACGTATAGTGGCTTGTGTCAGGTGAATCTTTGTCCACAAAGTGACTTCCTAGCTTTCTAATACTTAAAGAGATTCCTTGCAAGAGATTGACCCATATAATATGTCATTTGATTTTTTAACTGTTGCTTCCATGGGTATTGATTGCTGATTCAAAGATATGACATCTGATTATTATAGAGTGTTACAGAATCTTCTTCCAATTCTGATGGCATGCACTTCATGCTATCTGGCTTCTCAGATTATTTTCTGAGCATACAGATTGAATAAATATGGTGAAAGTATATAACCCCAGTACACAAATTTCCTTATTTTTAACCACCCAATGCCCTCTACTTCTGTCCAAAGGTCTGCCTCCTCATCTAAGTACAGGTTCTGAGAAAGCACACTAAAATGTTCTGGAATTCTCATTTTCTCAATATTATCCATATAATTTTTTTTTTATTTGCACAAAATTGAAAGCCTTTGCATAGGCAATAAAAAATAACTAAAGGCCTTTTTGTTATTTTCTGCTTTCATCCACTGTGTATCATTTTTATTGTTATTCATTTCTTTTTTAAACTTAAAAAAATTTTTTTTAAATACTTTATCGGGGGCTCTTACATCTCTTATCACAACCCATACATTGAAATCCCCAATGTGTCAAACACATTTACAAATATGTCACCATTATCACTTTCAAAGTATTCTCTTCCCCTGGTATCAGCTCCCCGTTTCTTCCCCTTCCCTCCCCTGCCCACCCTCCCTCAGGAACCCTTGATAAGTTATCTTATACCACTACTGATAACCCTTTTTCACCCCTCTGTCTGGCTTGATTTCTGACAGTGCCCTTTCTATGCACTGCTTCAATCATTTCTAAAGACATTTAACACAATTTTACTTGTTTTTGATGTTAGTGATATTTCCCAACAACTTTTGCAATGTTTGATCACTCTTCTTTATAGCGAGCACAAATACGGTTCTTTTCCACTCAGTTGGCAAAGTAGCTGCCTTCCAAATTCCATGTACTAGGAATGGCCACTGATGTCCCATGAATTGCAAGATTATTGTTTTTCACCAATGTTTCCATTTAGCTTGGACTTCTTCCTACAAACCATTAATTCTTGATCATATACTCCCCCAATTAATAGTTGAACATTATCACAATTTTTGAGATAGTTACTCTATATGCATTTCTTCCATCCTAGATTAATGTTTTCTGAACAATCGAAACCTTTAATATTATCATTTAAAACTTGGCTTTTTCCCTAATTCTTTGCTCTTGAAAAATGCTGAGAATGTTCTTTGTTGGTTTTCTAACTCCAGCTCTTTCCACATTTTGCTAAAATACTTGGTCTACTAAGATATCCTTTGAAATCTCCTTTAATAGCAAAGTTAAGCCGCTTGTCACATTTATTTTGATCTTTTAGTTCTTTGCTATCCTGTTAATTGACTCTTTGATATTTTTCATAAATAACAGGCTTGATGCCAACTCACTAAAATGTTGGTGTTCAATACTCAGTGTTTCAGATGTCTGACCGCTTCTTGAGAGGCTCTGTCATTCCAGATGGCATGCACTCAAGGTTGGATTTGGGCTTTTAGGAATTTAAAATATTTTTCTTCAATTTTAATTTGTATGTAAGCAATCAATGGTCTGTTCTAGAGTAGGCCTCTGGCCTTGTTCTGTCTGATGATAATTGAGTTTAATTATCACCTCTTTTCACAGGCAAAGCCAATTTGAATCAGCTGATTCCCATTTGGCAGCATTCAAATGTGTAGTTTTGTTATGTTGTTGGGAAAAAAAGTATTTCCAATCAAGAGGTTATAGGTGTACTATGTATTTTCCAGAAGTATTTCTATCACCAATACTTTGTTTATGAATAATTTTAAAACTATTTGAAAAGCATGTATTACAAATGTCTGTTATTCAAAAAATGTGAATTCACTTATAATTCAACAGTGAAATAATAAATAACCCAATTAAAAGTAGACAATGTATTTTAGTAGGTATTTCTCTGAAGAATATTTACAAGTGATAAATAAACATATGAGAAGATGTTTGGCATCATTAGTCATTGTTATTGTTAGGCATTTCCGACTTAAATTGACCTTGTTTACAACAGGATGCAATGCTGGGCAGTCCTCACCATGATTACTATGTTTACACACATTCTTGCAGCCATTATGTCAATCTATGTAACTGAAGATCATTTTATTTCTTCACTAACCCTCTCTACTTTACCAAGCACAACGCCTTCTTGAGGACTGGTTTCTCCGATGACATGCATGGTTCTATGATCTTGTGAAGATACTAAGATCACTGACTTGAAATGGTGAATGTTATATCAGTTCTTAAAGGTGATCATTGTTCTTAAAGGAAACACACTAGTACTGTTATAAAAAGTAAAATAAACCTCTTTAGAAGTGTCCTCAACTGGTAAAATCTCTCTTTTGCTTAAATACCTATATAAATACCTCGTCTCTCTCTCAGATGATGGACCCACATAAGGGTAAAGCCAGATATGGTTCCTGTATTCATGGAGTTCATATTAGACACCAAAAGGAAGTCAAGTTCATAGAGGATTAGGGAAAATATGGAGGTGGGAGGAAATTATGAGCAGCAGGATTTAAGTAGCTGGGGTATAGTTTTCAGATGATCCCACACTTCGGAGAAGTTTCCTAAAGGTGCTTTCTTAACTTCATAATTTGTTTTTCTTTTCTGGGTTTACTCTTCAAGGCCCTCACACAAATCTACTCGGCTTCCCATTTCTCAATCATGCCATGATTGAGATCTTGGGATCTTGGCCACAGCCTTCCCTATGCGAGTGCGAGGCTAACCTTGTGGAGAAGACTAACACACTGATTGCCCCACAGGCAGCTGCCAAGGTGATTTCCCCACCATTGTTTCCCAACTCTAAAGTCAGGCCATTGTACAGCACTGTCCTGTGTGAACCATCAAACACTTTAACACCGCTGAAAATTTCAGAAGTAGGACAGCAAATACTCACACTAGATATTTTGATCATGGGTCTGCTTGTTTCTTGAAGCAAAGACCCTCTAAAATAGTGTACCAAAATTAACTGCTCTACTTTTATCCACTCCACAATTTTGAAGCCACATCCTTTGTACTTTTTTCCCTTTAAAGACAGCAAGTTGTAGAAGGTAAAAAAGCATACAATGATTAATGTCAACCATTTGAACGGCATAAAAGCCCAGTCAGCACCAGCCTTTCATATGTTCAGAAAATTAACGCTCGGACAATGACAAAGAAAGCAGAGCAGAGGCTTCTACATTCCAGACGGAGGGCTGCAAAGGAGGCGGCAGGACCTTTTTTTTTCCAGGACATTCTAATTTAGGAGAGCTTTTTTCTGTGAATTGGCTTAGATAGCTCTGTTCCTGAAGACAGGAGGGGATTTTGTGATTTCTGAGGCTCTGGCCTCCCTGGAATTCAAGCATGGCTTTGTATGGTAACTCGAGCTCTTAGTGACCTGGGCATCATAATCATTTTACCCACGAGAGCCTTCCTTCTATTCCCTTTTCCTGCTGAATCATGTTTTGCGTATATTGCACATTACTTTTAAAAGAGATAACTGAATGTTTCTCTGGTCTCTGCATTCTTCCACTTTCCTTAAATTTCCATCGATAGAAAAATAAATAAATACATAAATAAATAAATAAGAATTTAACATTTCACTATAGTTATCTTTGGGGATATACTATTTTTAAAATGTCCATTGTCTATAACAACTTGAACTTGAAAATAAATAATTCTGTGCTAAAGCATAATATTTGTAGCACAACACATACGTTGAACAATTATTTCGTTGCCTGTGCTTGCAAGTGCAATCATAAAATAAAATGGAAACCCAGCTCAGAGAAGACATAACAGGAAACAAACAGATGCGAGTACTGGGAAGGAACACATGATTAAGGAGCCGCATGATATCCCATTTTGGAAAGGAAATTTGAATCCTGAGTTGCAAATCTAAATTAGATTCATATCTTTTAAAGAACCTTGGCCAAACGATAAAATCAGTTCTATCAATCCTCACAAATAATGAGTCATTCCAGAAGAAAATGGATTAGAGCCCTTCCCTCATAAGGGAAGACCAAGAAAATGAAAACTCAGAGGACAGGAGAAATTGTCTGTGTATACTCAGATTTACTAAGGCTATAAAATATGTATGTTGGCATGGCTATTGGATCGGGGCAGCATGGATTTATCCATGTGAGTAGAATCACAACTGTGTAAGCAAGAGGAACTAACACAGGGACTATAAATAAACAGGCATGAATTTCAAATCACCATATGGGTTTTTTACTTCCAAATAAAGGTTAGTGAATTTGCCATTGGTGTATTTCAAGGAAGCATATTACTAACACTTAAATCAGCTCTTGGGAAAACCACAGGTCACATTCAAAATTAAAATATCAGGTCAATATTAAGAAAACAAGCAAACCTTGGCACCCACAGTGTCCTCATCTCAGCAATAAGAGTGTAACTTCTAATTACCTAAAATACTAGTAATGAGACTGAGGCAATAGTTGACTGAGTTACATTTTATTTTCCAGTTAAAATTATTTTCAAAATGAGGTTTTGACTGGCAGGGGCATTTAAATGAAACTGAGTTAGTCAGTGAGCTTCTATTACATTCCAAACTTTGTCTTTTTGAGGATGTATGTCTCATTGGTGGGTGGACATAGTGATTAAAAACACATCAGTAGATCATTGTACTGCAGTTTTTTAGTTCATGTAGACAAGTGATATATGTCTATATCTATCTATATATGTATACACACATATCTATCTATCATCTATCTAGCTATCTATATGAAGAGGAGTATAGTAACCCAAACTTGGGATTTGGTTTAATATGATTAATACAGTTTGAACAATTGGACCACCAAGCACTGGGTGATCCAATGGGTGATATTATTTGATTAATAATAGCCATCTTCTCAGTGATCATTAGAACAGTTGAAGAACTACTGAATAATAAATAATGTATACATACTAAAACAAAGTATTATCTGGAAACCAGCTGTATCAGGATCATCAAGAGCTTGCTAGAAATACAAATTCCTAGACTCCGTCCAATACGTAATCCAAATCTCTGGGGATGTGCCCCTCCCACCATGCACTGCTCTAACTAAGCACTCTAAGGAAGTTCTTACATGTGTGCTACAGCGTGAAGCATGCTGGGCTGTAATCCAGTGTACCTTTATAAAATCAAAATCTTTGGGCTTCATACTATATTTAATAGCCTTTTTCTATTTCTTTCTGGAATCCCTGGATGGTACAAACTGTTAACATGTTAAGCTGCCAACTGAAAGGTTGAAATTTCAAGTTCACTCAGAGGGAACTTGAAAGAAAAATCTAACTTCTGAAAAATCACCAATTGAAAGCCCTCGGGAGCACAGTTCTACTTTGACACACCTGGATCACCATGAGTCAGAGGTAATTTGATGGCAACTACTTTTACATTTATTTCTACTATTACCTCTACTGCCAGAATAAATTGTTTAAAGGTTTTGTTTGTTTGTTTTTCCTACTGTCCTGATCCCTAGCAACCCGAATACTTCTCTTAATCTGGCTGATAATTCTTGAATCTTCTCCATTTAATGTGTTCTATTTTATAGCTGATCTTTTCCATCCAATTATACCATACTGTCCCTGTGGTTGCAGTTTCCATGGGGGAACCCAGATACCCTGAGATCCTGCATTACACACACCCCTCCCAGCCCCTTTATTTTCCTCCAGCCTAAGCATCTGGGGTTGGGCTCCTCCTGGTGCTAACCTCTAGGTTAACTTCGTGTTCACTGCTTAACTTCAGGACTCCATTGTCTGCACAGCACATTTCCAACAGCAAAACCGGCTAGTTTCCAATGCTTTCAGTGATTTCTCTTTTCCAGGCTCACCTCTGATGAATAAATGTGGGGGGAAATAACCTTTTTTCATCATATTTTTCCTCTTGTTTTCTTCTTTTTTTTATGTGGACTTTAGGTCAGTATTTTGTATATTGAGTTATTTTATTTTCTGTGCATGTGATCTTGGATAAATTATCTTCCTGACACTTTCCTCTACTATAAAATGGAATAGAAGCCCTATACTTTAGAAAGCAATGCTACTGTGCAAAGATTAATGTAAGTTCAGTGAATTTAGAGATAGACTGCCAACCTCAAATTCTGGTTCAATCTTTTGCTAGCTATGACGTGAGCAAGTATTTTGATATAAATATATATTGTATATATTTATTTATATATTATATATTTATATATGACTGTAAATTTCTCAATAATCTTTTGAGGACTAAATGAGATAATAGCTATAAAACACTTACATAGAAACTGTGGTAGCTATCAAGGATCAATAGCGATTAAATATCACCATCACCATCATTTTGATAAAAATTATAAATGAGAGAGAACAATATAAAGACCCCCTTCCATTCTTATTTGTACCTTTTTCTTTTCTTCCCTTACACTATTTACCCTTTTATACCTTCACCTGTGCCACTTAAAAACTTTTAAAGTTTTCATATACTTTATTTAACTTACCAAATAAAGTTTTTTCTACATAATTTTAAAATAAAGTGAACCAATAGATAGTACAATTTCATGATGTGTCAACTCATTGCCCAAAACTTCAATGGACTGAAATACACACAGACATTTGAAACAACTTATAGTATATTCACAAAATGCAATACTATGCAGGAGTGAGAAGGAATGAATTACAACTATAAGCAGCAATATGGAAAAACCTCACACATAATTTTATGAAAAAGAAACCAGATACAACTCTGGACATCACTAATACCACAGTAGCCATCCATTCAGGTGCCAAGAATGAATATCATTCTGAATTCTCACATTATAGACCATGTTGTAACTAAATAATTCTGATCTGTGCATGCTTTTATATTTGATTGCTATAATTTTTAAAAAACAGTAAAAAAGAGAAAAGAATAGTAGCTGAACTAAATATTCTCTGGAATTCCCTCTAGAAAATATAAAGCCCAAATCTGCTGTTTATTGCATATAATCATCAGATCATGTTCACTTGGCACATGGTAACTGTTAACAGAGCAAAATGTATTTCTACTTGACTGTATGCCTACTGCTACATTTGACTTCATTTTATGACTTATGAATATTATAATTAGTAAACAACTGTCATTAATTGTATCTCATAGTTCCTGTAGAAAAACGCAAATTATGTCAAGTGGTTGGAATATGGAACAAAGCACTGATCTCAAAATGGCAAAAATATTTTTTAGTCCCAGTTGTTTTGTTAGTTTACTTTAACTCAGTATTTTCAATATTCAGTTATTTCATTTTCCATTCATGTGATCTTGGACAAATTATCTTCCTGACCTTTTCTGCTACTATAAAATGGAATGGAAGCCCTATACTTTAAAAAAGCAATGCCTTTTATTTTTATGCTTCATACTAAGTATTTATACTTCATGTGACATCATGAATCCTTCCCATGCCTCAATTTCTTCATCTGTAAAATATTAATGAAGATATCATAATATTACCTGCCCGCAGTTATGGATAACACAAATGAGATGGTCCACATGAAAGCCTTTGGCAAGGTGAATATACTGTATAGATCCAAATACTGTAGGAAGAACATGTGTATAGTACCCTTCACAGTGAGATCATCCCTTATTTTTGAGCCATACCATTTATGCTAATCTTCAAATTCCCTCTTAGTTTTCTTTACTTCAATCAACTAATTCAAACATCATCCCTATTATGTGTTTTATTTGCACCTCCCTCCCTGCCTGCAAGAAGCAGCATTGAGAAGAATGGGAATTCCAGAACATTTATTGTATTCATGTGGAACTTATACAAAGGACAAGAGGCAGCCATATGAACAGAAAATACATTAATTAATTAATAAATAATACTGTGGGGTTAAAAATCAGGAAAGGTTTACGTCATGGTTGTATCAGTTCAACACATTTACTCAATATCTGTATGCTGAGAAAATACTCTAAGAAGCTGAACGGTGGGAAGGGTGCAGGAATGTTTATAAACAGCTTTGAAGCACTGGCTCATAAAGAATAAGGACCCTGGCCTTCAGAATGGATTACAACGCAGTGTAAAGAAAACCAACATTTCTAAACTGGACTAAAAAATAACATTGTCATAAATGGAGAAAATATCATCAAGAATTTTATTTTACTTGGATCCACATTCAACACTCACAGAAGTAGCCATCAAGAATATGCGAGTGGTCAAATCTGCTGCACTAGACCTTTTAAAGCAGTGGTTCTCAACCTTCCTCATGCTGCAACCCTTTCATACAGTTCCTCATGTGGTGGTGATCCTCAACCATAACATTATTTTCATTGCTACTTCAGCACTGTCATTATTCTACTGTTTGAATCGGGCGACCCCTCTGAAAGAGTTGTTCGACACACAAAGGGTTCGTGACCCACAGGTTGAGAACCACGGTTTTAAAGTGTTAAAAAGCAAGGAGGCCACTTGAGGACTAAGGTGTACCTGACACTAGCCATGGTGTTTTCAATCATTCCATATGCATGTGAAAGTTGAACAGCTGAATGAGGAAGACTGAAGAAGTATTGGTGTATTTTAAATATGTGTTGGTGGAAAATATTGAAAGTACCATGGACAGTAGGAAAAAGAAACAAATCCGTCTTGGAAAATGTTCAGTAAGAATGATGCTTGGAAGCAAGGATGGTGAGACATTATCCCACATACTTTGAACATGTTATTAGGAGAGACTCATCCCTGGCAAAAGATCTAATGTTTAGTAAAGTAGAAGGTTTGTAAAGAAGAGGTTGCCTTCCCATGAGAGGGATGGACACACTGGGTACAAAACTATGCTTCAATATAATAACATTCATAGGACCGGCCGAAGCCAAGTAGTGCTTAGATCTATTGTACATATGGGCCTTACGATCCAGCACCAATTTGAATGTGCCTAAACACAACATAATCAACAACAAATATACTTGCATACATATGCATATATGTGTATATTTAAAGAATATATACTCATATATTTATTGTGTACTATGGAAATATTTCCATCCTTGAGTGGATAATTTATAATTTGTTTCTGTCATTACATCAGGATTTGGGCTTTTTTATCCTCCCCCCTAGCAAAACACAAATATAAATGTTTAACATATATGTATTGAGATAGTGTCAGAATTGTTAGATTGTTTTTAAGCATGTAACTGATTCACTACATTGAGGGCGTTCTTCTACAGTCTTTGAGGTGTGTGTTTTAAGAATTTAAGCAAATACCATCTATACTTCCCTTTCTTAGGGCATGGAATCATGAATCCTTTGAATTACCCACCAAAAAGCCGCATGAGTGTGCATTATTGTACAGCAGGGCCACATTTCCCAGCATGCAATCTGTCCATCGTGGGAAAGAAAATGCTTGAAAAATCTTTGTTAGCAAAACTGACCTTTGTAAGAGAAAGAGTGAATCAAATGGCATTTGGCCACTCTTGTGTATTCTAATTGAATATTTCATTTCCTTTTTAAAATTTTGACCTTTGTATTTCCATTGTATTCCATATTTAAGCTTGACCAGTTCAGAGAAGTTATAACCTTACGAAGACTTGACCTATAGAATTGGAGATTCAGGATTTCGTCACTTCACTGAGATAGGTCAATGTACGCAGGACTTCCAGAAGTCAGCATAAAGGCAGACTGAAACACAGGTGCTTAGTTTGGATTACTTCGCTAGGAGACAGATTTCACTGCAGAAAAAAGGCAGACTAATGTTCAAACACCTGTCTCTCTAATGACTACTGATGGAGAGGAGACATGGATATCCTTCCAACTGTGATGCAAAGACACAGATATGGTTCTTGATCCAATGGACATTTTATCACCTCTCTTATGAGTCAAATTAGTATAGCAATTTAAAATTTTCTGGCTTTGCCTCTTGAAAATTGTTTCCACAACATCAATGATGGTTTATAAAAACATGCACATGGCAGGTAACCAACAACGGAAGAGTGTAACCTCTGCTTCTATAAGTCTCCCCTGATTGTTCCATCAACTACAAAAAGAGGTGGTGGGACCAAAGATGGACATGCCATGGGTAGCTCTCTCCTTGGCATCTCTCCAACTTAGTTCCAAGAGAGAAGATCTTCTCCAATGCTAACTAGGACAGTTACACAATCTCTTAGATATAGATTTCTGAGAGATGAAGGACATATACATCTTAGACAATACATTCTTTTAGGAGGAAGCAGATTATTTGAAAGTAAGTTGAAACTTGCTTTGGAACAATATGTAATTTTCATACATATGCCAAGTGAGCTTCCAAAAGATGAGTATATTGACCTTGTCAGTTTTGCTTTTCCCATTTCTTTATCAGTCTGGTGTATACAAATTTTAATAGTTATATTTCCTTGTTGATTTAAAGCCTTTGTCATTATGTATTTATCTTCTTTATAACTAATCATTTTGCCTGATAATCATATAGTTAAGCTTTTTTCCTCACGGCTACCACTTGCCTCAAATATTTCGGCCCATACTTTTAACTTATCTATTTCTAAACTTATGCTTTATGCTTTCTGATAATGCTTTTCTTGTAGGTAGGCAGTTTGTTTCATTTATAGCTATATAATGCAGTAGGTCAAGCATTGGTTTGCTAATCAGTACTATCAGGAGTTCAAAACCACCAGCTTCTCTAATGGCGAAACCTGAGGCTTTCCGCACTCATCTACATTTAATGTCTCAGAAAACCAGAAGGGAAGCTCGACTCTGACCTATAGGGCTTCTGTAAGTTGAAATTGATGTGATCTATTTGATAGGGTTTCTATGAGCTG
>NW_022111320.1:38683038-38686958 GCF_000313985.2 Echinops telfairi
CTGCTAATTAGTAAGTAAAACATTAAAATAGTTCTCTGCCCTAAGTATGGTTTATTTTAAGAAAACTGTGTATATATTAGCTTTATGCAATAAAACACATAAAATTAAGAGACTGCATAAGGAAAATAAAATAATTATCTCAACAGAGAATAGAAAGACATTTTATAAAAGTTTAAAGCAACTACAGATGGCACATAGCTTGATCCATTTACAGAATCACAAGCATAATGTCTGGCAATAAGATTCATGTTGGTTTTGGAAAATGAGAGTGGAGAGCTAACACACTCTCAAGGGTTTTGTATTAACTTCATCTTGTTGGCTATAGATCACTGTTGAAGAATCTTAGGTATGGAAGTCAACTAACTAAATTGGCATTTAGTAAGACGACTTCAGCAGCCATTTACGAAACAGATTGGAGAGAAGTGTAACTAGCAGCGAGGCAGCCAGTTTTGCAGAAGGCAATTTTATAAGGACCCAGAAGAAATGACCAAATCCTCAGAAGAACTAGTGGTATTAGGAATAGAACTCAGAGAAGCAATATAAGAAGAGGATCTGCATGATTTTGTGATCTCACAGATATGAAAAGTAAATGAGAAAAAAAGACTGGTTTATCCACGATTGATTGAGGAAGTCATTTCCTGAACTGGAGAAAATCAAGGAAAAAGCGATAAACATTTTCAGTGACTATTGGCTGCCACTTTGAGAGAAGTGGGGAAAGAAGAAATGTATGAGAAAAAAACGTGAACTTACAAACGTTTGCGTGGAAAATCATTAAGTGCATAAATAAAATAACTAAAATTCAATGTTGGATTAAGAAACCTGACTTAACACAAATCGGGGATGTGTTTAATATCAGGCTTTACACATAATTAGAAAGATAAACTAAACGAGGCAAAGACAAACCAGGGATACTAAAGGCAACACGCAATCATGTCCTTTCCATATTGGGCATGCAATGTCCCATCCACAGTTGATCTGGTCTCTACAAACACTACAAACGTTACTACACAAAATGAAGGAGAGTTTAAATGATAAAATATTTCCATCTCATCTCAAATGTTCATTAGTTTTCATGATATTTTTCATGAGGCCATATACTAGATTTTAGATTTCAATCTATAGCAATTGTAGTCCAAGATACTTGATTTATCTATAAGCCGCTGCCATCAAGATGATTCTTACCTCCATAGTAACCCTACATAGAACGGCCAAGACTAAATCCTTACAAGACGAGACAGTCTCTTTGTTTGCTGAAGGGACAGTTGGTGGTTTTCAGGTGCCAACATTGCAGCCAGCAGCCCAATGCCTAATCCACAGTGTTCCTGAACATTCCATATATAGGCACCCTTCTCACAGTAAATCCCCTTGGTCTACCTGTCTAGAAATCTGGTTATCATGTTTACAAGAAGATTAAACCAGATCATCTATTTTCTTTCTTTCCTGAGACTAGCTTGCCTTCCTCCCCTACAAAAGGAGGAGTGGATTACAGGCCAATTGCCATCATTCCTTCCTTTCTAAGGAGTAGATTTATGAAGGCGAGTATCGAGAAGAGAGACTGTGACTGACAATGATAATGATGCCGAGAGGTTAAATTCCTACTCGACTGAACAATATAATTAAGCGATTGGCCACCTTAACACCATCAATCTTATGCAGTAATCAAGAAAAATGTCAGGCTGAGTGGGATGACAATAAGAGGCAGCTATGGAAGCACTAAAATAATAGGTTTTACTTCTGATCTTATATACAGAAAATGAGAACTCAGTGGAAGATGTGAAATCAAGATTTATTAAGTTTATCATACATAAGTTTACTTGTTTATATGCTAGAAATAGGAATCAAATACAGAAATGATGACAAAACAAGAAAAATGTGAGATAATTATACAGTACCCTCCCCCAAATAGCCACTTAAATATGTGGTGAATGAAGGATTGATTTAATGAATGCATGAATGGCTAAAACAAGGGCAATATCTACTGTCTGAGATTATCCATGTAAGCATAAAACTTCAGATGCCTGGGCAATGGATTCAGAATTCTACTTCTAAACATAGTACAATATGTTGAAAATCGAACCCTCTGAGATACGCACATCAACCAATTACAAAATACTTCTGATCAGTTTCTTTACACGAAAATGAGCTCAGCAAACCTTAAAGCCTTTGTCTTACTCTCCTTCAATGTGTTTCTTAACCTAAAATGTGGGCAAGTTACAAAGGTAGAAAACTTAAAAAATAAATGAACTGCATTAAATTAGGATTTTCTTCAAAAAATTGAATTCCAGAGATTTCATGCAAAACCTAACTTTAACTATGCTATTTGTCAAAATATGCTGTTGTCTGCTGTCAATTGACATGATCCATTTTGAATCTGAAAAGATGGTGGCCACATGTTGAGTGGGACTGCATTCAGTCATATGGCTATTAATTCCATTACTTTCCCAGTTTCTGGTAGCATGCCCAACATTCAATGAGAAATTGAGGACATACCTTATCTTGCAATTCTGCTAATTAAAAACAAAACATAATTGGTTCAAACATCTCAAAGATTGAAAATCTGCCTTAATAATTTTATTTATAAAAGAAGTCCCAATCCATTAGTTAATTCCCACTCAGTTTCTGGGACTCTAAAATCTTTCTCCTGCAGGACAGCTGATGGGTTTCAACTTCTGATAGGTTTGATATTTTGGTTTGCAGTCTAAGTTTTACCCAACAGTGCCACTAGGTGCCTACGTCAAAGTTAGAGCAGATGTTTTTGCCATTCTCTCTGGTCCTTGAAGAGCCTTGGCAAACATGTAGATGATAAACATCTCAAAGACTGAAAACCTCTCTTGTTCATTTTATGTATTCAAAAGGACATACATAACCCTCGGTTTGCACAAAGTAGTTGCTCAATATTTGATGACTCCCTTAATTCATATTATTCTAGATTTTCTAATTTAGCCATTTAATAATGAATCATTTTTCCTTGAGTATGGGACAAAGAAACAAACAGATTACCAAAGACCGTCTACATTGTTCAACAAGTGAATCACTTTGTGCGATCTATCGCAGCCATCCCTTTGCTAACAGGACTGGTAGATGAATAGGCCTTGTGTTTAGACTCTCTCACTGGTATCATCATTGTATCATCAACATGTGACTGTAATATAATCCTAGCTCTTTGTCAATTTCAAACACTCAGGAAAGAATGGTAATAAGCATCTTAAATAAGAATTAAAACTTCACTGCCATAGAATCTACTCCAAGTCATAGATACGCTCACTGAATAGAGCAGAACCACCCCTTAGGGCTTCCACGGCTGTAAGCTGTATGAAACCCACATATGAGTTCAAATTGCTCATCTCTCACTTAGCAGAACAATTCATCACCACTAGACAACCAGAGCTCCTCGCAGACCAGAAAAGATGGTAAAAACGATCTGCCTTAATCTTTACAAAGGGACCCTACTGACACTGTCGGTAAGTATCAGAGTGCTAACCAGAAGGTCAATGGTTCCAACTCAGAACCTACCCCACAGGTGAAATATTTATAGCCTCAAAAAAGATGAGGTGCCTGGATTGTTAGGTGGCACCTCACAACAAGAAGCACATTGTAAATACATTATCTGCTACCTATGTGAAAAAGCTTTGACAGACTTCAAATTCCACTTTTAATTTCCCTTATTTTAATTTTCCCTGATTTTGAACATTTTAATACCTTATGAACATGCAGTATTGATGTCAAAAACATATTTTATAAAAGAAAATGGTATACATCCTACATCACACCTTTCTTTTCTTGAGCACATTTATTTATCCATAGCACTAATTTTCTCATGATGCTCACTCTGATCAGGGCTATAAAAAATGAGTAATATATTTATATATAACAATAGAGAAATAGATCTATGTACATATATTTATATGTTAAGTATTAAG
>NW_022111320.1:38687867-38689721 GCF_000313985.2 Echinops telfairi
TGTGCTTGACACCATGGATGTAAGTATGCATTGTGATAAGAGCTGTAAGAGGCCCCAATAAAATGATTTTTAAAAATGAGATCCTACAGCAGAAATTGATTTCAAAGATCCTAAGCCAGTTCCGTGCAGAAATAGTTTGTCTCTTTTTAGAGCATGACATCAACTTTAAATTATGTTCATGGGAAAGGATTAGGAACATTCTGGTCTATATTAATTCTAGCTCATGAACAAGAGTGCTAATCAAATGAAGTTATTTTGGATTTTGTTGCATGTTTTATGATTTTCTATAAATTGGGTTCCAAGGCAAATTCACTGTTATATGATCCCTTCCCTCTCTAATGCCTTGTGCCTAGAAAGATAAATTTGACTTTTGAGGGGGAGAATAAGTGAAACGTTTCCATCTCACTTGAATTATTTTTTTTCAAATATGGAATATAGTACGATGTCACAGATGTTACATTTGATCCATGATAAAACTCAAATGATTAAGAGAAATAAACACTGCTATTTATTTACGTTTTATAGAGCTTTTATCCTATCACTCATTTTCTATGTAATATATGTTTAAGTCAGAAATTGCAATCCGTATCTCTACTGTGAGATACCCCATGATGATGCTAAAAGATATGGCACCAGAAAACAAGTATTGTATATACTTGTGTATAAGCCGAGTTTTTCAGCACATTTTTAATGCAGTTTTTGTGGTAAAATTAGGTGACTTGGTTGAGTTTCGGGTCAGCTTACACTTGAGTATATACAGTACTTTGTCTGCAAGGGGTCTTGTAGCTGTAGGAACTTGGCCATCTTATTTAACCTAAGACTATTGTCAAATTTAGAATTTCTGTCTGCATGGTAGAATATAGCATATGACAGTAATTTTCAATATCTCACTCCAAATACAGAAAATGATGGATTTATACACTGCACATGTCTCTTAATTAATCTATTTCCCCAAATGGCTTTTTTTTTCTTTCTTGGCATTTTTGTGCTTAATTTAGGGATTTTGGGTTTGGGGATTGCCTTCTTACAGTGCCTGAGTGATAGTCAATCATTATGCCCCTCCTAGCCATCATGCCTTATGTGATGTATTATAATTCTAGACTCGCTGTCTGTGGCTGCACTCCCATTTTGGAGGGTGTTCTCTACTATACAAATTGGCCGGATTAGGGTGGGATTAAGACATAACTTTAGGAGAGGGCAAGGAGCATGGTGGCATCAAGGTTACACCCTGGGCTTCTAATGGCAAGATCAGTAGTTGGAAACTACCAGCTGCTCCATGGGAGAAATACAGGGATTTCTTTCCTATAGAGTTATAGTCTGAGAAACTCACAGCAGGAGCAGTTTTCTACCCTATTCTTTAGGGTTCCTATGAATCAACACCTATTCAATGGCAGTGGTTTTTTGTTTTGTTTTGTTTTTTAATTAGAAGGTGCGGACCAAGACATGACCTTTGTCATCTTGAGGCCATCTTTAAAGCTGTACCTTAGTAGAGGATGTGAAGCAAGCCACACCTTTTGTTTCTTTAGGGCCATATGTCATACCCCACATTAGTAGAAGGTATGAAACAAACCACACCTCCAGTTTTCCTTGGGACATCTTTGACTACATCTTAGTAGTGGGTATGACTTAAGACACCAGCCTTTGTTTTCATTGGAGAGATACTTGTCACACTGTACAGTTCTAACACCCATCATCTCACCTGGAGAGCCGGACCTCCACTTCCTGATTGAGCTGTGGTAGAATCAACCAGATCTGCTGTGACTTCTGAACATTTTTGGCTTCTGGCTCTGGACCCTGCATTTGCCTCGCTTCTGCCTGACCTTCCATTCTGGAACCAAGCGGCACTTCCCAACA
>NW_022111320.1:38691069-38695530 GCF_000313985.2 Echinops telfairi
GTCTTTATCGGGCAGAGCGCTTGTGATTTCAAACTGCTGCCCATGTTGTTAGAGCCCAACTCACAACAATTATGCCCGCAGGGCTCCTCGTCTGAGGCAGTCTTATTGTTAGGAGCCATTTCTTTGGTTCTGAACCACAGCGACCCTGTGCACAACAGAAGGAAACGCTGCCTGGCCCTGCACCAGCCTCACAATTGTTCCTATTCTTGAACCCTCTTGTAGCAGCCACTCTGTCAATCCTTCTCACGGAGGGCCTTCCTCTTTGTCAGTGCCCCACTACTTTGCCAAGCATGATGTCCTTCTCCAGGGACTGGTCACTCCCAGACAACATATCCAAAGTAAGGAAGGTCAAGTCTTGCCATCCTTGCTTCTAAGGAGCACTCTGGCCACACTTCTTCCAAGACAGATTTGTTTCTGTTTTAGGAAGCCCGTGGTACTTTCAATCTTCTTCACCAACACCATGATTCAAACTCATTAATCGTTTTCCAGTCTTCCTTATTCGATATTCAACTTTCCCATGCATATGAAGTGCTAGAAAATACCCTGTCTTCTTTCAGGTGCAATGTAGTCCTCAAAGTAACATCCTTCAATACTTTAAAGAGGTCTTGTGCAGCAGATTTGCCCAGTGCACCACATTGTTTCATTTCTTGACTGCTGCTTTCATGAGAATTGAGTGTGGATCCAATGAAGACAAAATCCTTGACAGATTCAAACTTTTCTCCATTTATGTTACCTATGGGCCCAGTTGTGACGATTTGGGTTTTCTTTCCATTTTGTTGCAATCCACACTGAAGGCTGTGATCCTTGATGTTCATCAGCAAGTGTCGCAAATCCTCATCACTTTCATTACACAGATAGTGTCATCTGCAGATGTCAGGTTGTTAGCCAGGCTTCCTCTGACCACGATGCTGCATTCTTCTTCATCTACTCCAGTTTCACTGATAAGTAGCTCAGCGTACAGTTAAGTATAGCACCCTGCTGCACACCTCTCCTGATTTTACACCATGCAACATTCTCTTGTTCAGTTCCACAACTGCCTCTTGATCCAAGTACAGGTTCTACATGAGTACAAGTAGGGGTGTTGGAATTCTCATGCTCCTCAAGGCCATCCAGAGAAGTTTTATGATACAGAGTCAAATGGGTGGGCATAGTCAACAAAACACAAATAACACCTTTCTGATATCCTCTCCTTTTAGCCAAGATCCACCTGACATCAGCAATGATATCCTTTGTTTCATGTCCTCTTCTGAATCCAGCCCTAACCTCTGATATCTCCCTGTCAAGACAATAGTGATATATAATTATATGCTGCACAATGGAATTGGATGGTGACTAAGAACCCATATTCCATGGTGCAAGTATAGCCATGTGTACAATGCATTTATTCCTACTCACTCCTCTCCCAATGCAGACAACAAGTTCCCTTTCACTATAAGAAAGTAAGCTTATAATTAGGCTCTTCCTTTGGCCCAGTGCCAACATTGGGGGTAGGGTCATTATTAATTCATTTCTATGTGCACTGCCCTCTGGAGATATTTTCTGTTGCAGCTTAATTTTGAGGGTAGCTGGTAATTATTATCTTCACTTGTATCTTAAGGAAGGAACTGAAATGAGCAGTTGCAGACCATGTGGAAAGAGGACGCATGTTTGGGATCACATCAGACACTCCAACAAGAAGATCCTGCTATGCAATAGAGTAGTGCCCAGTTTTGTGCTCCAAGGTCTATCTGAAAGATGTTTGGAACCCTGAAACAGTTCCCATGGACAGAAATTCTATGAAAAGATTAGGTTCTCAGGAAGCAGACATGATCATTTCAGTAAGGATTGTTTCTCTTATTGTTCATTTATCTGATTAGTGATTCATTTTCTCATTCACTCATCTAGTCTAATCTGAGCTGCTTGTTCATTCATTCATGCAGTCGGAAACTGGGAGGGCAGGGGTCAATAGGCTAACCGTGATTCCTGCCATAAAAAGCGTATCTTCTAGTCAGAGGAAACCCGGGATATGGAAACATGCTCAACTGCGCATGGCGAACTTGTTTTCTGAAACTCTACAGGTGGAACAGATCAGGGTATGTAGACACCAGTCTGGGAGAAAGAATGGAGATTTTGGATCAAGAACTAACACTCTAAACTTGAGAGCACGCGCCCCCAGACAGAAGTGAGAGCTGATTCCGCGGAGCCCCCCACTGAGCCCCCCACTGAGGGAGAAGCTTCTGTGGAGGCTAGAGAGAGCACAAGAGTGGGCTTACACTTCCTCTTCATACCACTACTAGGTGCTGTTCGAGGGCTTTTATTCTCAGGCACCTCGTTATCAGATTTTAATTAGTTCCTAAACATGTGCTGGAGAGCAAGTTTTCTAAAATCTACTAATAAAAGATTTCTCAGTAAGGTTTAGTGGTTAGCAGAGGGAACTGGGGGTGGAGGGAGCGGGTCATCCTATTTGGTAGGTAGGGAGTTTAAGGGGAGTCAGAGTGAGTCAATAAAGCGGTAAGTAAAAGAATAAATCCCAAAATTCAACAATGTCTGACTAGAAGGCACAAGAAGGAATCCTTTCTTCTTGCTCTTGAGATTCTGGAAGTGAATGTTGGTGAATTTTGGAACAAAGGCATTGGTAAAGTAATGGCCCAAATGAAGAAAATCAGTAAACTTTTAAGCAGACAACTGGTTGGGTACTGTATGCTCCTGTCACCCATCATTATGGAACCGTGACAGAGCAGTGGATAAATGTCTGCTAAGGTAAAGGTTGCCGATTAGAACCCACCAGCCATTCCAATGGAGAAAAATGTGCTCGGCTCTTGTAAAATGTATAGGCTTGGAAAAATTCTGAGGAGTCCTTCATACTTGTTATTAGTCAGAATCAACTCAAGAGCACACAGCTTAACAACGTTCAGAAGCGCAATTCTCATGCGTGGATTTTGTATTCAGGACACTCATTTGCAACAATTATTTTTCCTGCACTTTCCTAAAATTTATTGGAAGGGTTTGGAATAGGGCTAGTTCATCTTTCATCTTCTAATGGGTGATTTATTTTTCTATTGGTTGCTCGCAGTTCTTCAATATTTTCACTGTCCACTGCACTAAATCCAAAATCCTTAGCAAGATCTAAGATTATTTTATTTTGGTTCAATCACATTTAAGCTCACACGTCTCTCAAGAGCTCTTATCATTTCTAACCTTTCCTTTAATCTAGAGCCTTTTCTAAGTCTCTTGAATGTATCTACTTTAAGAACTTTTCTACCTTCTTAAAGAAATGTTGTTATTCGTGTGAGCCATTGAACAGATTCTACTTCTATGATACTGTAGCACAGACAGAATTGCCCCCTTGGGGAACCAAGGCTATAATCTTATAGAAGCAGATTGTCATCTTACTCCCAGAGAAAAGTATGTGGGTTCAAAACACCGAGTTTTCAGTTCGTAGCCAAGAGTGTCATCCATGAGCCACCAAAGACATATATACAATACATACCATCATACAAGAAGTTAAGTTCAAACTATGTCACTATACAATCATTAAAAAACTTTATTATACAAAATTACTAATATTAATTAACACAAATTAAACAATAGAGCTATTGTTTCTCAACATATCCTCTCTCTAGGTCTAGAGGTAGCTTTTCCATCTATTTAACTTTTCCCTGAAGAAATCTGCACTCTTCAATTTATGCTGCATCAAAATAGTAACATTTTTTTCTGGTATTCTCTGCTTTCAACCAAGATCCATCTGACACCAGCAATGATGTCCCTTGTTCTGCATCCTCTCCTGAATACAGCCTGAACGTCTGACGAAACCCAGCACTGTAGTACTGAAATGGTTGTTGGATGATCTTCAGCAAAATTTTACTTGCATGTGCAATCAATATTGTTCTTTAATTTGTGCATTCTGTTGGGTAATCTTAATTTGGAATGGGAAACAATATGGATCTCTTCCCATTATAGTTGACCAAGTAGCTGTTTTCCAAATTTCCTGGCATAGACAACTGAGTGATCTCAGACTTCATAAGCTTGTTTCCACATTTCAATTGGTACTCTATCAATTCCTAAAGCCTTGCTTTTAATTCATGTGTTCATTGTATCTTAGACTTCTTTCTTCAACACCATCGTCTCTTTCTGGTAATCTACCTCTTGAAATGATTGAATGTTGGTTAGTCCCTTTTGATACAGAGACTGTATCCTTTCCATCTTCTTTTGATGTTTTCTGCATATTCAAAATCTCACCTGTAGATCTTTCAATATTGAAACTCAATGATTGAATTTTTCTATATTTCTTTTCAGGATTTCAGCTGAGGAAGTTAAATTCAAAGCAGACTTTAGCTCAAATTTTATGGTGATTATTTTTGGAGATTTCAAAGGGGTAACCTTGATAGATTTCCTCGAGGCACTCAGCACAATCATAGCATCTTTTTATGAAAAAGTTTTGAGAAAATTGAAAGCTTGAGTGAGGAAAATAAAAAGAAAACC
>NW_022111320.1:38695630-38697530 GCF_000313985.2 Echinops telfairi
TATCCTCTCTCTAGGTCTAGAGGTAGCTTTTCCATCTATTTAACTTTTCCCTGAAGAAATCTGCACTCTTCAATTTATGCTGCATCAAAATAGTAGTTTTGAAACTTACAAGGGACTTAGATTGTATTAGTTTTATATGTCCTTTGAGTCATGGAAAGAAAAGGAAGCATGAAGAGGCAATATCAGGTCTGGAGAGTGGATGAAGGTTTACAAGTGAAATTCTCATAGTGGAGTTCTTGCAATCATCCAAGAATGAACAGGCACATTGCCAAAATAAACAAACAATTTCTTAATCCAAGATTTCAGGTCTTTTTAAAAAATAAACGCAGTTTTCACTTTCATTTAAACATCTTCATAAAAATTCCCCATAACAATCCCTGTGCCCTTTGAGAAAATTGGTCAATTGAAAATCAACTTGGAATTCTCCCCAAATAGTAACCATAACCTGAGGTTGCCTCACAGCCTTGAATTTAACAGAAGACACTGTTAAATTGGACCTTTTTATTGTGTATGACAGAAAGAATCCATACCATCTACTGTTCACAAAGCGATTTGGTTTGTCTGGATAGGTGTTGCAACAGTAAGTCTAAAAGTATTGCTACAAGGCTTCTAGCTCAAGCATGGGTTCATTGCAAACAAAGCTTCTTTAAACATGCTTTAATTCAGTGGGTAGTACTGATTCTCCCAGTAATATGTTTGTCTTAGTTTTTTCCAGATACATCTATATATATTTAGATGATAGATAGATAGATAGATAGATAGATAATTTCCAATCAAAACTTTTCTTTCAAAGGTTTCTGTTCATTGTTAGTAGCCAAGTAATAATCAATTCATAGTGACCATGCACCACAGAATGGAACATCATGCAGCCCTGCGCCATCCTCACAACTGTTCTGATGTTTGGGTCCATTGTTGTAGCCATTGGGCCAATGCACCGTATCAAGGGCTTTTCTTGCTTTTTTTTCATTTTCGCTGCTCCTCCATGTACACAAGGATGCTATCTTTCTCCAGCCAGTGGTCTCTCTTGACAACAGGCCAAAAAAAATGTGAGACAGTCTCGCCATCCTTGCCTACGAGGTACATTCTGGCCTTACTTCTTTAAAGACAGATCTATTTGTTCTTTGGGCAGTATACAGACAGTATCTTCAATAGTCTTCATCAGCAACATAATTCAAATGCATACATTATTCTTCCATCCTCCTTATTCAATGTCCAACTTTCACATACATATGAGATGTGAAAATACCATGACTCAGGCCATGTGTATCTTAGTCTTCAAAGAAACACCTTTGATTTTCATATTAAAGAGGTCTTGTGCAGCCAATTCATCCAATGCAATGTCTCATTTGATGTCTGGAATTCTGATTCCATGATCACTGATTGTGGCACAGCAAGATAAAATTCTTTACAATTCCTATCTTTTCTCCACTTGATCTTCATCAGCAAGTGCTTCAAGTCCTCTGAAAGCAGGATTATGTCATCTGAATATCTCAGGCTGTTAATAAGCTTTCCTTCAAGCTGGAGACCACATACTTCTTCATATAATTCATATTCTCTGATTATTTGCTCAGTTGAAAGATTGATTATCTGTAAAAAAAAAATACAGATACAACATAGAATACAACCTACACCTATACCTTGCTTAATTTTAAGCCATTCTTACTTGCACAACTGTGTCCTTAATGCATGTAAAAGTTGCTATGAGCACAATAAAGTATTCTGGAATTCCACTCTTCTTGAGGCTACCCATAGTTGTTAAGATCCACATAGTTAAATGTCTTTGAGTAGTCAATAAAATACAAGTAAACATTTTTTTCTGGTATTCTCTGCTTTCAACCAAGATCCATCTGACACCAGCAATGATGTCCCTTGTTCTGCATCCTCTCCTGAATACAGCCTG
>NW_022111320.1:38697630-38700123 GCF_000313985.2 Echinops telfairi
TATTTTAGCATGATGGAATTTGAGGTGTTCAGAATTCTAGAGGAAAGAGTTAAACCCCAACTAAATTCCACTACCATCAAGTTGATTCCAAGTCATAGCAAAGCACCTCTATGGAACAGAGTGAAATTGTTCCACGGGAATGCAGAGTCTGCAAATCTTTACAGAAGCAGCCTGATGCATCTTTCTCACACCAAACAGCTGGGAGGGGTTGAGCTGCCAGCTTTTCATTCAGCCATTCCAACTGCCACCCAAGAGGAAAACCCAACCTTCCTGAGTATTGAGAACAGGGTGGAGAATATGCTGAGAATCAATAGCTTCACCTTTTGATGTTTTTGTTTAATAAAAGTTTCCATGAGTTTGTAACAATATATATTTTAAAAATCATTTTATTGGGGGCACGTACAATTCTTAACACAATCCATACATACATCCATTGTGTCAAGCACATTTGAACATTTGTTGCCATCTTCATTCTCAAAACATTTGCTTTCTACTTGAGCCCTTAATATCAGCTCCTCATTTTCCCCCTCCCTCCCTGCTCCCCATTCCTTTTGAACCCTTCATAATTCATAAATTATTATTATGTTGTCATATCTTACATTGTCCAACATCTCCCTTCACCCACTTTTCTGTTGTCCATCCCCCAGGAAGGAGGTTATATATAGATCCTTGTAATCAGTTCTCCCTTTCTACCCCACCTTCCCTCCACCCTAACTGTATTGCCACTCTCACCACTGGTCCTGAAGGGGTCATCTGTCCTGGATTCCCTGTGTTTCCAGTTCCCATCTGTACCCGTGTACATGCTCTGGTCTAGAGGGATTTGTAAAATAGTATTGGGATCATGATAGTGGGGTGAAGGAACCATTTAGGAACTAGAGGAAAGTTGTATGTTTCATCGTTGCTACACTGCACCCTGACTGGCTCATCTCCTCCCCGCGACCCTTCTGTAAATGGATGTCCAGTAATTATTCTCATAGGTTAATAGGAGTCTGAATCATCTTGATGGCAGTGATACCTTTTGAGTCTTCACCTATGTAAACACATTTTATCAGCAGTGAATTTACATCTAAGTATATATGGGCACTATTATTATTGCTATTTAAAATTAAAATGGCAGTTAGAGATAATCAAATAAAAAAACTCACTGCCATGAAGTTGATTTTGAATCTGAGATACACTATTGTACATAGAAGGACCGCTGCAGAGACTTTCTGAAACAAAATCTTTCAGGTGGCTGAGAGCTTCATCTTTCCTTAGAGGGGGGGCAGAGGTAGACTTGAACTACAAACCTTGAAATTAGCAGCTTAATCCACTATATCACCAGAGTGTCTACCTAGAGATTAGGGTTCAATATAATCCTTATATATGAGGGAAACATTTAAATCCAACTTTTCCCACCAACTGAGTAGAAAAATCAAAATCCCCTTTTCACTTCTATCCCATTTCTGCTCATACACTGGCTCACAAGCAGCATTTCTTCCTTTGACCCTAACCACCTAGAGAGAGGTCAGATGTCATAAAATAAAGGGCACACTCCTCTAGACTGCCAAGTCAACTGAAGTCCTCAGGCACCAACTGTACACTCCTAAATCCACATGATTCCACCACTTCCGGCCTGCTGAATAAGGGTTTTATTCAGTACCCCTGCAGAATAAAAGCCACAAGCTTGGGATGACATGATTTTCACCTGCAAAATATAAATTCGGGAGTTTCTTCAGCCCTCAGGTTATTCTGACCCGCTAGCTCTTACTATTCCCTCAGTTTGGGTTATTTTCTAAGATGACCTATAAAACTCAAAGAAAGTGATATATTTACTACTATATTTTATATTTACTACTATATTTATTATAGCAAAAATAATTCAAATCAAAAGGTAAAGCATAGGAAAACACATGGCAAAATTCCCAATAGGGAACTTCTATGTTTGATGAAGGAAACATTATGTCCCCATGTATGTCACTGTCTTTCTTGGAATATGAATGCCTTGGAGTTTTCATTTCAGACCGATTACAGGAGCCTCATGACTTACCAGTAAGTATAATTGATTGAACCAAACTACCTCCCTTCAGGTCAACTAATAGCATGTGGTATTATTTACGGCCTGGTTAGGGCCAACTTGAGTCACCTCCTTAGTATAAATGCTCAGGTTTCGTCTATAGATAGCAAAAACACCTCAGTTACTCAGGAACTTTGAAAGTTTAGAGTCTTTCTCAGGAACCAAGAACAGAGACCAAATCAATTTAGGAAAATAAGCTTGTATTTTAGTAAACAAACAAGCAAACAAATTTAAGTGCCATGGACTGTTAAAAATCTAATTGTTGAAAAAGGAAAAATTGCTCTTAATGGAGAAAACCATACATGTGTAATTTCTTTTATATGTAGAAAAAGATAGGTCATTTCTATGATAACAGAACCTCAGACCACATGGTGTTTCAGAAACGGGCTTGATAGCCCATTTCGACCTAGTCTTGAAACCTTAATCTTTATTTATTT
>NW_022111320.1:38700990-38709546 GCF_000313985.2 Echinops telfairi
TTTAGATATTGTTCTAATTCCAACAGATTTCACAACAGGCAATTATTCCTTCAATGAATCTCATAAAGAAGCTATAGAAGGAGTTGTTGCTACGGTGATAAGATCAGTGTTACATTTTAGAATGAGACCCATAGTGTTGGCAGACTGGTCCTTTACTTATTTCATCACTGAACCATCAATCGTCCAATCAACAGGCTTTTAAGGTGAGCCTACAAACTGTCACTTGATAATTAAGTTGCATGTTAAAATAACAAAAGATCCATTTTTATAGACAGACAGAATAATGGAACTTTTATTCTCTTCTAGCACATAATAACTACTTGTGATAATGAAAAGACTATTGTTGTGGATGTTTGTAGCACACAGTAGGGGGGGATGAATTGAGAAGGAGTTTCTAACCTCTTCTCAGAGTCAAGAATAATCTGCTAGAAAGACCCTGTGCATGATGTTATGGATTGAACCATGTCACCTTGAAATATATGTTATGCCTGTGGTAATAATCCTATTTGGAAATGTATTGTCTTTGCCTTGTCTAAGGCACAATGAGATACAGTAGGTAGATTTGAGTCAATCTAAATAAAATATGAAAGGGACTGTTTGGGCCAACAAAGACAGAGAAAGATAGATGTCAAACAACTGGAAGAGCTCCAAAGAAACAAAATAGAAGCTGAAGGAGAAGGACCTGCCCCCAGAGGCAGGAGAGAGAGAAAGACCTTCCCTTTAGCCAGAGCCTTAAATTCAAACTTCAAACCTCCTAAAATGTGGTTACAGGTGTTTCTTCTGGAATTATGACCCCTCATCCTAAGGCTCCACTTCCACAGACTTTACCCCATTCATGCCAACAAGGTCAGCGCCGTACTAAGAAAGCAGCAACTTCTCATAGTTCCGGTGCCTTCCAAGCCAAGGGGGCCATCTGCCAGCACCAGCTCAGCCTGTGTTCTGTGTCCATTCATTAGACTGTTCCTATCTGACAAAGCTCCCAAGCTATGCTTAAGGTTTTCAGTAACTATTTCCTCCCAGGTGGAGAGCGAATGCCTTCTACGGGGTCTGTCCTTAATCTAGGCACTCCGGTGAAACCTGCTTACCTTGGGTGACCCCACTGGCATTTGAAATACCAATGACAGGGCTTCCAGCATCCCAGCAACACCCAACCACCACTCTACAACAAACTAACAGACAAGTCCAACGGCTGTAAAAGTCTGCTCATGATCAGAACTTGGAATGCTGGAAGTGGGAAACTGGGAACATGACTAGCCATCAAATATGAACTGGATGCATAAAGATGGATATTTTAGGCATTGGTAAGCTGTCATTGAATAGCATTGGCCATTTTGAATCAGAAAATGCATGTCCGCTATGGCAGACATAACATAACCAAGAGGAATGGCATGGCATTCACTGTGAAAAAGGGCATTTCAAAATCAGTCTTGAAGTATAAGACTGTCGGTGACAGGGTCATGAGGAGTTGCCCCCACACCCCCAGCACACACACACACAATTTTTTTTCAAAGCAATGTATATTTTTTTACAAAACAATCTTATCATCTTCAAAGTATTCTAAATTACACTTAATACATTTTTCCAAATCTGCGATTTAAACTTGGAAACATTTTTCAAACTCGTGTTTGAATGGCTGACAGCACCGCCCTTGTTTTTTTCTTCACTTCTTCCATGTCAGCAAATCTCTGTCCTTTCATGGCCTTCTTTATTCACGCAAACAAAAGTCACGCAGAGCAAGGTCAGGTGAGTAAGGTTCATGGGGCAAGAGAAGTATGCTGTTTGTTGCCAAAAACGGTTGCACTGACATGGCTGTATGAGCAGGTGCATTGTCGTGGTGACCAAACCAGTCCCACATCTGTCACAAATCAGGCCTTTTTGGTCGCACACTGTTAAGCTAGCTTTTCAGAACCTCTAAACAGAAAGCTTGGCTAACAGTTTAACCCAGTGGAATGAACTTCAAACACACTACAAGTCGACATTTTTCTCCATTTGGGAAGTTGATGGATGTCCAGAATGAGGTTTGTCTGTTTTTTTTTTAATTATTATTTATTAATTTTAATTTTTGTTTTGGGGTGTTGTTTTTTTTTTGAGGTTTGTCATCAATCGACGTTTAACCTGTTTTGAAATAAGAAAACCACTCGTATACCTCAGTTTTTCCCACAGTGCTGTCTTTGTAAGCTGTGTTCAACATCACAACAGTTTCTAAGGGATTTTTCCTGAGCAGGAAACAAAATTTCACAGCCACACGCTCTTCCTTTAAATCTGTTTTCACAAAAAATGAGGTTCAAATGAAACTGCTTTTATGAAAAAAATTCACTGTGACCAGAGAAAACATTCCTATTTGGTGCACTAACTGGGTGCACTAACTCAGAGAGAGTTTCTGGATGCTCGCCTAGTGTGAAAAATGTGTACTAAGAAATCTCTGTTCCGCCCAGTGTAATTCAATTTTTGTGGTGGTACCCCTTTGTATAGCTTTCAGACTTCAAGAAAATCCAATCAAAACAACAATTATTCAAAGTTATGCACAATGCACAAAAGCTAGAGAGGAAGAAATTGAAGAATAAATTACTTCAGTCAGAAATTAAACATGCAATCAAGGTGCATTGATTATCGGTGATTGGATTGCAAAAGTTGGAAACAAAGAGGAAGGAAGAAGAGTTGGCAAATAAAGTCTTGGCGATTGAAAGAAAGCTGAAGATCCCATGATATAATTTTGCAAGATCAACAACTTGTTCATAGCAAACAGCTTTTATCAAAACAGCACAAAAGGCTTCTCCAGTTGGAATATGCAGGAAGCAAATTGACTACATCCACGGGAACAAAAAATGGAAAAGTTCAACATCAGCAGCTAAAAATAGGCCAGGGGCTGACTGTGGAGCAGACCTTCAATTGATCATATGTAAGTTCAGGTTGAAGAGGAAGAAAATGAAAACAAATCCACAAGAGCCCAAGTAGGGGTCTATACAATCTGAACTTTGAGCACATCTCAAGACATAGTTGATGCACTGGATGTCAATGACAAGACCTGATGAGCTGTGAGGGGCATTAAAACATCATTCATACGGGAAGGATCATTAAAAAGACAAGAAAGAAAGAAAAGATCAAAGTGGATGCCAAAAGAGACTCTGAAACTTGCTCTTAATCATAGAGTAGCTAAAGCAAATGGAGGAAATGATGCAAGCAAGGACCTGCATCGGAAACTCCAAAGGGCAGTTCAAAAAGACAAAGTAAAATACTCTAGTGAAATGTGCGGAGGCCAAGAATTAGAGAGCCACACAGGAAGAATACATTCAACGTGTCTTAAACTGAAAGACTCGAGAAAATATTCAAACATAAAGTTGCAATACTGAAAGAGTCGACAAGCAAAATCTTGAATGATGCAGAAGGCATCAAAAGAAGAGGGAAAGAATGCAGCCACTGTACCAAAAAGAATTAGACAACATTCCTGCATTTCAGAAAGTAGCTTATGAGCAAGAACCAATGGTGCTGAGAGACGTTCAAATTGCACTGACAGCATATTGAAAACAACGATGTTCCTTTGAAAATCAAAGTGAGCCTAACCCAAGCCATCGTATTCTCAATTGCCTCACATGGATGTGAAATTTGGACACTGAATAAGGAGACAAAAGAAGAATTAATGCATTATAAACTACTTTTCAGAATGTTGTTTTTCTTACTCTTAAAACAGTCATTAGGGCAGTGAACCAGTTGTTAAATTATTTGAGTTCCACCACTGAATGAAGTGGTCTAGAATTCCCTTTCTCAACAATGCTGTCCATAACTAGTTATGATCCACATGTTGATAAGTCTTTGTATATCACTAAAACACAAGGAAACATTTTTTTTCGGTAATTCCCTTGGAGCCAAGATCCATCTGATGTTTGCAATATTCTTTCTTCCACATCCTTTTCTGATTCTGGCTTGAGTTTCTGGAATCTCCTTGTCAATGTCCAGTTGCCACTGTTCTAGAAGGATCTTCAACAAGGTTTGACTTGTGTCTTAAATTAATGGTAATTTTTAGTAATTTCCGCATTCTGGGAGATCACCTTTCTTTGGCCTGGGTACAAATATGCATTTCTTCAGTTGATTGTCCAGGTAGCCAGCTTCCCAGGTTCTTGGCATATAAGAGCGAGTGTTCCCAGTGCTTCATCAGCGTCTTGAAACGTTTCAGTTGGTATCCTGGCAATTTCTGGATCCTTGTGTTTCCTGAAGTCTTCAGTGCAGGTTGTACTTCCTCCTTCAGTAGTGTCTGTTCTCGATCATATACTAGCTCTTGAAACGGTTCTTGAAAAATAAAAGACTGCCATCAAGTCACTATTGACTCTGAGTGACCCTAGAAGGCAGGGTAAACTGAGTTCCTGAGACTGTAACTAGTGATGGGAGTATAAAGCCCCATCTTTCATGCGTGGTGTAGCTGGGCATTTTAAACTGCCAGCCTTGAGGACTGTAGCCCAGCATGTAACCATTATGGCACCAGGGGGCCCTACTATCCCGCCAAGAGATGGTTAATACTGAAAATAGAGTACTTTGATACTTTTTTATGTGTATGCCATTTCTTAGTGTAAATATAGTTTTATGATGATTTACCTAATCTAGAAATTCAGTTTCGTATCTGGTTTTAGATTTTTAGCTTTTTATATAGCAAGTACACACAATAGCAATAGAAATGTAAATAGACAGCAGCAGTTTCACAAATAGCTTAATTATAACTCAAAGAAAGTAATTCTTAACTAGACAACGTCCCTACATGGAGATATCTGGCAACATCTGGAAACATCTTTGCTTCATGCAAGAAGGTAGCTAAACCTAATTAGACCCTCAGAGTGAGGGATTCCATTAAACATTCTGAAATACACAGAAAAGCACCCCTCCCAAATCAAGAATTATTAAGTACAAAATGCCAAAATACAAATATTCCAAAACATTGAAACAAATTGCACAAAATTTCAAAGCTAAAGGTGGTAACTTAGTCCTATAAAGCCGAGCACGGTGTTTTCATAACATTTAATTAAATGTATATATTAATATATATATTGATAACTATGAAAATAAAGAATAAAAGCAAATAAATTTTTTTCCTGAAATTAAAAATTCAGGTGTTATAGGGTTAGGAGAACCCAAATATGCCTAGTTAAAAAATCCATATTATTTCCACAGCCTCACTCTGGCTGGCTGTATTAATTGAACTCATTTCTAGTAGCACTACCAACATGAATGGGATACTTTAGTCTTAATTGTGGGACACATCTATGGTGATTACATTTTACTATGATCTTCAATAATGAAACCAATGGGTCTTTCTGCTACAACGATGAACATACCTCATGAGCAAAAGGGAGACCGCGAAAGAAGATAACTGTAATCCTTGTTCAGTCCCCTTTGTCTTGGTGAATGCCATGACACATTATACGCTCTACCCGAGGTACCCTTGACCCCATTCTCTGCCACATTCATCATATTTATTCCACTATTCTATCTTGTAGAATCTACCCCAAGTTGTTCAAGTTATCAGGGCTACTCCTGCTTTTGCCTCCACAACAGTCAACGCATTCTGTCCCTACAGTCAGACTGGTCCTTTGGAAATGGACAGCAGAACATCTCACCTTCTGGGCTCTTCCAACAGTCCCAGCTTAAGCTACCCATTGTCTTCCCATTGGCTTTAGGGTCATGGTCAAAACTCCTAACAATACTTATAATCTTGCTTGGCCCTACCTTGCCTGTCTTTTGAGACTCATCTGCTATCTTATTTTCCTTCACCCTGCGTATGCCAGATATTTGTCCTTTTTCAGTTCTTTGAAATACACGTGCTACTTCCCACCAAGGGACCTTAAGATATACTTGAAATTCTTTCATCTTCTCATTTTACCTTATTAAATCCTACTTATATTTTATCTAAAGGGCCCTGATGGCATGGCGGTTGCTAGCATGGCTTCTATGCATTAAAATTTTGGAAATTTCCACACACCAGACTCTCTCCAGGAAAACGTACAGCAGCCGACTTCTTGTCTAGATTATGGCCTTGACCCTACAGGCTATTTCTTCTCTGTTCTCCAGTAGTACAGTCAAAATTGACTCAATGGCACATAGCAACAGCAGATTTTACCTCAAGCAGCTCTTATTTCCTGGGACAGTCTAGGCTTTTATAGCATTACAGTGATCTCTTTTATTGATAAATCGTATTGTTTTACACTAAAAAGGGTGATTATGTCATACTTCAAAACGTCAATTATTCTAAACTATAAACTTCATGAGGATTGGCTTTGTTTTTCAGTCTAAACTCAATGCAGGTCAGAAACTTGATGTTTAATAAGGCTTCATAAATGTAGTAAAGATGTTGAGATGAATGGGGGCATGGCAGTAAAGTGCTCAGTGGATCCAAGGTCAGGATAATCCTTAGTGCTCAGTGTAACACCAAGTGGCTGATATCAGCTAAGCAAGGCCCAGTAAAGTCTACAGCAACCAGTAATGACTAATGAAGGACTGTCACTTTGACAAGGAGAACTTTTGAGCAAACTGAATTTTTTCTGCTGCAGGAAGCATTCAATCTGAGTTTTCCTATGAATCAATCATTCTCCTAGAGCTGAACTCTTTATGTCTTAAAGCAGTGGTTCTCAACCTTCATAATGCCCCTATCCTTTAATACAGTTCCTCATGTTGTGGTGCCCCTCAACCATAAAATTATAATTTTGCTCCTGTTATGAATCGGGCAACCCCTGTGAAAGGATCACTCTACTCCCAAAGGTGTCACAACCCACAGTTTGAGAACCGCTGTCTTAAAAGATCTTGATTACCATAGTTAAAATATAAACATCTTAGGTTGGTAAAGATGATTCTACCAACCTGATTAGACATGGATAAACAGTATAGCATCCTCAAAAAAAAAAAAGAGAGAAAGAAAACTCCGTACAGAGAAACAGATTGTTGACATCAGAGCCCAAATTCTCAGAGACTTACTCATGCTCAGTCTATTTTGAGCAATGTGGAGTCTTGGATCAAAGCCTTAATGTTCCTTCATGGTAAGAAAGACAAAACATCAAATAGCAACAACACTGTCAAGTTCTGGTAATAAAATACCCTGTTTGACTTTGTGGAATGTAAATTCAGATACAGGTGCTTGATCTCTCAAAATGGTACAAGGCAATGCTAGTTCTAAATAGAAGGCATAAAAAGAGTTTGTCTTGACTTCAGGGCCTTTATGTGCTTTTTGTCTTATTTTAGCAGTTAATTCTTTAAATTGCAGGTTATTTCAACTTAAAATGACCTTCTTCTAAATCTGCCAAATATGATCTTTTAAAATGTTTGCTGAGAATGAAGAAGAAACCTTTGACCTAAATGGATATAATAATATAAATGAGAGTGAAATGTTTTAGCTATAGCATTCATCCTAATAACAGCTATAATTCAACAATCGAAATTCAATACGTACTCTTAGCTTCTCCCAGGGAAGTTTTTCTTTCATCCACTTACCATAATGCTGCCAAAAACTGCCTACAAGAACAACAAAATTATATTGGATTGTCCCCAGCTCACTCCCAAATGGGCAGCTCCAGGATCTGCCAGAACCCAAACAAAAGCTGGGTGGCCCTTTGATCCTTTTTGCTTTTAATGTATCTTTATGGAAATAAGGCAGGGTGCCCAGCCCTTTTTAAAGCTGAGAGCCACCCCTAAATGCTTAAGTGACATGACCCTAGACAGGCAGAGACAGCCAAGGACAAAGAGATACTGAAATTAGAAATGCTCACTGTTTTGCCTCACCAACACGATCATTGTGCATTTTTCAAGGAAAATAACATAAAATGGTGACCTGATTGACCTAGTTGGTACTTCCTTTTGGGGGAAAAATAAGATAAATTGGCTCTTTTTTTATAAAGTAATAACAGCAGTGACAGCATAATTGGTATCCAAGTGGTACCTTTCACAGGAAGTGCTGCAAGACACCACATCAAAGACCAGCCACTGTAAACATTGCAATTCCAAGTTTAGCACTAGATTTGTTCTGGTAAGGCTGAGGTTAAGTGTAAAATATTTCTGAAATGCACAAATATTCTAATGCCCCCAGTCCTTCCTCCAGCCCAACCTTGTGTAAATAAAAAACCACCTGCCTTTGAAAATGCCATCATTCAGAAAGTAAAGCAGCAAGGCTGGTATCACCGATCATGCTTTGTGTTTTTTAACAGATCCTTGAGGGTCCTGTAATGTGCAGGGGGCTAAAATAAACATAAAATGAATATGGTAAGGACTATTTCTTCAATCATACTGTGTTATTTGTGCTTTATATATATTATGTCCTTTGATTCTTACAATCATCCTGTGATATAACAAACAGTGTGGGGTCAAATATATAAATGACAGATTGGATGCTTAAATTGAAATTTAAAATATTCTTTACCTAAAGCCATAGACCCTGTAAAGCAAGAATCAGATCCTACTATGAGCTACCAGCTTTCATGACACCCAATATAAAAGACATGGGTTACTAGATAACTTCATGATGAGGCAGAATAAAATTATTGCTTTACTAAATGCTATATTTACTTTGGGTATATGGAAGGCTGA
>NW_022111320.1:38710750-38712828 GCF_000313985.2 Echinops telfairi
TACCCAATTATGTAAGCTCTCAAATTTCATCAACTAGCCAGGAATTAAATAAATAAAAATAGCAAAACTTGTAAGCAGTTTTGAGAAATGAAAATAACAAAGTCATAGAGTGCTCAACTGTGGTTCTGTGAAAGAATTACACCCTAATATTTACAGGCAATTACAATTTGCAGCACCTGTCCCATTCAGATACTTAGAAAATTCCCAGACCCACCACAAACCTACAGGACCAGAAAATGTGGGAGGAGCATGCAGTAGCAGTAACAAAAATCACGGTATAAGAACTGCGCAATAGAATGGGGAAAAAAGGAAAAATAAATCAGTGAAATTGAAGTCAATCACGTAGACTTCCACAAACAAGAGAAACAATCAAACAAAAATGCAAAAGAATCTGAAAAAAGCACAACGCTCCTGTGGGACACCATGAGAAGAGATAGGATACATCTCATTGGAATACCGGCACAGCTTTTCAATTGGCAGCCCAATGCTTATCTGGCAGTGCCACTAGGCCTTCTAATAAGAGTGTCTGATTATGAGTGTCTTCATCATGGATGATTAACAATAGGATAGCCAATGAGACCAGCACTGTTGGTGGCTCTGGAGTAGTACATGCATCTTAGTCGTCCATAAAACTAAACTATTCTTAATTAGGTTTGCAGTGATGGGTGTTTCTGGGTTATCCATACATTGAAAGGTTCAATGAGGCAAGCAGTCATTGATTCAGTGTGTGGTCCATGGTTTTAGTCCTTCAGTGTGTCCTTGGTGATTGATTTAGACTATTTGTATTCTGATATCAAAGTTAATAACATAATTGGGCCAGCAGTGTATCTGGATCATAGTGTCGATAGAATGGTCAGTCATTCAAAAGTAGACAATGTGGATTGAACTGTCTTCTTGAAGTTTGAAGTCTGATTCACCATTATTGTGTCTAAAACATATGAATCCATATGTTTTACCTAAATGCTGCTTAGTGTAGATCCACTTTGATTCTCTAAGATTATGGTCCTTCATCATAAGCAATACCTGTTTTCCCATTGACTGGGTAAACACATTGAGTAGATTTAACATACCAGTTTCTCAGTGGGAACAAGATGAAACTGTCTACTCCTCTAAAGATTTTCAGTCTCAGAAACCAAAGGACAAGTTGGGTTGTCACTACCTCTGATCTGTGAGGTAGTGATGAGTCATAACTGACTCCATGGAAATGGGTTTAGGTTTCCATAAAACACACAAAAAGTATATCAAGCTGAGCTATGTAAAAATAAAATATAAACTTCTCTTAGTTGGGAAGGTTATCATAGAAAAACTTATGATATATTTACTTCATGGAAGTTGGCCTAAGTCAGAATGTATTGTTTTTCTTTCTTTCGTTAATTTTCATAATTACACTTTTATTTCCAATTATGGTTCATACAATGCTTAGCTATCATTTTATTGTTATCTGCCTTAAACTGAGCCTTCTAAAGGAAATAAAACTAGAAGGGGGAGTGCATATAAATATACATGTATTTCCCAAATATGTGAGTCCGGTGTCAGGCTTTCAACTGATTGGCTTTCCAATTGGTTGACTGTTCATATCAGTGGACAAAATGAAAGATAATTATATTGTAGTACATTGTGGATGAGTAATCAATTAAATGTATGAGACATATAACCTAGTCAAATTGATACTGCCATTAATATTACATATCTAGATGGAAAGTGAGCTCACCACATCTTAAAGATTTGATTGAGACACAAAAGCCAAACAAGATTGGGACAGTAAGCCCTTCAACTCATTGCTTACTTTTCTGCTGGTCTTGCTACAGTCCTTATTTAGTGAAATAAATGTTTGAATGTTAGAGTTGAGGCACTGAAAAATTAATTAAAAAATAAGCAGTTTTTTTTTGTGTGCTTTGTTTTAGTAACTGGGATTAATACATATGAGGAGGTAACCCTAAAAATGGAATTTTTTCAAAATTAGGTATTTAATTTTTTTATGAAACAACCTTACTGCCCTCAAAGTACTCTCCATTACACTTAACGCATTTGTCAAATCTGGGATTCCATTCTTGGAAACATATTTCAAACTCTACATT